>NC_080672.1:52894697-53205054 GCF_030247195.1 Topomyia yanbarensis
TACCGCAACGGACTTATCAACCCTTCGTCTTCCTCCGTTTCCAGCTCGAAGGTGTTGTACCTCAAGCCAGGCGATCGTAGTTCGGCCATTTCACAGTCCACCAGCGGATAACGGTAGCTGGCATCCATGATGTAACCGACGCTCGTATCCTGGGCATCGTATTTCCGGGGACAGCCGGTACAGTTACGGGTAGGGCCGGAAATTGACATTCGTTCGTAGCACTTGCGGTCTGAGTCACTGGAGTTCCCGGTAATGATGTCTCCGTCCAGTTTCACAGCTATTTGCAAGGCCTAAAGTTTGACAATACGTCTACGTTAATTCACGACGGATGTCATTCCATGGGAAAACCATACCTGAATCGCTTGCGCCTCATCCCGCTTCTCATCCTCGGTATTCATTGTAACGAATCGAAGTACCAGAAGATTCAACGAGGCTGCAACTACCGCCAGACCGAAAAGGATAAAAATTAATGCGAAGGCTACGTACTCCGGTTTCTGGTTCAGGGCATTGTCTTTCTGCAGGGCGACCATATCTCCGAACCCGATGGTGGTCAGTGTAATGAAGCAGTAATAAACTGAATCAAAATAGGACCAGTTTTCGAATTTGCTGAACGCAGCCGCTCCCCCTGCTATCGTTAGGGAGCTCAGTGTTGTGACTACCAGAATAAGGTCCACTTCGGATGCGATAGCTTTTTTGCAGTTGAAGGACGTTTTCACTGCATGCACGATCACGCTGCAATAGGGAAGGAACTATGGTAACTATTATGTTCTTTAAACAATGGAATCATTCAGCTTACCTGCTCAACCGATTCACTCGTTCACCAATGCTCTGAAACATAACCAGCCCAAGCGGAATGCCGATGGCCGCGTAGCACATGGTGAAGATCTTCCCGCTGACAGTAGAAGGCGTCGAATGGCCGTACCCAATCGTGGTCAGCACCGTCGTGGCGTAGTAAAAGGCTCCGGAAAACTTCCACTGTTGGCCTGCTTTGTGGGGTTCCGACTTCATGATAACCGTTTCGATTACCTTGAAATCTTCCGCCGATATGTTGTACCGCGTGATGAGTACATTTTCAACCGCTGAAATTCGAAACACAGTTTTAATTAGAAGCACAACTAGCTTGATTAATAAATCTTTTCCAAAACTTACTTATTAGAATAGGAACTAAAAGATTGGAACTCAAAAATTTCATGCAGAAACATTGCGAAATGAAGCGGAACCAAAACCAAAAGGCAAAGGACCGTAATTAGTTTACCACTAAGAGCCTTCCAGCGTTTTTTCTCCGTTTCCGATTCGAGTGCGTCGAATACGGCAGCTCCGATCAGTAGATAGGTAAAAGTACACACGATTAGTGAAATGGTCCGGACATTTTGCTTTTTCATTGCTTCTTTCGCTAACTAAACACTATAATGACACGACAGCGGGTGTAAATGGATGTGGATGACCTGGAAACAAGCCGTCATGGTTAGGATTAGAAAAGTTTTTTCACTTTAACACTTACGTGATGCAAATGATGGAAGAAAGGTATTCCTGCTCGCACAGAATGCAAGCTAATTCCTCGCATTCAATATCCTTGGCCGCCCTGGATACTTGTAAAATCTTACTCTAGCTTAGCATGGTGCTGATTTCGTGTTCCGTTCAGCTCAATTGGCACAAAAAGGACACTAATTTTGGCACTACAGAGCTTCAACCACCTCACTGTCTCTGCGTGTGGCTGAAAATTCTGTTGCAGATATAGTTTATCGATCGATTTTGCACATCTGACAGCGACGGACTGCTGACGTTTGTGCAGAAACCTTCTTTGTTGGTTTATTCGTTCATCCTCTGTTTCGCGGAAGGATGTATAGGATGTATTTGATTTCCCGCGGTTTTCGGTACCAGAAAAAGCGCATGCGCCGTACTCGCAGGATACAACCACGAGGCGAGCACATGTCAAAATCATATGGAAAACGATAAAGCTTTTGCGGTTGCTAACGAAACGAACGATAGGCGAAAGACATGGGGGGAAAATTTACAAGTCGGGGTGCACCATCAGTTCAAATCTTAGGGAGGCGCATGGTGTTTGACATCTGTAGGAGCGAAATGGACAGTGTAAATTCGGATAATTTTAGACCGAAGCTTACTTTCAAATTCCATATCAACATTTGAATAGGGCTAATAAGATTTGTAAACAAACTTTTGTTTTGCTGATTTCTCCTAATTTGTTATCATTTCAAGACAGAAAACATTTGAAAATGATTCTACCAAGGGTAAAGATGTTGATTCATGTGTATTTTTCATGAAATTCAACTCGGTGGCGGAATAATGAGCGAAATAAGTTTGTTTACAAAAGTCTCATTCGCCCTTTTGAAGAATTACTATTGAATTGTCATTATAGCCATTTATTGTTCTGTAAAATATCATGTATAAATATAGGAGCTTCTGTTTCACTTACTACTCTTGACGATAAATAAAATATTTGAATGATAAATGTACAGTTTACACCTCGCAGAGACTCCGCAAAGTGTAACACTAGAGAGATAATTTCAGAGCGACCTAAACACTATGACAACATATAAAACGCAACTGCTATTCGCTTTCTATCGAACATAAAACAAGAATCGTGCTTGGCATCACTCTACTGGTAAAGGTACAGTGGATTGGTAAACGATTCGGATTTCTTGGCCCCGATTACAAATCATTTTATTATTGCACAGCCATGAAAAGCTTTCATTTCGTTGCTAGCTACGTACTATTACTTGCCACTATTTTTCTAACTATCTAATTTAGAATTAAAACATCACAATCAGTTCACTAAAACAAATACGGTTCGAAAACTGATAGTTTTGATTAGAACATGTATAAATCAAATTCCTAAAATCGTCACGTCTGCGCTTTGCTTAGCTTGGAACTTGTCCTGAACAATATAAAATCAACAATAGCGATATAAGTTCAGTGAGTATAGGTTCCTGCCTATCCCTTTTCTTTTTGGTTTTGACTTTGATAAAAACGAAACACACTTGTCGTTCGTAGTATACGAGAAAACAATTTTCTCGCGCTATCAATGCTTTTAGTCTCAACATAGTGTGCACTCGTCGTACACTGGAAATACTACTAAACGCCTCACTGTCTATGGTAACTGTACAATTCCTGTGTGTGTAAGTGTGTGTTCAAACTCACATCTCTATGAGCGAGTAAGCCGAGGACGATTGGGGCTTACTTAGCAGCAGTGCTGCCGCTTCAGAAATCAAGGCCTGCTGCTGGTCGGCTTCCGGCTGCAGATAGTTGTCATCGCTGGACAACTCTCCGATCTCGATCTGAGAGCACTGCCACTGGACGCAGGACAGTTCCGTGCTTCCCTCGACTATGTTCTGTGGCTGGAATGGCTGATAATGGCTGCCGACGGAGCGACGGTGCTGCTGGTGGTGGTGCGTATGAGGATAAGACTGTGACTGGGTATGGCTGTGGTACTGCTGTTGCTGCTGATGCTGATGCTGATGGTGCTGCTGGTGGTTGTTGTACAGGCACGGATCGAACAGCTCGTCCAGGTCGATCATATTGTTTCCGCTGTATGGGTCTGAAAAGAGGAAATCTGGAATGGGAAAATAAGAACGTTACAAATCGTGTATGAATTAGGGGTTTAGCGAAACATTTAAACAAAAGTCACACACAGCTACTAAAATTATTTCTATTTTCAATACATGTCACGAAGATTTAAAAAAAAACAATGCGATCAAAAAAATCAAACCAATACAAAATATGACGAGTAATACAGTTTAAGAATTCAAGGATCCAAGAGTCTAAGATCTAAGTGTCTAAGAGTCAAATAGTTCGGTTAATCATGAATATTTTTATTTTGGAAGTATCCCGGATACAATGGAACAATCGGCATACGGATCACTTCCTTTAGGATGGATAGAATCTGGAAGATGCTGCAATGATACGACTGTTGCTGAGGAATACACCGTCACAAACTCGTAAGCCAACTATATCCTGCCGAAGCTTCCCTAAAATGTCAGTTTTGCCGACTCAACGCTGTCGGCACTGAGAACATTTTCTAATCGGATGCTACGGGGATATTCGAGCTAGATTACTCTCCCAGATCTAAAGCGAATCAGCAGAAGCTCCGGCTACTTTTCAAAATTTGATCAACACCAATAATTGACTTGCCAATCTCCCGGCGGGCACAACCATGATCGAGTCAACAACAGTTCGAAGTCGGACGGCAAATTGCATCATACACCTTGTTGGTAATGTGGAATACTCAGGATTCTCTATTCTCGAATCATCAATGTAAGCAGTTTAACTGTTTTGGCCAAAAGAAAGGCCAAAGTGGCTGCTTTTCCAAATCAAAATCAGTTCAAAGACGAGGGTAGAAGCCACCGAGCAAAAAAGTAAATCTTGGAAGGTTAAATTTAGAAGTGTAAACGACGGCAATCATAGCGCTCGAAATTCCAGTAAGCGGAAATCCGTGTCTACATTCATCATTTGCGTGTCAACCAAGCTGCAATTAGATACAGCAAGTAACATCACAGTGCTTGCGAAGCAGACCTGGAACTTTTTTTTTTATTTTGATCATAGTTATTTTAACCTTATGGTCATTCGCCTCTTCAAATCTGGATCTATTTGGACAAACCAACAATAAAATTGCTTATAAGTTAGACGTTGAGTCACAACAGCAACCAGCCTCGACCTACTAGGCATCGACTGGATCGAACTATTCGAGCTGTGGTCAGTCCTCTACGATTCGATTTATTAACAAGTGAAGTCAGTCAACCAGCAAGTTTGTGAATTCCAAGGGGAAAACTATGTCTACAATCAAATTCTAAGTCTGTTTCGTATCCCAAGCGAACAGTTCCTGTCAACGCAATGCCATTGCTCAATGCCGAATTCAAACGTTTACAAACGAACCTGTTGACTTCGCTGAATGGAAGATTTGATAAATCCCCTTCTAGAGTGAATGCTGTGATCACATATGCTTGAACCTACCTGTTGGTTGGGTTGATCATACGGGATAAAAAATCTGTTAGTGGATGGCTATTGAAACTCGGAAGTTGTAATACAGCATGCCAGCGACCAGCATTGCAGCCTGTTTGTAATGCGTGGCGTCATACCTCATATTGATCCATAGATAGACAATAATCTGTGATCGGTAAGCAGTTAAAATGGCATACAAGGACTTCATTGGGGAATTTCGTTACTGCATAGACTAAACCCCTTTTCAGATTGTCCACAGCTGCGCTTCGAAATGTCCTTGAAGGGTGTCGGACAGCCTTCGTTTCGTCATCGGAAAACAGCTTGGGATCGCAACAAATTTGCTTTATGCGTCGGCGAAAGCATTCTGACATGCCATTTTGTTTGTAACTTTCTTTACAAGCAATTCCTTCGGATGGTGTAATTCATGTAGATTGCGCATAAAACTTCCGTAAAGGTGGACAGCATCCAGTATTGTGACAGTGTGGAGACGCTAGTAGACGTTGAGCTTTTTTTATGATAAGACACGAGACGTTAGCATAGTTGAGCCGTGATTCTTTTATGTTTTTACAATAAATTCAAATTGAAAATAACATCAAGTACTGCTAGTCTTCAAGGACCTTATGACACAGTTTGTTGGTGCGCGTTTTAAGACGTATTTTTCCTGGTGGTAAAACATTCGCTGCACTGTCTACTGCGAACTGGGGGTAAATCTGTCTACCTTCTCTTGCGCTATCATCCACGTTCCTGACGTCGTCGAAAATACTATATTGCTGTTCACAAACGGTTCCTCGTGTTTGTTTCAGACTGTTACGAGTCGCTGTTGTAAATCTCCATCGGCCTTTGGCTTCTTCATTGGTAGTGCTGGACTTTGTTTTAAACAGATGCGTTGACTGATTGTAAGATCTGTTCGTAGTATGTGAGTTTTCGCTACCTGCTGATTATGTTGCCCGCGGTGTTTGCTTATAGGCGAAGCCAGCCCTTTTCCTCGGTGAGAACATTGTCACTAGCATATACTTGTATATATTTCCGCCTTCATAATGCATATTTCGATTCGAAGTTGTATACTGAGCCTTCAGCAACCCGTGCGACTGAGAACTTCTACTCCACATGCTTGTCCGTTTTAGGTTGCATCTTGTACTCTCCGTTTTGCAGAAACATTTTCATCATGCGAATCGTATGTCGATCGATCTTCTCTTTTGTCCCTACGAAGTCGCCGAGTGTTGTCCGGATATCTATATATGTAGGGTAAAATACTCTGGCTGTTGGTACTTTTTAATCTAAAATAGACTGATGCTCTAGGTAAATTTTATCAAAAAGTGTTAGTTAGTCGTTGCAAATCTCTTCACTATTCAGTGTGGCCCGCTGTTCCGATACAGTATTCCGATACTTTATACGTTTCGATACCTTTCGGAAAGTATTAAATCCCAAATTCTAGAAGGCTTTCCGGAGTAATGCAGCAAATGCGTTGAACAGTGTTGTCTTGGAGCGTCCGTTTATCTTTCTCCGGCATCGATTACCCCAATGGTGGTTACTTAGACGAGGTACATTTAAGGAGAGATGAAAACTTAGCTTTAATCGTATTCTTCGTCAAGTGGAAGTCGTATACGATCGCAACACCGTTCAAAAGACACGGAAGTCCGATAACAGCGCCCTAGTGACCATATCTGATTCTACTGGAAGGTAAACGCATGAGAGAGTAATGAGCTCGAATGCAGGTTAGAAGATCTAAATGTTAAAGGATCGTAAAGCAATTTACTCTGACAGACAGTAAATCCGGTTGCTGAGTCTCGAGCTGTATTAATTGACTACGGGATTCGTAGCTCGGCCGCTGAAATCTGTTACGCCATTGGATATAACGAAGTGTAAAGCGTATGAACCGTGGTTGGACAGCCTCAATTCTGTTAGCCCCGTTCTGGTAGTACGAATTCTCCGCAATAGAATAGTATTCTAGTGTTTAGCAAACCAACGCGCCAACCAACTAATGAGATGAATAGGGGCTCGTTTGCCCTAATTAAACTGAATCGAAAGACGATACGATTGACCATTTCCTCGGTTTCAAAACCATTATTTTTAGATCACAAGAAGAAATTTGGCATCGATTGTATCCCGCACTCGTATAAACATCTTCATGCCGTCGGCGAAAGACAGACGGAGTCCTTGTAATTTGATTATGACATCATTAAAGTAGAGGACGAATATTACTGGGCCGATTGCAGAATGCCAGATGTAGGAAGGAACGGCGCAGATAGTCCTTTATGCTAATTTCGAATTGCCTTCCATCGAGGTAGAAATGGAACCAGCACAACAGCAAAGTTTTCCTTGAATGCCGGGCTTTGTTTAGCTTAGATATTGCAATATCATGGTTGATTTTGTCGCAGACAGATCTACGTAAATAGTATAAGTTTTTTGGTTGACTCAGTGCATTCTGGCGAAAAATTTGATGTTTTGATTACTCCGGATTTTTTTTTGTCTTTTTCGCGACACAGTCTCTTCACTTGGGTGTGCTATCACAGCAATAGCTGAAAAACGGATGATGGCTGTACTCAGCTAAAGGCCGAATTAAATACAAATTTGTATTTGGCCGAGTTATCCAAACACAATTAACATATATCATGCCTCACTAGAAGGCTAACTGTTTCTTTCACAGTCCGACCAAATTCCGGCACTACTCGATCAGCGCAGAAACGTCGTCGCGAGGACAGCGCTGATCCAAGCTATGCTGTAGTTGTCGGTCGGAAGCAACTCCAATTTTATTGCTTTTTGTGTATCTTTCCCGCTTTCATACTAGCGTTAGCAAGGAGACGGTTGAAAAAATGACCAAAGAAGCACGAAACTGCAACGATGATATTAAAGTTATCCCGCTGATGAAAAAATAAATTGACGTCAGTACGTTGAACTTCATTTCGTTCCAAGTTAGAGTTGTCCGACTGCACAACAGCACTTAATCCAGATACATGGCCGCATGGTGCCCGCCGACATATTTTCCTCTGCTTTCAGAATAATCATACAATCCGCTGGTTCAACCCGGCTCATTTACGACCCTGTCGAAGACTCTGCAACGATTGCCAATGCCACTATACCAAGCTAGCCAACTATTGTGAAGAATTGACGGTGCTGATCGTACACCGGAAGGTAACGCAATTGGTACTATTGGTTTGCCTTATGCTCCGACATCCCGTGACCAAATGTCAACTATTTCTTTCACCTACGACGATCGTCGCATTTTGAGGTGCGAAGCAATTGATTTGGGATGCCTTGAATCCCCCACCACAGTCGACCAAGCGACCGTCAGCCATTCCAATACTGCTCGTGAGGTTAACGAAAGGACCTTCCAACGCGCTCAAAACGTCAATGTGGCTCTCTGCTGAACCTGATCCGTCCTCCAACAACATCGATGTATACTACCAGAATGTTGGTGGCTTAAGTTCATTAACGGATAGCTATTTGCTCGCGACCACGGGCTGTTGTTATGACATTTACAGGTGCTTAGTTCAACACCGCTGTAACCGCACCAGGTTGGATACCCTTTTCTGAAACAATATCGGTAACAGTTCGCGGGGATCATTATATTTGCAGAGTTATTCTAGCACTGCTGTACTCATGGTTCTGGCAGAGACCAGACGTATAACCTAGAACATTCTAACCCAGCTTCTTGGGCTCACCACACACCCATACACATGTTTTGTGAAGCAGAGGGCTTACGAGCAGATTTCTTTCGATAATGGTTTTCAATCACGATCGATACTTTTAACCTTATTTCACTTCCACGTATGCCCATTCTTCTCTCTTATAAATCCAAAGGCATCTGATTCACAAATATATTGCAGGTCTGTGTAGTTTATTGGTTCACGTGGCGAATCCGGTAATTTGTTGAACAATTTGTAACCTTTATAGAATTAGAAGTTCTGCATACAAGATGTCTTGGTGGTCAACAATTTCATATTACTGGTTTGTTTGGTTTCATACTGTTGCACATCTCTTCCGTACAGAACGGTGCTACGAAGGTACTAAGGCGTCATTTCATTTATTACACCGAAGATAAAAATAACTCATTATTTTTGTTAAAATCTGAATCACAAGACATGTCGCAATAAATTCCACATTTCCTAAGTTCTAAGATTTCTATAATCTTGAGATTTCTTTCCCAGAAATTTTATGTACAGTTTTCTAAAAAGGAATAAATTAGGGCTGGCGATATTTCCGACTAATCTCCTTTGAACTATAGCTATGTTTTGTGAGATGAAGTTACATAAAACAGTAAAAATTAGTAACGAAATGAAAGTTCGACTGTCGCTCCCAAAAGTACAACACGAAATTTGTCTTCGTTGTCATTACCGAAAAACTCGTTAAACGATCCAAATAACCGTGTATTCCCCAAATATCAAACTCTCTTGTGAGCGACAGCTAAACCCATATTAGGCGAATACACAAAAATGGAATGAGACATACACACTGAATCATCGCCGAGGCCCAGCTGTGCTTTTTGTGACCATACTCCAGATCCGTACCTGGCTGTGTCGTTTCCCAATCGCTGTCAAACTCTAGCTGCTGGTTCAGTTCTCGCTCCTGAACTGTCTGGATGGCCGGGCTGGCGTCTTCCGTCATGTCGAAAATTTCCGTCACCTTTACCTGCGATGATTTCGATGGAATGACCGTATTAGAAAAACACCACCCAAGGGGTTATTTACGCCGCTTTTCGAGCATCGCTCTTCCCCAGTCGCTTACCTCATTGTTGTCGTCCATATAGTAGTACGCATACATCGCATCGTGGTGCGATATCGCCTGCAGAATGTGATTAAACGTATCGTAATCCGGGTGATCCTCATCGTGGGTCTCATCGTGTCCTTTCGTGTGCTGGCGGTGATGATGGTGTGGCTCTATCAATTCATTATTGTTCTCACCAGTGATCACCGATATCAGCTCAGTACCATTGTCCACGCGGATATCCAACAGCGAGCTGCCTCGGTGACTAACGCGCTTGCCTTTGGAAGTCAACCACTGCGGGCCGGAATATTGGGTGTATGCGATCTGACACTGAAGGTTGGCACTAAGCTGTGGAGAAAAAAATGGAAAACAATATTGGTATTTCACGTGTAATAATCCAAAATAACAACCTGAATAAGTACCTGGTGTCCCCATGGCATTCTGATCAGGATCGAGTTAAGGGTTTTGAGGGCAAACTGACTCACGGACCACAGCTGGCTGCCGATTGCGGGAGTTGCTACCATCAGTCTGAAAGCGGAGAAGGGAGTTTTCGGTTGAGAATTTCATACGATTGCAGCTTGGAATTTGGCTGTTATGATAGTTCCGGAGATGTGATATTCACAGTGACAAAATGGTTTATAATAATGTAGGTATCAATGAATCAAAAAAATAAGTTACCAAACGATTTTAAAATGTTGTTAAATACTCACTTCAACTTTTGGATGAATAACTAATAACTAAACCATTGAAAAAGGACCATTTTATAATTATTTTACCATTATTTAATGCAAATAAATTGCAAACCAAATTAATTATTCTAAATTTCTCGACTCGACTTAACATTGCATTGAAGCTCCGAGACACTTTCCAAGCCGCATATGACCAAAATGATCGGGCTCACGAATAATTATTGTAGCATTTAGAATGAAATTTATGATAGGTATGATATTAAAGTATGTATCAACAAAGAATGACGGTGACAGAAATTAATATATAGAACAGTTGAAACCGTCACCGACACCACCACCCAAAGAGACAATAACACACGGTCCCAACAGAAACACAATCGGACGATTCCAAAAGAAAAATATCTCGTACAAACAGCCTCCCAAACACATCAACTAAACGCAACCGCAGAACAAAATCATCCTTACCGTTTCATTCTCAATTCTAGCTTCCGAACCAACGGTTCCTTCGCAACCGCTTGATTGACGACACGAATGTGCACGGTGCTTCTATCATTGTTCAGTGCTTGCTGCTTTCGTGCAAGACACCGGCGACAGGCCGGATTGGCCGGTTGACTTGCCAGCTGACTGCCAGTGGGTGGACAGACTATGTTCCCTAGAACCTTGTAGCGAAACTGACTTCGCTCAACATCCGAACCAACGGCGCTGAGGTTAGTCGGTTGCAAGGTTAGTATTAAGAAGCAACTACTTTTGTGTAGGTCTATTTACCAGAAAAAAACACGCACACATTTGAGATGAAAGACACGTAGTTCGGAAAACTGGACAACCCGGGAAACATATTGCGTTGAGGGGAACAGAGACATATGAACCTCACACAGAAAAAAAAAGTCAGTTTCAAACTGTTCGGAATACTTACTTAGCTAAGGTGGCGCACACGATATCCGCTGGCAATGTGGCTGGAAGAGACAACGCCTTTAACAGTTTCGCCCCTCGATGCCTGAACACCCAATTCATCAGTCCTTTATTCGCCTGGTCCATGTAGGTCTGAAATACGGTCAAAACCGTATCCGGCATACTTCCTCCAATGGCATTCTGTCTATGCTGGGTGCATTCTTTACATTCGCTGCACTCCGGGTCATACTCCTCGAGCAATTGCTCTTCCAACTGCTTCGGTTGGTCCGAAACGCAGAAGGTCGATTGAACTGATAGGCACCTGGTGCAACTGATCAGATTATTCCGATGCAGGAAATTCAACGCATCGTCGAAACCTTGCTGACAGAACGATGACAGAATTTCTGGTCGCGGGGGGAATAGAATACGTCTAAAGCGATTGATGTTCTGCTTGGACAGCTCGATGCTAGTGTTGGCCCAGTTGACGTGAAACATCTGCGAACTGTTATCTCGCGGGCATATGTCCGATTCGCCGCAGAACGGACTCACCGTGACCGTGTTTTCGTCCAGCGTGGGCAAATTGTCGGAAAAAGCTCCGTCCATGTAGCGAACGCCGTGGAAGCGAGGAGGTAGGATTCCGGAGAACACCGGAATAAAGCAAGCGCATAGCAGGGCCTGAAAGTGGATAGATGGGATTCGTTAGATGTTTGGATTCTGGCAGCTTCTCTTGTTGTGTTGGATAATAGAATGAGGAGAAGTAGAATAAACGAGACGGACATAAAAATATGCAAAACTGAATTTCACTAGGTACGACGACAGTACATCACATCATTTTCTTACCACAAAGTGAGTGCAATCACGGCGATAACGCTCATTATCGAATTTCAATTTTTTGTAAGGAAAAAGAGTGTCCGTTAGTCTGTGATCTGGTACCGTAACCTGGGGGGACATTGATCACTTTTCGAAGTAATCATTACATATTTTAGACGCAACACATTTTTTTTTCAAATTTAATATTTTTAAACCATGTACTGATGTATGGAGAACAAGAGTGGATGGTTTTATCTAAAATTGTTCACCTACGGCTATTTTTCAAAAAATGATTTCAAGTTGAAGTCCGTTTTCGTATTCCGGGGTGACTTTGATAACCTGCATATTCACCCACATTAAGTCATTGATGTCAATGTTTTTCATTCAAATGTTTGCTTAAACTAATTCTAGAAAGATACTCATTGTTAAATAGATGTTAACACGTATTGTACAAATTATTTCAATGTACTGTAAAATTTGAGTAACCAAAATTCGTAAAATTTGTGTCCAACTAGAATAAAAGATTCTGAAAACCTTTAAAACTGTTAAAATTGTTTTATTTCAGTACTTTATCAATGTACAAAAAGTTTCATCCATTTTAACATGTTGGAATATTGAACAATAAAAAATGTTGCGAATTTTAGCTTAAAATAACTTGAAATAATTGCCAACTAGTTTCACAAAAAAAATGTATTTAAAATAAATAAACTCTTAAAAGTATAAATTAGGCACATCCCACTCTAAAGGAAAATACAAACTCGCTTGTAATTTGTTACTCTTGCTCAAATCTGAGATTTATTTGTTGTAAATAGCCACTTTACGAAGCTTCGTAAAAATAAGGTAAAGTTAAATTTCGGTTTTTTGTAGTTTTTGTACCCAAAAAGCGAACAATATACTCAAAAAGTATAACAAATCAGTACTTTATAAGTTTAGAGCAAAAATCATTTCAAATTAAAATGATTCGGTAGACTATTCTGGTTTAATAAGCGATCTACGAAAAAAGTTTCAAGTGATCAGTCACCCCGATGATCAAAGTCACCCCGGTTTACGGTACCTATCGTAATAGAGTAACCATAGAGACTTCTTTTGTCGTTTTTGCTTGAAGCGAAAACCAAAAATACTTTTCTGTGTGTCACACTAGCACCAAATCGTCG
The DNA here is from genome assembly GCF_030247195.1 of Topomyia yanbarensis. Classification (NCBI taxonomy): domain Eukaryota; kingdom Metazoa; phylum Arthropoda; class Insecta; order Diptera; family Culicidae; genus Topomyia; species Topomyia yanbarensis. The sequence goes on from NC_080672.1 coordinate 52,907,899, forward strand.
GTACTGCTGTAACAAAACTTCACCGCGTCAACTGTAGTACTAGAACCGCATGGTTTGAATCTGGTATTTTATCATACATTTTATGTCTCTCTCTATCACCACCAGCTGCCGAGCGCAGTTAAGGTTCAAGTTACCTTTTTTGAGCATGTGTTAGATTTGAACGCTGGGTAGTATGGGTAGGAAAAATTGTGTTCAGTTTTGCCACCGGATTATCCATTTAAACCTTTTCAAAACTCTAAAAGAAGAATATCAGCCGATTTATTAGATCACAACGATTCAAATCATACAAAATAGCTGCTGGAAAAACTATCGGTTTCGCTAAATGGTGCTTTGGAAAAAGTGGCTGTGATTTTTTGTCACACTACCACATCGTACTGGGGTACGCAACACAACTGCGCAATGAAAAAACCACAGCCACTTTTTCAAACGCACCATTCAGCTAAGCCGATAGTTTTTCCAGCAGGTATTTTGCATGAATTGAATCGTAATGGTCTAATTAATCGACTGATATTCTTCTTTTAGAGTTTTGGAAAGGTTTAAATGGATAATCTGGTGGCAAAGCTGAACACAATTTTTCTTACGCACACTACCAAGCCTTGAGGTAACTTGAGCCTTAAACACGCACCAACCTACCTGTAGCAAATCCTCGCGACTGTTGAACTGCGAAACAATTACATTTTTGCCGTCATAAACCCGGGTCAGGGAGATGTGCAGTTTACCGTTGACGCGTTCGTGTGCATCCGGAGGCAGAAACTTCTGCAGACCCTCCAGCAGACAAGTCTGGATGTTGAAGCGCGGACTGAATGGACCCAGCGAATGACTGCGGGCTTCGTTCACTACCCGGAAGAAATCCGATGTCATTTCGCCTGAAAATTTATAATGAAGAAAAAATAACTCATTAAGGTTATGTTAAAAATAGGAATTCGAAATATTATTTTAAAACAAGCTCAAGCTAAACAATTATTTGCATGTGGCGTCTATATTGGCTCAGACATTTAATTCCTACAAATTCTGTACATGAGAAAAACACTTCATTAGAATTCCTTTTAAAAAATACATTTTAAGGTCGAACATTTGATGGGAAATAGTTTATTTCAATTCAATTTCACTATATTCATCAAAAACGGAATAACTGGTTTTGATTTAATAATTTCGTATCATACCACAAGAACAATTAAGTTTTGGGTGATGCTTGAATGATACCTTAAAGCCTCAATCCGTTATTAGGATAATGTATGTCGTACGCTATGCTTCAGTTTTTTAAGTCGCTTTTTATATTTAAATGGAAGAAATTTTCTTACATGTCAAATCATGTACAATCCGGTTATAAGCCGGATAGCGTTTTTTACGTTAAATGTAATTTTCATTTATATACCACAAAAAATGTTGAAATGATATTTGACTTCACACCCACAAGTAATGGGTTGAGCGCACTTGCATTTGTACAATATAAACCATATTTTATTTCGACCATCAACCAACTCGCAAAACGACCGTTGCAACCATCCACCCCGGCCGGACAAGGGAAAGGAGACTGACGTCACAGACACACCTTTTTTTCCAAAGCAAACGAGCCTCCAGAAACGGCAGACAAAGGCGCAACATAAATAAGCTAAGGGTCTACCGCCACCGATTTCCCAATAACGCACAAAATCTATTTCAGCATCGAAATCATACGATGTCGGTCGTGCTGGTGTTGGTAGGGTGAAAAACACGCCGAACGCACTGGTACATAAGACACACCGCATCACGTGATGCGAGGACAATCTGTCGAGCGGCATCGCAACATAAACCACCAACATAGAAACATGCATGCGTATGGTCTGCTGAAGTTTATGCCGCCACTCTCTGGTTGGTAGGGCCCAGTAAGCACAGAAAAGAGACGAAGGGTAGAGAAACTTCCAGAAACAGAGAGAATTACTGAAAGTTTTTGGAGGCACGTCACCGACTTCGGCAATTTTCGGCTAATGCTGGGTCGGAGACGAAAACAAGTCTGCTTGAGGGCGTTTGAATGCCGAAAAAATGTGGGCGAAATGTTGTTTGTTAGCTTATGTCATAGTATGCTCAGAAGTGCGTATGGAATCGAGTTCGAGACGGCAGAGAAGCGAACCGTTTATGCTAACACATACAAACACGCAACTAGTGCAGAATTGGTATGGTAATTGAGTCGTAGTAGGACCGCGTTACGAGGTCAACGGGAATTTAAAAACAATCCGATGCGAAACAAGCCCCTTTATGCAGCAATACATGTATGGATACAGATTTGGTACAGATGGTTGTTTATCTGGGCGCTGAAGGCAGGCTCTGGCGATAGCATAACGATATGTCAAGTGTGTGGAAAAATACGGGGACGGTGACGTCATGATTGATTATTTTCGAAATATCAATGAGCAATTCAACATGAATTTTTAAAAAGAGCTTAGGAGATTGCTGTCAACAAACCTATTTCGCTTATTATTCCACTGAAAAGTTAACCTTTCGTAAGGAAAACAAAAAAAGCACTACAAAAACCGTTTGAGGTTAGGTATTTCACGAGGAAAAAATCCTTTGGTTTGACCAAATACAAATTTGTATTTGGTTTGACTTTGCATCTATGGTTGTAAATAACCTGTCAGAAATCCTAATGGAATTTTATGTGTTCATCACAGCAAGTTGTGCATTTGGACGTCATTTTTTATTTACTTTTTCGTACGGTCCATTGTTTTGAAATTCATCACGCGAGTGTATAGAATCCATTATGAACAAGTTTGAAGAACACTATTGTTTGAACGAATAGAGGATAAAAATCCCGATTATCCAACTCGAAACTGGACCAGAAAGTGAATAAAACAAAGTCGATACGTGATTTGGCCGACAAAGCGGCATCGAGCGGTGGAATGATGCAGCGTATCAAGAAACGGAACAACCCGAAGACCAATAAAAAGCAGAAAACAAAGTTCGCCAAACAAAGTTAGAACAGAAACAACGTTCTTCAACAAGGGCCCGGAAATTGCATTCACGAGTGTTGCAGCCCAGGATGCATGCATTTTGATGGACGATGAGACCTGTGTGAAAGAGAATTTAAAAGCTTTTCCAGATCTGCAATATTATACTGCTGTTGTAGGTGAGGATGTGGGTGATGCGAACAGGTCGATTCAAATGCAAAAAATTGTTTGAAATGTGCTGGTATGGCAAGCAATACGTTCCTGCTTTTGAAAGATGTTAGGCAACACACCATCCTGGGCAATAGTTACGCCGAAGAGCAATTTGTTCAGCTCTTCGTCATTTCGAACGTCCAGCTGCAACAGACGGTCGATAGTCCAAATCTGCGTTTTCTGTCAGCTCCAATATTTCGGCGGCGAAATATTCCATAACGGCTGCAAGCTAGACGGACGCTCCGACGTAGTAGCCCTTTCGCAGCAAACGGCGGATTCGGCCGACAGGAAACTGAACAGCGCCACAAAACGACCGGGTTTTTGGTTGTCCCTTCATCTATCCTCCGTTACCTAATCCAGAAATTGCGCGCGTATGAGTGGTTTAGCCGGCACGAATAATGCCGCAATCGCATACGACCCTCGATTTTGTACTCGGTTCAATTTTCGTTCGAAGCCAAATGGGCTGGTCATCGAGTGAAATCAGTTTCGTTAGCTTCGAACAAATTTTTGTTCCTGATTTGCGGTTCGTTGCATGTAATTAGCGGGAATCAATCAGGAATGAGCTTCAGTCAGATGATTTAAAATCGGATTTTCATGCGTGTGTGTGTTTGTGTGTATGCTAATTTCGACTCGTCGGATATAAAAATAATAGTTGATGATAGAAAAGATTTTCAAATTTAATTCTTAATTGATGGTATGAGAGCTCTGATAAGGGCTAACGTGTTTTCCAAAGAAAATGTTCTCTGGGTGGGAAATTCTTGTTCCTATTGGCCCTCGTTACTAGCACGGAGCTGCACAAACTAATTATTACAGTAAGTCCATGGAGACGGCCGAACCCTAATAATCACCTCTCCCGATGTTGAAATGAAGTCTTCTGCCATCTTACAAGGTTAGCTAGTAGAAACTGGCCAACATCACAATGCTTTCTGCTCAGGATTTGCGGCTTGGTGTATGAAATTAACGGAAACCAATCATGAACGAGCTACGGTCGGACGTTTTACATTCAAAGGCAAAGGGGCCGGATGTCGAACCAAAACAGTTTACTTCCATCATCAAAGAGGTGGATCTTCGAATAAAACTGCTTTCGCAAAATCTATTATTTTCGTTATTTTCGATAAGTGTACATACTACGAAATTAATTACAAAATTGTTTTTGCAATCAGATAGCGCAAACATCTAATTTGTTCATTAAGTCTAACGCGAATCAAAACAATAAAAGTCGATGAAGGATTTTCATATTTAATTCTTTTGAGTGGTTTGATAGCACTGATAAGAGCTAATTTGTTTGCCAAAGAAAATATTCTTCCACGTGGAAATTTTTGTTCCAATTGACTCTGGCATGGAGCTGCACAAACTAATCCACAGATATGAATCTTAATAATCACCTTTTCTCCCGGTGTTGACATACTGTCTCCCGACATCTGACAAGATTGATTGAATCACTGAAACCAACTGAAATCACAATTCTTTCTGTTCAAGATTTGCAGCTCGGTGTATGAAATTAACAGGAACGAATCACGAAAGAACTTCGGTCGGGTGTTTTAAAATCGATTTTTTCCAGATATATACCTCTGTCCAACCATTGGAAATAAAATAAAATAGTTGGCGAAGCGAAAGATTTTAAAATTTAATTCTAATGAGTGGTATGATAGCGCTGATAAGGGATAATTCGTAAAAATACCTAACCCCTACGTTGAGTTTTTGGAATAATTTTTCATTTAAGGGGGTGTTTTCTCATAAAAAGGCGGATTTTTTCGTGAAAAATAGTAATTTTTATTTAAAATGAGTAAAAACCCCCTTAATTGAAAATTTATCTCAAAAACTCAACGTAGGGGTTAGGTATTTTGTACATAGAATGTGTATGTAAAGTTTGAAAGAAATCGGTTCAGTAGTTTTGGAATGGCAGGTAACACCGCAAATCATGTTTTTCCAGAGACGTGCTACAAAAAGCTTTGTCACCGAGTCGTTTTTCGATATTTTTGCAAAGAAAAGTTACAGCATGTTATTGAAATGCTATACTAGTGTTTTTTTCACGCTGAAACCCCTACGCCCCCTCCTTAATCTGATCTGATCTTCACTATGTTCAAGTTCAATATCGTACAAAAAAGAACCAACGATTTGTGTAAATGAAACTTCATTTTTTATATGATTTGAGAAAAAATATGTGCAAATCTTAATTTAGATTGTTTTATTTTTCCGTCGGGCTCTGTCTACGCTTAGTCCCAAGTAACCAATAAGCATTATAACATAACCTAATATTTGCTTTAAATCCACATATAAAGCAGTCTTATAGAGCCGTGAAGCCCTAAATACTGATATAATGTAGGTATTATGCCAGAAATATAGTGCTATTACTGTGCAGAGATTGACAGCTCGTTTCTGCAGCACTAATGCTATTATATAGCACCAGAGCACAAATGTCAAATTTGAAAGCCTAATATTGGCACTACTAATGCTATTAGAAAGCTTCAGTTGGCTGTCATTGTCCGCCATGGTTTTAAAACCATTTCTTATATTTCCTTGCGGTATGATGAGCAAAAAGGAAAATTTTTAAAATAAAATGTTCTGTTTAAAACCGCAATTGACTCTCTTCTAATGTATTGTACTGAATATCCCGAATGGGTTTTCTTTTTCACATGATATGAAAGTTTTACGAAAATTACCTTTAGTAAGTCTCGAACTGGGGTACCTTACCTCGACCTTCACGGTAAGTGCGCTGCGTTTGCTGCCTGGACTATATTGAAATGAAATATGTCGAATATAATCTCCAAGAAGAGCTGTATAACAAATCCACAGCATTACAATAGCATTATATCGGCTTTTTATTTGCTCTATAATGGCACTAAATGCACATGTAAAGCTTACATGCTTTGGAGATCCTTGAAGCATGTACGCGTTATATCAGCTTTATATGCGCATGTAGAGCAAACGATAATGCTATATTTCGGCTGTGCATTTATGCATTATTGATTCTAATATACAGCTTTATTGGATTGTTAACGCTGTAATGGAGTTTCAATGCAATATTAGTGCAATTGTATAGGCAATATAGGGCAATGGCTTAATGCTTATGGTTACATGGGGAGTGCCTATCACCAACACCAGAAAGGTGACTCCTCCATCTAAACACTAGATATCGGCCCATCAACACATGGACCGCGATTAACGGCATTTCTTCCCTTCCGAAGAAAGACATTACGGCAGATTTTTTACTTCAACGACCTCGGCTGGGATTAAACCCAAACCCACTGAGGGGCGAAGTGGTCACGCTTACTACTCAACCAGCGGTGCCGTCAACTTAATTTCGTAAAATATGATAAAAAATACCCTGTATTCATTTGTCTAATAAGAGATTGGAAGCTTTTGAAGTAAGGTGATTCGCTGCACCAGGAATTATGCCGCCATTTTACAATTTAAGAACACAGTATTTAGGTACTTAAATTAGTTTTCTCTGTTCAGTGTTGCTAACGTTAACTATTTGTTTACCAAATCTGAATCACTGGAAGTAGTCATATTTTAGTAACACGTTTGAAACAGCGTTATTAGCGATATATGTGTATTGGTGTCCAATATGCGTTTATAGGTTTATAAGGATCGATAGAACCAATGCAGAATTCAATCTTTCCACCAAAGTGTCTCCGATGGATGTGTTTTAACGATGTAGTAAAAAAAGTATGCTACCATAATAAATGACAGCGAAAGAGAAATAATGGGCGTGATATCCTGATTCCTGTTCTTTATTAATTCCATCGAAAAAAGGTTTAACCTTCAATAGTTATCGGATAAACTAGCGAAAAGATTTACAACAGAATCATTCGAACTAGCATTACCCCTCCAAAACCACGTGTCTTTCCGTTGAAGCACGCAACTGGTCGCTGGCAGTCAGGTTATCAGTTTAATACAAACTAGTCACCAACCAATCAATCCTTCATCACGAAATGTGGCGTGATGTGTGGTGACGTGTATAAAGTTGCCGCATAAATTTTGTGCATCGGTAAACTACCAGCAACTAGAAACGTGATATTATTCAAAAATTAATATGTTCCGAGTAATTTGATAACCGCCGATGTAAATACACAAACGTTTCAGAGGCAGCCTTCGCTGCACCACCTGTGCCTTTGCCTCTCTACCAGCCAGCGGTTTTATTATTTTTGCCAAGATTGCGGTGGCCATGATTGATCGATGTTGGGTGGGTGATGAACTCTCAATCAGTGAAGTAGGAAGTGTACAATGGCTTCGTGATAGGAATTTTCCTCCGGAATCAAAAAAAAAAGTATTTACCGTTACGGCTAACTTACTTTAAAATTAACAATCCAATTATTTGCTTTCTATGTGTGATAAATACAGGTTCAATTGAATTGCACTAAAAACCATTCAAACGAGTCCGCGCAGTGCCGCAGTTTTCTAAGATCGTTAAAATTTCTATCATCGTATTCAAAGGTCTGTCGAAGCCCGTAGATATCATTTCGACAATCACTTCCACTGCTATCTTTTCATCGCTAGTACATCTTCATGGACAAAAAAGTTCCCAAGTTTGCGAACGTGAAACATCTTTACGTTGCGATTTTGTGCTCCGAATCCATCTCATCAGTAACTAGCACCAACTTAGGGCCGGTTAAACAGGAACATTGAACTAGCCCCAAATCAGCAAATATAAACGGTCACACAACTTGCGTGTACGCTAAAAGCAACTGCCTGGTCCCGAGTGGGAAATAAGCGCAGTTGCGCTCTTGTTGTCTGATCAGAAAGCAAAAAAAATAACTCGGTGTATTTGTGTAGGAACAAAACTCCTGCAAAATGTACTCCCAAAAAGGGTAAAATTGGGTTAAACCGATTTGTGCGTAGGGACACTAAACCTAATTTAGATAAAATTGGTTTTAGGAAAATATAGGTGTTGTTCCTTTATCTAAGTCCCTCGTCTTAATATAGTGATCATAAGTTAATGAAAATAAGATTTTTTTTCGTTGTATGATAACCTATGAGAACCACGTTTCACATGTGAAAACTGCACTTTGATTGCGATAGTGGTGACGTCTCCGTGAATCAGCAAGCTTCAGGCCGATAATCTATTATATTTAGAGAAAACAACTAACCCTAATTGTTATCGGTTTTAACTGAGAAAAATAGGGAACCGGCTAATCCATCCGCAACAATCTTGACTCAATTAAACAGTTCCGACTAATCCGCAAGGAACGGATCACGTACTTGACCCCTAATGTGAGTATAATTCTAGATTCTTCCCTGGGAATGACGCAAGTTCGATCGAAGGAAATGCTCATCTAATTAAAGGCTTGCAAAATTAAATAGGTCGTCATGTCTTGCCATTTCACCAATTGCGCACAAAAACCACAGAAGGTCACCAAAATCTACATTTGTGTCTGACGATTGACGAGAATGTCATTGAAATGCGGTCACACATTTCCGTCTGTTATGTGTAATAATTGGTCCGACGAAGAACCGCTCCACTGATAAGTGCAAGTAAAACATCTCGCCGCAGAGATTTCTTTGACGTAAATGAAAACAGTTTTTTTTTCTAAACAACGAGATGTTTACAATTCCAGCATTTCCTCTCTCCCCCAAAGTCAGTGCTAGCCCGAGGAGGGTGGTTGCACGCTAATTATTTTTTTCTCTCAGATGTCGTGCGTAAATCCGTTGCCTACTTATAGGAACAACCCCAAACGGAACGAATCCCTCCAAGAGCGTCGGTTAATCAACGGCAAAAAAGAATGACAGGCGAGTGCAAGAGAGCGCTAGAAATGACACCATCTCTGAACGATGCGGCGTAGCGTTCCTCCTTGTAATATGTACGCTGATGTTTACGCGACCTTTCGAGCTCTGGTGGGGGTTCCGGGGTTATCAATGATCAACGAGTGTTAGAAACCCTTTTTCCAGCAATGAAAAGTAGAGCTGCTTCAATCCAACAAATGACACTCACTTCTGACTGGTTGCCTTATCGCGTCCGATTTTGTGGTACTTGCTTAAAATCGGTTAAATTTAGCCTAAGTGAGTGACGAACGGTGGCGGATCGTACGATCATACGTCAGCAGACGACAATTTGCTGAATTGGTCAAATCGGGCAAAACCGCTCCCGTTTCTTCTTTATTTTTAATTTGTCCGGTCAATCGGACGGACCACTTTGATAAGAATCATCGGCACGAGGCGTCGTTATTGCGTCAGGAGTGGTGTGTTCATTCACACTTTGGTTTTCTACACGCATCCATAAAACGATAGGGGGTATTTTGAGTTAATTCCTGATGGCCTTCAAACTGTTTGACGCGCTCATTATCACAGTTTATCTCTAGAATGCGTATGGAGGTGCTGATAACGAAACGACGAATGGGCTCGACCAAGTGTTTGTTTCGGTGAGCCAAGGTTCCACACGAACGTAACAACACTGCAGTACGATGTTGGCGAACGGTAGGGATCATGGTACGACATGTCCGGGAGCTTTAGCATCAGCGAAGTATAATTAGTGCCGATAGTAGCGAGTTTATGGAATGGAGATTTCATTTTCTGATAAGACTGGATTGATCGAAAATTAATCAATTTGCGATTCGAAAATCCCAAAGGGGCGAAAATGTTACATTGAATAAATTTGTAAGTACCTACAATGATAGAAATGTATTCTGTAGTGATTTACAAATCTAGAGGTAGTCTTACAATCGTGCTTCTTTTGGATAAGCGTTTAAGTTAATTTTAGCGGCCTCAAATTAAAAACGCATACATTCTAAAAAGCATCGTTATATTTATATAAGACTAGCTAATAACAGTCGCGCGTTGCTGCGACTTTCAACGAAATAGGAGTAAAACACAATTTGTTCCGAAGCGCCATCTGACGGGCAGATAATCCCCAACCAATATCACACAAACACGCTCCATAACAAATGTCTACTACGTATAAATTACGGCAATCGTTTAAGCCGTTTGGGAGTCAATAAATCACATACGTACAAAAATTGACTTTTATATACATTGATTTTCAGTAACAGTAACAATTATATTTATGAACGATTTTTATTAACAAAAAGAAAGATAAATGATTTATTTGAGAAGACTTCTATACTTCTATACGCTATACCAAACACATAGCCGGAAGAGGGTGCTTGGGGCCCAAAACCTCTCTCAGCGAAACTTTTCAAAAATAAATTTTAAAAAACTTGTAATTTGGTGAATTTTTATCCCATTTAGTGTGAACAAATGGATGAGAAAATGTTGAAGAAGAATATTTTTCACCACCAAACACAAGCCATCGCGAAGCGAACGACAAAAACAATTACTTGTTTTATTGTGTGGCTTGTCTGAAGAACAAAAGAAAATCTTACTTTAGATTCTTGCCGTAGTGATTTGTCGATATGAGTGAATCCAGAAGCAAGAAATGGTACTCCGGTCAAATACCGTGGCTTCCACTCTTTTCGCAAAGGACCGATAATTCGTAACATGCTTAATTTAAAATGGAGCTTAAAATTTCGGAAGTCATCTTTAGAGAGTTTTACTCAGTTACTGATAATGTTCAACAAGTTGACCTAAGCGAAATAATTAATTTTGCATGATAACTTAAAACACGTGGTTATGAGTGACAACGCTATAATCATGATCCCCACATATACGGACAATGACTAAATCGAGGTAAGGCTACAAGACTGTGCAGCCAGAGTGGTCATTAAAACAATCAAAGGAAGAAGAAGTGGAATCCATTACAAAGAACACATGTAGGAACTACTTCTCGGTAGTTCAAATGGTGTTTTTTTGCGGTGAGAATGTTGGTGTAGTGGCATAGCCAGCCATTGTTGTTTTTTTTTCGAGAGTTTCCAGTAGGACAACTCTGTAGAGCTAGGTTCTCGGTAGGGCTCCCCGTCAGAATCACATACTACACTTTGCAGACGAGACAGGCAGGTGGCGCCCACTAAAACACTGCTTTGTGCGGGTATGCGCGGGCGTAGGGACTCGCGATCGCGTGTATCATCGCGAAGGACTCGAACATTTGTACGTTAACGTGCTCGATCACGTGTGGATTTGTATGTCGCGTGTGCTAACGTGTATGTAACTTCGCGTGTATAAATTCTATTTTATAACCGTGTGCCTTTCGCACATGCGCGTGTACTCTAGAATGATCGCGCGGATCGTGAATCTGAAACTTAATTTTTCGTGTACGGTTCAGATTTCAGAAGAAAGTGGATTCTTCCATATCACTAGAGTTCCCAGTCATGTCGCCGTAGAACGTGTGGTCTAGTGGATATGAGCTTTATTTTTTAATTGGTCCAACTGAATGTATGGATCTAAGTTGCTAGAATGAAGGCTAAAGATTTCCGGACGTGACCGATTCATGATCGAGCGCGTTTGCGGATTCGCGATTGAGACCGCGTTTGTAACTTCGTAAGTACTAAAACGTTCACATAATTACCGGAGTGTTATCAAGTTTGTGCGATCGCAGGCATAAATGTGCGTAGATGATCGCGAAGGGCTTAAGCGTTCGTATGTTGACGTGTTTGTCGCGTATGCTCGCGTGTATGTGACTATGCGTGTATAAATTCGATTTTGAAACTTCGTAACTTCGCGTGCATAAATTCTATTTTATAACCGTGTGCCTTTCGCACATGCGCGTGTATTCTAGAATGATCGCGCGGAACGCGAATCTGAATCAAGTTTGTTCGATCGCGGGCATAAATGTGCGTAGATGATCGCGAAGGGCTTAAGCGTTCGTATGTTGACGTGTTTGTCGCGTATGCTCGCGTGTATGTGACTATGCGTGTATAAATTCGATTTTGAAACTTGCGGGTATAAATTCGATTTTGAAACCCTGCGGCCATTCATATATTCGCGGACCGTCATTCTGATATTTAGTTTTCGGTGCACGGATCACATTCTGACAGGGAGTGAGTTACCCCATATCAATAGAGTTCCCGGTCATGTCGCCATGGAACGTTTTGTCTAGTGGATATGGGAGTTATTTTTTATTAATTTTTCAATTTTTTTTATTAATTAACATGGACCTAGACTGTTGGTACCGAGGATAGAGACTTCCGGACGATCCCGATTCATGTTTGCGAGTTTGTGGGCCTAGGTTGCTTGGAAAATCGCGAGGGGCTCTAACGCTTGTACGTTGACGTGATTTTGTAACATATTTGCGTGTGTTCTTGAATGGTCGAGCGAACCGTGAGTCTGATATTAAATTTTTGGCGCGCGGTTGGAATTCTGACAGAGAGTGGGATCCCTTATATCGATAGCGTTCCCAGTATTTTCTTAATTGGTCCAGCTGAAGGCATGGACCTAGGCTCCTAGGATCAAGGATAGACTTCCGGATGTGACCGATTCGTAATCGCGTGCGCGAGGGCATTTTTGTAGGTTCCCGCTTGAGACCCGTTTGAGAATGTGTGAGTATTAAGACGTTCACTATCACCATCTTTGCTGACCTAGCTGAAGGCGGGTGTAGAATGGCAGTATAGGACTCGAAAGGAAGAAATAAAAGACAATATATGAGAGACGTAATAGATTAGACAGGTACAAGATACAACTGAAGTTATGATCATCACATCAAAGATATACATTAGTATTTCAAACTCTTCACATAGCACATCCTTTCTCAATAATCTATTTGTTGTTGGTTGATTATTGTTTATGAGCGGGTAAATAGAGGAAAGGTATAGAACAGAAAAATGGCTCATATCAACCCTCCCGGCCTCCTCGATACACCACTATCGAGGCGTATTGTAATCAACATTTTGAAGCGGGCTTCTTATATAAATCAAATCCTGAGTAGTCATAGTGATTGGTGGATTATTAACATGAGAACTAGTTAACCTCTAGTAGTAGAACTTGGTGCAGATAGAAACTAAACAGAGCGAAGGTTCTTATATTTAGATAACTCTATTGTGGCTTGATGATGTTTACAATACCGTCAATCCCATCAACCTGCAAGAGGGGGTTGAGGGGTGCGTTGTTGTTGTTTATATATTGACTAAAACCCAGAGCCTCATTCGCCTAGTTGTGATTAATTTGCAATACAGAAAAAAAGTATTGAAAAGTAGTAATTTCTATCCCCCTTGTGGAAGCCGACCTCGAAGAAGCTTTCCAACATAAAAAGCGCATCTTTTGATGTAATAATTTTGGCGATTAAATCTCCTAGAAGTAATTATGGAGACTTAACTTCAAAAAATTAGTAAGAGACTTAGTATCTTCAACAAAGCTGTTGATATTGTTATTTTAACCAACTTTGTTGAAAATATGAAAGCTATATGAATGCAGTATATCGAGGTATAAAACGATGTTTAAGAAATTTTCAATATTTCTATATTATTTTGTTAGCTTCAGAGGCTGCCTTGAATACAATGTGAACTATATTGTTTATACACAGCAGATGAGATTTAACAATTACAGTAATATCAGGATAACTTGTTTTAAAAGTTTTCTTTCACATATAGTCAAATATATTCTAAATACACGGAGTATTCAGGTCTTCAACAAAATTAGTTATAGAATGTCTTCAACAAAGTTTTTTTTTTCATTTTGATTATAGAGGTTTAGGGTTTTTTATCAGGTTAGAAAGAAAATTACGGGGGTTGGAAATCGAACCCAGGTGCGTACAAAGCAATCGACTGACCAATTACGCCTGCCCGCTTCATTCAATAAAGTTGTTTAAAATATCATTTTCGAAAACTTTACTGAAGACTCAAACTAAATTTGCTTGAAGAGCATTTTTTTAAAATTATTTTATTAGGTGAGGTGCTGCTTTACGTTGTAATATTCTTCAAAGTTGACAGTTTCGAAATAATGTGACCGTGATCGCAAAAAATGTTTTCGAGCATACATTTTACTTTTCTTCACTATTAAAGCTCACAACTTTAGAACGAGTCCTCGTTCACAAAAACGTATTACACCATTCAATTAAACACTCAAATATACACCATTAATAGCCACCATGTTGAAATATTTTGATTTTTTTCGTGTGCGAGCACCGTTAATCGCATAATTTGAATCTATAGTTCAAATACTAGCTGAGAGTCAGTTTACTGATATCACTAGAGTTTCTGGTCATGTACCCAAAGTATGGACCTAGGCTACTAACTCCGACGCTCTTCTGGATATGACGGATTCATATTTGGATTAGAATGCGCCTTTGTATAACAGTACACGTTTATAAAATTTTAGGTATTAATAAGTTCACCTAATCACGGGGGTTATTTCATGTTTGCGAGATCACGGGTGTTGGTTGGTGTGGATGATCGCAATAACACGTTCGCGTTTGTGGCCAATGTTGTATTATCGCGCAGAGCTCGAGCGTTTGTATGTTAAGCAGTTTGAACGTGAGGGCGTGTGTGTCTGTAGCATGTATGTAATTTTGCTTGTAGAAATTCGTTTGTAAAACCGTGTGCTTGCATATTCGCGTGGGCTTTTGAATCTTAGCGCAATCCACGATTTTGTGTGTATTGTTCAGATATGGAAGGAAGTGGGTTTCCCCATATCATTAGTGTATTCGATCATGGCGCCCTGAGATTTTCTTTTTTATAGAGGTTTTAACCTTCGGGTCATCCGCCTCTTTTCGGGTTAGAGAAATCTCCTTTGGAAAAATCTCCAACCCTATGTACGAAGTTTGGAATCGAGCCCGGGTGAACTGCGTACAACGCAATTGAGTTACCGACTAAGCTATGTCCGTCCCCGCCTTGAGATTTCTACTGCATATGATTTTGTTTTTTTATACGAGACTAGATGCTCTCGGACGTGAACGGTTCGTGATCGGCATAGAAATAATCGCACTTGAGCCGATAATTAATGCAAACATATTAAATTGATCACCGGAGCGTTTTATGTATGTGAAATCGCGGGCGTAGGTGTATGTATTGTATTATCGTGAAGGGCCCGAGCGATTTTGGGTTAACATATTTGATAGTGTGGAAATTTTTATGCCGCGGATGCAAGCATCTATAAAACTTCGCGTTTGTATTTCGCTTACATAAACGTGGAGTTGCTGAATATTTGCGTCCGCTTTTGAATGTTCTCATGGGTCGTCACTATGAGAAAGTGAGCTCTACATTCCCACTGGAGTTTCCAGTTATGGTGCCCTGAAACTTGCTATCTAGTGTATATAAGTTACATATTTCTGTACCTAGAATTTATAAGTCCTGGTGAAAGGGCGTTTGTTTGTTGACGCTTAAAAACTCGTTTTTATAAATTCGGAAGCTCCAACACATTGACTCAATCGTCAGATGGATTTCATAATTGCAAGATCATTCGCATAGCTATGCGCTATTGATCGCGTTTACGAGCGGATTTGTATTATCGCGTAAAGCTCGAGCGTTTGTATGTTACTGTTCGCGTGCTTTTCATCGCATGGGCATTTGTGTGTCGCGAATATTACCAAGCTTGATATTTCGATATTTCGCGTATAAATAAATTGCACTATATTAGTAAAAATTAATTGCACTAAATTTATTTCAACTGCTACAAGTAATATTGGTTGAATTACCAATTCAATCAGCCTAGGCAAGGGGACAAGGATTAGATTAATGAATTAGTACAGAAACATAGAAAGTTGACACGATGCAGAAATTTAAGAAGAGTCATGTTTTAGTCGCTCTTTACGATATGGGAACAGGAATCCGGTGGCTTCCGCTACCGGATGCCAGACAGCTGGGTTTTATCTGGAGCAAGATAATAGTGATATCAACCTCATTTTGGACATGGCTCTGTAAAAATCCGAAACAAACTTCAAGCGCAAAAATCTGACTAAAATCTTTCAGCACAGCAGTCACCTGAAAAGTTCTCCCCTGAAAAAGACGGCAATGATGAACCTCCAGTATAAAAACAGGTTAAAAAACGATTCGTTCGCAGGTGTATTCCGTATATCGTTCCATTCAAAATTCAAAATTCAAAGTCGGCTAAAGAAAACTACTTTGTAAGAACCAAATATTTTGTTCCAGTTTTCATACTGAAAGTTTTCGTAAATGACTCTAACATCCAAGAGCGCTCAGTCCGATTTTTACGATTAAAGTTAATATCCGTTCCTTAGATTCTACTATATTTAAAGCGGATTTTACGAGGCATGTTCTGTTTCAGCGTTTATTTTCGTTTCAGTTAAAACATGGGATCGCCAATTAAACAAGATGTTATTTCCGCACGGCTTCTCTTAACCTTCAGTTTTTTTTTAGTTCAATGAAGCTAGCAATTCTCAAATCAACAAAGTAGGTGTCATACTCCATGCACATTGCCTTCGTACAATGGCGAAAAGGAAACGTTATTTACATTCTAGAATTAACCAAAATAACAACCAGATTTTCGCTCGATTCATACCAAAAAGGTTATCAGTAAAACGCAGCTTGAAATACCCAACAAGGGACCATTCATAAATTACGTAACGCTTTTAGGGGGGGGGGGGGGTACGACAAGTTGTGACAAGTTGTGACATAGGGGGGAGGGGGTGCTAACTAGATCATTACGTAACATGTTTTCATCGAAGAAAAAAAAAATTTTCTTGGAATTTGTTACGTAACAGGGGAGGGGGGGGATGGAAAAATTTGTGACAATTTGTTACATAGGGGGAGGGGGGAGTCAATTTTGGGCAATTTTTGCGTTACGTAATTTATGAATGGTCCCCAATTCAAACTCGTCATAACTTCTCTTCTAAACCAGACAAACAACGGACCCTTCGCCAACTGAATCAATGAGCTCTAAAAAAACAACCAGACTGTTGTTTACTTCCTCCTAAAATACGCCACATTCCTTCACCCATTTGTAATTCACGGTAAAGCCCCCCTCGCCGATGGCATCCACAATCTCTAACTTGTTTTTGTTTACATTTTGCATTGATTGCACTTTTTCCCGTTTGCGGAACGCATATGTGTTGTTGTGTTTCTCCGTTTGCGTGTAAGCGTATATGCACGCCGGATTTTGACCTTGCTATTTGCTACTGACTGCCACCAGTTATCGCTATATTTACTCCAATCCCTGTGTCAATGCGCGTGACTCCGAGTGCATCCATATATCAGGAGGCGTAAAATGTCTTCAACAATAGCCAATATGACGCTTGTTGTTCGCTGTTAAATCCGGGCGTAATGAGCGGAAGCTCCTCTGGCATATTTACGCGATTGCATTTCGCGTCTGTGTCATGCGGATAAGCGAATGGAAATACTTCTATTGGCATTTTACACCGCTACCCGTTGCAGTACAACAGACACGTGATTCCAACCCTTTTTCAAGGTAACTTGCAACAACAAAAAATCAACTTTCCCTTTTTCATATCATATAGGTATGTATCGACGGTTTTTGCGTTGAGAGAAATATTTACTCCAACCTGCGCAGAAGCTTGCAAAAACTAGCTCACGAAGAGAGCTGCTGAAAGTGCAGTTCTCCGGCAACCTGTTGCATTATGCAAGCTAATGCAAACAGGCACACTTAACTTTAGGTCATAGCAGAAGGTATATCACAGACAAACAACTAATGCCTTTTTTGAATTTATTCGCTTGATTTACATCGTTTGATAACGCAGTAGGCTAAAACATGAGCATTTTTATTCATTAGTCCCTAACCAACTCGGTAGTCTCACCTAATTACATGCACTAACCTAGCTCCAAATTCGCAGTTCAGGTATGCCCATGGAACTTTGGTCTGTTTGTTGGTGGACATTTGTGCTTGATCGAATAACATTGCCGCCACCGTTGCCCAACTGGTTAGCAGCGAAAGGGACAAGGGGTTTTTAATTTTTTAATTACTTATTACAACAAGCATATTATGCCGAGTCGTTCTAGTAACGCACCGCACCGCAATGAGATTTTAGTACCTACCGACGACGCGACGGGTCGAGTAATGCGAAGCAAGGATGGAGCGGACAAAATGCCAAGGTGGCAAATAACATCGTTTTCTTGTTGCTGTGGGGATGTTTTAAAACGTGTCCATTTCTGCGATCAGTTTTGACGCTTTGCTGACGCTTGATAGCTATGTTTTATTTTGTGTTATGAGTTACTCAATTCACCAAGTGTCGGTTGAAGTATGTATATCAATTACATAGCATGAAACCGTGCATGTAGCATCGGGTATTTTATTCATGTTTTGTTTAAGTGGCAATCATAGGTCATTAAAGGCATTGGCAAAAAAAAACAATAGGCGCTATCAGAAACAGACAACTAGAATGCTGATTAAGAATGTTCTTGTATATTTATGCGTAATAACAACAGAACAGTGAAAAGCTGAAAAATATTGACCTGGCTTTTATTTGAGAATATTAAATGATGATTCTTCAAATACAAGTTCTTCAAAGATAGTTTTCATAGAGCTTCAGAGCTTTCCCAAATACTTAAGGATAATTCGAATCAATTAACGCATCTGTCGATCATTTGTTTGTCTCATTTACCGAGACAGGACACATACTTCTTTCGATGTATGCAAAGTAATAACCCACCTTATTTGTTCGACATTTTGCTTAAATTTACCTGTAACATCTTACTAGGGCCGTGTTAAGACAACTCGGGGTCCCGAGTGTACACAGATGTAGAGCTACACTCGATGATAGTGAAAGAGCATTACACCACAGAGATGATCTATTTCACAATACCATGTATGCGTTCTAAAGTAAGACATATTGCAATATCTTTGAGATATTTATATCCACTGTTAGCAGTACACTTATAGTAGTAAGCTTGAAGCTAGTTGGTACCGCCGCACGGTACTATCTTTGATTTTAGGCCTGAGTTTAGTCCGGTCTAACACGTTAGTACCTGAAATAGCAGAAATGGCTGCATCCTGAAGCCAACTGAAAACAGTGTAAAGGGGCGCCATATTCCTTTTGCATACATCTCAATAATTTGAATCAACTTTTCGACCTTTATGTGCAATATTATGGCCCATGTTGCACACAAACCATATGAGGACAAGTAAGCAAGTTTTATCCCGTACGAAAAACAGGTATAATCGAGTTTTAAATGTCATTTTTTTGATATTCTTTATCGTCCTATCCATAAGGTGCTGCACGCTCATTTGAAAATGCCATGTCGATGAGTTATATTGCAGGTTAGCAGAAGTCGAATCATTTTGAAACTAACCATAGAACGAAATTTTATAATTGGATGCAGAGCTGCATTAAATAAAAATTGTTTTCGTTTGTTGGTTTACTTATGGCTATCAAAATGAGTGAAGCTGTTTAATTTACCCACAATTTTTTAGTTAGTTTAACTAGAGGAAAAGAAAAGAATATATAATCACAATGTGTACCCTTTTCTACTTCTTCTACTCTTCTCACAAAGAATACAATAAACAAGTGGATGTTTTCTTATATTTTTACTGCTTTCGAAAGAATCCAACCTAAGATTAAATAAAAGATTGTAAATAAAGCCATGCCATACAACCTAAGTAACACTATGACGGCAAACAATCTGCTACAAATATTCTCATTTTGATCGTTATTTAAATAATATTGAAGCTTGCTTATATTGTTTCAGTATTTATAATTTTCCATCAGATCTTGGACGATGAGCATTTCCACTGTAGAACAAATTGTCGTTTAATTCTTAGTAATAGAACAGAAATGCACAGGGTTTAAAAGAAGTTGTGAAAGTTGAGACTGGACAAATGACTTGGAAAATTGACACAAAAAGTTGAATGCGGAAGAATCGCCTAAATCGTGTCGGAACTTAAGGGGGTTGTGTAAAGTATTATCGGCAAAAAAAATTGGATTCCTTAATTTTTTTTTCGATGCAAAGATTGTTTATTCAGTTAGGTGTCACGTCGAAAACTGGTTTTGCGGTGTACACCTTAACTCAAAATCTTCTGGGCCAATCGTTGATACATTTGCATAGTTGTTTATAACATCACTCCACACGTAACTAATGGAGCTTTTATTTCTTGGTCGATTTTCGAACTTTTCGTAGCACTTTGAAGCCAAAGTCCGATTATTGCTAAAAAACGATGGAAATGCTATTGAAAAAATAAAAATATCAAGCATTTTGCAAAAAGCTTTTGTAGTTACCTGGGCAATGATGTGAAGAAGAAAAACTGTGCAAAATTCAGTACGATTGGTCCAGGAAATTTTGAGTTACGGTTTACACCGCATTTTGTCGAGGTGCCTCCTGAAGATTCACTGTCTGCATCAAGTGTTCAATGGTACGATTCAATTTGTTAAGTTATATCTGTCAATTGATTATCAGACAGATTGCACACTATAGGAAGTAATAAATTCAAATTTATTATTTAGTAACCGGGATTTGAAGCTTTCTCAATTTTCGCACGACGTCGCAAAATTTCGTTGAATTGACCGTTTTAGCAATCCAAGATTTTGAAATCTCAGCAATTTGGATTTAACCCATTTGACAGATTTAATTCGTTGAAAATTATTTTAACAAAATATAAATACGTCAGACTATTAAATGGCATAAACACTGAATTTTCAATTAACCTCATTGTACGGTTTTTAACATTACCGTGTACTACCGATCAGAGCGCAGTAATGCAAATAGCAGCATCATGTTTAGGGTTGTGGTACCGGTAATACCGGTACCGAAAATCCCGGGAATACCGTCTCATTTTTGGTACCGTAATACCGGTACTGAACAAAAGCCAGTACCGGTATTTTCGGTACTATACTATTTTTTATGACAAACATGTTAATTCTGCCGGGGAATCTGATCCAAAATATAGGTCTGCAAGATAACGTTTAATTATATTAATTTGCCTTCTAGATAAATCGTTGAAAAAACACCTTTGTGTGGGAATGAGGTGGGGCCATCATCATAATAATTCTAGAAGTTGTTTAGTTTTATTAGCGACATTCTGATTGGTTACCATTATTCACTGGGTGGCGCGTAATAAGACTATGATCTAAGTTATGTCTGTATTTGGTTTGCTCTTAAACCTTTATCTATAAAAGAACGAACAGCGATTTAATAGCTAACAATTTTAGACTTGTGAACTGCTTCAAATAGGGCGATTTGTAATTATTGGTGATCGGAAAATTCAGCAAAACTCCATAGTTTACAGAAAAGCAAGGAGCCTTGATATGCATTAGAGATGTAGTAGGCAAACGACATAAAGGTCGAAACCAATTTTCAGAAAAGCAAGAGAGAAAATGCAATTAACCTGCTCGGATTTACTGCCATTCTCGCTTTGATTTACTGTTGTTAATAGGGTTTCATATATTTACCATCTGTTCAAGTCGACGAAAGTCGCACCACTTAGCAGCTATTGATTTCAAAATGGCCTAGATTTCGAAATACAAGAAGGTGCCCTATACGAAAATTATCTTCTGTGAAATGAGTCTTGCCATTCCGAATCAATTAAAAACAATAAACATGTTTTTTGATCAGCACAAATCAATCATCTGAGAATAAGATCATCAGTTTGAGCATTCAATTTCAGTTTGAAGCTTTTTTCGATTTTTTTTTTTAAATATTCGTGTACCGGTACTTTACCGGTACTACCGGTACTGAGGGCTTCAGTACCGTAGTACCGGTTCTCGCCAAAAAGGGTCGGTACTGCGAACCCTAATCATGTTACCGGAAAAAGACAAAAATATGACATGCTTCTCTTGCGCATACTTCGTCATTTTCAATCCTCTCTTCGGCTTTCTTCTGGGTCAATATGGCTCTTCTTGCTCGCAATATAGATGGCAATAAATAAGCCAGTTTTAACAGGTACGAAAGACAAGCACCGTCGAACTATATTTACCTGTATTTTGATTTCTCTGTTCTTTCCTTCTCTCTACACGCTTGATTCCAATTGCTCATCGAAGAGTTACCGAAGAGCATTTGGATAAATCGAATCGATTATCTCATATTCAGATCAAAGTTGTTTTTGCGAATTCGAATCAAAACTGCAATAAGAATTGTTTTGATTCTTTTCTTTTACAAATCGCTGTGAGAAAAAGTGGGATCATTTCATTCCTTAATATAAATCAATAGCATGGTATCACGAATTATTGCCCATATATCTGTCGTATCTCACATCAAAGAAAGTGAATAACGAAAAAAAATAGTTTTTTTTATTGGATAGATCCAAATAAATAACAATCGGATGTAGATCGTAAAATGCACTATTTTATAGATTTTATTTTCACTATCAGTTCACAAATTGAATCGGAATGTTAACTGCTTACAAAGTAACTCTATAAATACCCTACGCAAATATTTAATAAAAGATTTTAAATATACGCATTTTTCCTATATGAATAAACTCACATAAAACATCCAAATAAAAATATTTTATGATTGATTGCGAACGCACCGGCGATTTATATTTGTTCGCAAAAATATATTACTAGGATGCTCAAAACTTTCATTTCTGTTTATTTATAAAATCGCAGAAATTTTGTTAGCAAATAAAATCGTTCCAATCTGCATTGATGCATTACAGAAATATGCAATCAACAATATGAAATATAACACTTGTGATCAGTCTGTCAAAGTGTATTTTTTTGTTTGACCTTTGTTTACTTTTTATTTAAGCTTCGCTGAAAAAAACGTGTACAATTTTATTTCGCAGAGTGTGATCTAACCTTTATTTATAATTGATATTTATTCCAAACTTGTGAAAATTAGCTTGAAACGAATATAAATATTCTCCCCCCGTGTCGACAGGTATCGTGTTCAATTAGAATGATATTCACAGTTCATTTTGAATTCAAATTGAAATATTTCAACCCATTTTTTAATAAAAGTTTAAAATAACAATCATGGCACCAGTTACAAACGATGGTTCAACCAAAAGAGATTATAACTACTAGAGGTCGCATGTCGCTATTAACACTGAAAATTTATCATCTCGCTCTTACATATGCTAGGCCCATTAGTTTGACACATATTGCCCGGGTTTAAACCTGCAAAGTAATATGCTAGAGCGAGACCCCATGTTTCAGTCCGTGAATACATGGAGACAGTAGCGCTTTGCTCCCTTTAGTAGTTATAATCTCTTTTGTTCATCCACTTCAAACTTATTTTCTTTTGTGCATTAAATATTATGTCACTACAAAAAGCTGTACATCATCGGCCAACTATAAACTATCCACCAAGTTAAAGTTCTAAGTTCAGAAACATATCGGTTACATGATGACAAAATTGTTCTCACACGCTATGGAAAGAGACATATGACAAAGAAAAGCTATTTTACTGCAAGAAAATATCGGAATGAAAAACAATTTTCCATGTTGTCTAATTCACTCATTTTTTTTAACATGAATTTGTTGTTTTTTAACATTGTCGTGTATCGCAGATCAGAACGCAGCCATATAAATGACATCATCGTTTGGTTCAAGCTTACCAAATAGTTTAGGCCGGTTTAAAAGTTAGTCCGGTTTAAATATAGTTAGTACGCGTTTAAGCTTACTGCTATTACAGAATTAACGCGTTGTAATCTGCAGTCGTAGTTACATACTGTGTTTTGAGTACCTTGGTCAAGTATGAAGGATGATGGAATAGGACGGGTTGAACGCATAAGATTGTTTCGTAAATGAAGCGCAAAAAATGGTTTGCTTGTTGTGGTGCATCAGGTAATTGTTGATCATTACGACGGTTATGTACTCAGTAACTTCGGCCGTCTTCACTGGTTTCAGAAAGATCTCATGATCTCAGCGATCAAAATTCGCTGCAGTACTGGCTCAATTGGGTTCAGTAGAACCATCACGAGCTGTTGGTTTTGATACGAATAAGTAAGTTTTTCTCTCTGCCGGGCCAATTCACAAAGTTCCGAACTCGTTTCATATTCTTCCGGAGCAATGTCAATATTACAGATAGGTGTCATTACCTCGAACCTAAGTCACTCAGAAAGCAGTATAGTAGGAATTTCGATTGCACTAAATGCACACTTCCATTCACTTCTGCTTACAAAACAAACCAGTCGCCATCTAACCAGAGGAATCATGTCTGTTGAATTGAATCGAGTCAATCACAGAATTAATTTTATGTGTTTACCTATTTTCTCGAAAAATCGATTTTCTTATTTGCGGATTAAAGTATCGATAAAGCACAATCGATTTTTTTTTTAATATGTCCATCACTACAAAATGATTGCAACGCATAAGCAATGTCATTACTGAACAATTATGTCACTTGTAATAAAATTCTATGGGTAGTAATGAGAGAATTTGTATACAATTCTCGTCATGTCATTACTTAGTTATGACAATTTTAATGTGCGTGTAAAGGCTGCTAAAAATGATCGCAAATATTACGAAATTTTCAGCGCATTTTATCAAAAAATTCTTGCTATTAGCAAAGTAGATTCGTAATATCAATCGAATTCTGCGCTCTCCACGATTTTTTAAGAAAAGCAATCCAACAATATTTATTCACAAAAAATAGTTATCACAAAAAACAATCATTCTAGTATTCAATAGTGGCATGCAGTTCGAAATAAAATCAATTTTGCCAGATTCAGCACTTTAAATAAAAAAAATGATGTTGTCAAACATCGATCATAAAAAAATCGGATGAAAAAAATAATATATAAATAAACACGAAAACTTTTGTTCGATGAATGAAAATGACTTCGTGCGAACAACGAAATCGTCCGTACTGTTTACAAACATTTATTAAAATAAAGAACCATTCACGATAACTTTCATGCAATGTACACTAAATTTGTAAAATTACGAAAACTTTCGTCAATCAATTGGCCATTTTTTCAGTTCGTAAAATGAACGAAACCAACTATTAACAATACTCGAAAATACTTCCTTACAGAAAACTACAAATGAACTCGTGCATTTTACGTTTTTTTTTTATTTATTTAAGAATTTGTTGAGTGTAGATGCCAAATTTCGTTGACAGATGGGCGAACATTGCTACTATGCTACTATCACTAAAATACTTTTTGACCCACACAATATGGACATAATTTGGAAGCAATTTTTACAATTGTTCGTTTGAGTTATCATTAATTTTTCGAGCTCTCTTCTTTTAACTTACCTAATAAAATGTCCAATGTACTGTGTAGAAATACACACGATATAAACGTTAACAATCCAAGCGAAATTTTGAGCGGTTTTCGACCAAATAAACATTGCCTATACACCCTCAAAACGTGCAATGACTTTTATTTGAATATTCTAGGAAACTAACCTTGGCTAAACAAATCGTGTCTTGTTACTTGAAAATAATCCGAACTTTTAGAGTTATTTTGAAGTATTACGACTCAAAATGTTTTCGACAAAACGTCGTAATTGTTGTATTAACGAATGTAATTTGAGAATGCAAATCACATTCGTTCTAAAAGGCGATCCGTCATAATGCAGAATAAGCGAACGATGTATGAAGAAGCCAAATTCTCAAAATATCCTATGCTATAAATTCCATTACTGAAATTTTCTTAGATATTTCCATAAATGAAGAATTCAACAGATACAGCATGACAGAAGTATCGATACGAGCTCATAGAGCCATTGACTTGAGGAACCTTTCTGTTGGGCAGTGTTCTCAAAAAGTCAATGTTCGACAGATCCAATTCAATATCAGCAGACATACAGATACAGACACAAAAATCGAATGACTAATCAATGATGAAATTCAGATTGTGAGTCAATGAATAATTCTGTAAGGTCAAACATTTTCTTGATTGAAAATTTCTCACTTACACTCGGTTCGTGTATAATTTCCTCGCTTCAACTAACCGAATGAATCATCCCATCTTGGTTAAACTCGTTGTTTGACATGACACTTCACTCCATGTACGGATTCTTATCAGAAATCTCACCGAACTAATCTAAAACGACCAAGCGGCAGCCGATTAGACAAACAAAGAAACCTTTCAGTAGCGCTGTACTGTGTCCTTTTGTCCCACCCATCTAGTTCAGGCCATCTGAAACTGATCACTTTGGGACGAAATGTAAATTGGTTTACTTTGTCGATCGGTCAATCACTAAATATTTGAATTTTGCTATAGAGGGTAGATGATCCTTCATTCAATTCGTTAAAAAAGGGTCCACTCTATCCTACTGATTACTAGGTCGATAATTAATATGGGTTGCGTTTAAATCCAATGTTGATTACTAAGTAGTAGCATGGTAACAAAACCTGATGTGAAAAATACGGGATAATTGTGTTTGAGTGGAGCAACAATTTTAATAGACCATCCTTTTGAGCAAATGCTGCTGTAATTGATTCAAACAAATAGGATGAATAAGAACTCTTCTACCCTAGGTACACTCCTCGTCCACGGCAGAAAGTCCAAGCAAGGTCGAGCACGTGTCCTAGACTATCGTTCGAATTCCGTCATGGTCCTCTACCAGCTGAAGGTGGAAACCATAAAAGTTGGTAGCGGCGACACTATGCCTGCGTTCACCCACCGTCACTCTTTCTGGTAGAATAACCAAAAGGATTGATAATGAAAGTCAATAACGCTACTGTTTGACAAACAACCGACGGGAATCGACGAGGCCTGTACAGACAGCTGACATTGCCACAGCACGGCCTAAAATGACCTTGTTTAAGGCGGGGTTAGGAAAAAAATAATCGGTCATTAAATTTGAATCACAGCAAAAATTGGGAGCATGTTCCCAAACTCGTCTGGATTCAAACATTTACCTCTATCTGGAGCACGGAATACCGTCCAAAGTTCACTGTGAGTACTTTCTTTGTGCTGAAAACGCGCAGAAGCTTAATTGCCGACAGTGATACACGAGTGTTTTCATTTTGATCTGGACCTTGCCCTCTGCCGTCATTTCAACAGGTGGTGCGATTAATGAGTGTTCCGCCAGATAAGCGTCCATCAGCTTGAGCGGTGAAGTCAAATCCGAATTTGCCCCAGCGGAGATAGGGGATTTTTTGCTATTTTAATTTGTTGGTAATCATGCGCGAAAAGTAATGAAATGGTACAAAAAATTGTATTGTCCATGGTAGGAGAGACCATTTTAATGCTAGCAAAATGTCTGCCAGAATGTTCGTAATAGTAGGTATATAGTATGTTGTATACACATTTACAGTAAAGTTCATCGCCAGAACAATTTTTTGCTACGACAGATCTCGCTTCTTATCGTTCGGAATGTTTAAAATGTATTGTTTTCCCTACACAGCAAACCGCTGCCGCTGAACCGACAAAGAAAAGCAGCTGTTGACCCGTCTCGCGAGATTGTGAAATCCCAAACACATTCGAAACAGGTCGTAATCTGAAAAGTTGTAGAGCGCAACAAAGCTCATGTGTCATGCAGACGAAGAAGCAAAAAAGCGACGGAGGTGCAATTCATTATCGTCTGCCGATTAAGCAGTCAATCTCGACCAGTCAGATATCGACCTTTATCACGTTGATTTACTGTAGGAGATCCTACTTTGCGAAATGATTAAACGTAATTAGGTTCAGATAAACTGATAAGTTAAATATAACAAAGTTTGGACCGCGTTGATTAAATTAGGTGCGTAACGATCTAAAAATCCACTTAGATGTAATCAATGACGTTTCAAGGTCGCCAATGTTTTTTTGTGGCCTTTGAATTAAAATTTCAAAGTCAAAATATGTAGCTGCAAAATAAAAAAAATAATAGGGTTACTGCACCCTAATTCATCTTAGCACCCCTATTCATCCCACCCATTTGAACACATTAGTTAGAGCAGTGTCTGCTATCTCTATTCAACGCATTACTTCAAATGGTAGGATGAATAAGGGTGCGTTGTACTCGACTTTTCGCTTCGCTCTAACGCGAGTATTTCACTTTTTTCAAGGCAGATTTTTTATTGATCCGCTTCTTAAGACCGAAGCATAGATGTTGACACCTATTTAAGCGCAATCCAAGAATTGTAAGCCGAGTTTTCAGCGAAATAGTGTGACATCGTGACCAATAAGATGAATAAGGGCACGTTAACCCTAGTTCAAAATCTATTCAGTAGATACTTTGCAATTCCCGAAAAACAATTCAATGTCGGGCCTCGAGAAGAGAATCGAGTTTTTTTCTTTTGCCCAATACATAATTGATAAATATGACAGAAAACACAAAGTTACCCGATCACACGAAAAACCCATAATACTTCTACGCTTATAGTCAAAATTAACCCCAAATATTTTATGTGAACATTTGAGTGGTGAGTTGAATGGCGTAATTAGATTTTGGATACAAGGTAGCGTTCTAAACGTATGCATTTGTAAAGTCAAGATTACTAAAATAAATGCACAAAAACTGTTTAACGGTCAAGATCATATAATTTCGAAACCATCGACCATGGGGGTATAGTATCTTCTAAGAAGTTTTATAATATCCTACACTGCATCGATTGAAAAAAATAATGTTGGTGATTAATCACCCTAGAAATAATATTGGCGTAATAATTATTCCAAAACATTATATAGATATGATGTCTTCATCAAAGTACTTGAAAATAATATTATAAAGAACTTTGTTCAAGATATAAGAGCTCTATGTATGCGGCATATCGAGATATTGAAAAATACCAAATTTCATTAAATTTAAGATGGCGGCTGTGCAGCATTTTCCCCTATGCAAGTTTTTTCGAAGGGGTCCACGGCCGGAAATCTATCTCCGGTAATTTTTGACCTAGAGCCAAAAACCAAAGTTTTTCTTATTCCTTATATCAATGGCAATCGTACGTAGGATTTTTCGATATTTTGATTTTACACGAAATGGCGCATTTTTTAGTGTAAAAACGCCGGAAATGTCATAAAAATCGACACAAAATCATTAATTAAAAAAAATTAAACAATAAAAATTAAAATCAAGCGTACGGCGCTGAAGAAATCAATTTTGAATATACAGTGAAAATTTCAAAGCGACCAAAAATCATTTGTTCGAGTTACATTTTCGGCCAGCTCAAAAAAAGTGGTCCCGAGAAAAACGCGGTTAAAGTTTTCAGTACACACGGGATGTGCATAAGAGACGTTGCGGCAGAATTGAAAATTTGAACATATACGTATTGTTTTCGTATTCCACGTTTTGGGATATCATTTTTAGCATCCAAAAGCACATTTCAGACTAATAAATAGAAAATCTATTTTTTTCAATTCTACGGTGGAGTAACCCCTTAAGACTCTTCAATATACCTTTTTATTGTAAGTTTTACAGATGCATACCATGGATTAAAATGTGTTCATTGGTCTACACGACTTTGCAGAAAGTAAAAAAGTCTAAGAGTTATCGATAACAATAGTATTACAACAACATGATTTTAAAATATTTTTTCGCGAATAACATAATATATCTCGACACCCAAAACGCTTGTCTTCAACAAAAATCATTTCTAATATTATTCGGAAGAACTTTACTAAGAACACGAATTCTCAAAAAAAATTTTTTTGAAGAATTGATTCCATTAATACTCTAAAGGAGGATTAATCAACAAAATTATTTTTACTAGATTTGCACTGTATTATGTTACAAATTTTCTTAGATGGTAATAAACCTCCAAAGTTGAAGAATTCGAAATTATTTGATATTGACTGTTTTTGAACATTTATTTGAAAATGTCCCATTAGGTACAAATACGTTGAGCATACGGACGTTTGGCATACGTACGCTAGGCATAATGGACATTAGGCATACAGACGTTAGCCATAATGGACGTTAGGCATAACATACGTGGTATCAATTATTGTCTTCTGTTATAGTTATGGTATTTTCGAAAAAGTTGCTGTATGGCATGGCACCGAGCGCTTTATTTGATTACATCATATTAGTTCGAAATTCAGTCGCTAAGGTAATGCTTTTTTAATAAAGTTAGATAGAAAAATTGTGCCTTCGAGAAAGTTGTTGCTCCTATCATTATAAATATATCTTCTGAAAATGTAAACTTTGTAGGTCCTGTACGTTTATAAAGCATGTTTTGGGTAAAAATTTACCTCACAGATTATATTCTCAAAATGCTCTGATAACAGCGCCGCCCTAGCGACTGAATTGCGTACAAATATGAAATGATCAAATAAAGCGCTAGACGCTATGCAACAACTTTACCAAAGACACTATAACTCTTAAACGAAAAATAAGGAAAGGGCGTGTGAATTGTGGATTACCCTCTTTTGGACACCTGGTGCCTCCGGGGTCACACGCCCCCTCTTCCCCCCCCCCCCCCAACGAAAAAAACAAAGAAGTTTTAGGATCCAAAAGGCTTATATTTTCAAGACGTAAAAACAAAATGGCGCCCGGGGTGACGTTCTCTCTAAGGTTAGGTGCGCACTTCCTACTGCCTCATGACCGATTTGAAACACAAAGCTGATAATAAGGCTATAATGAAAACTAAGTTTATTGAAAGAATGATCTAAGGACGGGTTGAAAACGTCAAATTTGACGTAAGGGACCATTCATTAATTACGTAACGCAAAAATTGCCCAAAATTGACTCCCCCTTCCCCCTATGTAACAAATTGTCACAAATTTTTCCATCCCCCCTCCCCTGTTACGTAACAAATTCCAAGAATTTTTTTTTTCTTCGGTGAAAACATGTTACGTAACGATCTAGTTAACACCCCCTCCCCCCTATGTCACAACTTGTCACAACTTGTCGTACCCCCTCCCCCCCGCCCCCTAAAAGCGTTACGTAATTTATGAATGGTCCCTAATGGTGCGATGTCAAACCTTGAGATCGATTTTTAGCACTTTCTTCCACTAGAAAGCTTCACTAAAAACACAAAGAATTTATAGATTTTATTAGACATTTCTCCAATGAAAAAGTTTTCCGTTCGAGAGGTCAACAGGTCTTTAAATTGAACTATTTTCATGCATGCAGTTGTGAAAAATCATGTTTTGAGATAAACGCGAACACTTTCGCGTTTATCTCAAAACAGAATGTCAATATGTTGGAAGAATTACATGGAATTATGGGTTTTGGACATCGCTGATTACGAATCTGAGGTCAGTCTTTCAAAATTCAAAATTAGTGGCAAAATCGAGAGAAAAAAAAAATTTGTGATTTTTAAACACGAATTTGAGTTAAAATGTATCAAAATAAAAAATAATAAAAAATGGCGATTCCAAAATGGCAAATTAAAATTTGATTTTAACAATTTTGACATTTTTTTTCATTTTCACCGTTTTCTGTGCTTGTTTCACAACTCACGATAAGTCTGCGATGCCTCTACCGATCAAGCCGTGAAATACGTTCTCGATACCTGTACACATGAACAGTTGGGTGGGACAAAAATTAAATTCCAGCTCCGAGCAACTTTTAGATCCTAGAACAACTGTGCAAATTCTTAGCTCGATCCCTGAAGCTATATTTTTGCGCCCACTGTTTACAGTTTACATGGGATTTTGTATGGGAAAATTAACTTTTACAAAATAATTCCTCCAGGAGTCACCCATTACTTCCTAAAAATAAATCGTTATGTGGCTTTTATAGGAAATTTAACAAAGAAACAAAGTCTCGAAAACCACGAAACGATCTGACGTTTGAGAAAAAAGTTATTAAGCAGAAACCGATTGACGATTGATAAAATATTTATTTTTTCTAGCACCACTGCTGTTGGCTGTCCAATTATACGCAATTTTGTTTTAATCCTCTCTTAATGTGTCTAAATCATTTATCTATACTATCTATCTATATAATTAGACCGTCAAAAGCAGTGATGCTATGAAAAGTGACATTTTCATCAATCTTCAGGGCATCAATCAGTTTTTGCTTAAGAAACTTTTTCCACAAGTATCAGATCGTTTTGCAGTCTTCTAGACTTTGTTTCCTTGGCAAATTTTCTATAAAAATCAGACATCTATTTATTTTTAACCTCCTAATGGGCGACTCTTGGAAGAATTAATTTGCAAAGGGCAATTTGCCCAAGCGAAATATCATGTAAACTTTAAACAGTGGACGCAAAAATATAGTTTCACCGATCGAGCTAAAAATTTGCAGAGTTGTTCTGGGAGCTAAATGGGACCCAAAAAGTTACTCGGAGCCGAATTTTATTTTTTTTTCATATAACCATGTCCCACTCTAATGTACAGTGCAACGCGAAGCACTCTGGGAAGGTTCGTAATGCAATGAAAAGGTTTCTCCCTGAGGCACGCGTCTCGAGCCGAATGGCCTGTAGAAACTTTTTTGATGCGCGGATCGAAAAACCTATTTAACACAATTTAGTAGACACTTTTCAAAAACACTTTCAAAAATTGCATGAAAAAACCTAATTTTTGAAAATTTTGAGTGAGAACCTCCCCTTAAGATCTGTAGTGCAACTTAATTGTTAAAGGTTATATTATTAGTACCAGCTAGCATCCCTGTATCATGTCATTACATAGTGCAATAAAAATAGACGAATAAAAACATAAATACAACTGCTACTAGTTTTGCTCGTAGTATAATTCAGTCAATTTTTTAAATGGACTAAAATTACAGATCAGCAGCCAATTTTCTATCAGTAAAATATTTCAATAGCATTTTTTTTTGTTCAACTTACATAGTTTCTAATCAGACAAGTTAAGTTATAGCTCAGCTAAAACTGTTGGTTGGGTTGTTATCAGTTGAGAAGTACGAGAACCAAACTTGTGAAAAAATCCTTCCACACAATAAATTTGCAATAAACCTTTTCTAACACTTTTTTCGTCGGCGAGATAATAGTTATCTACCGAGTAAACACAAATTCGGAGGCTCAATGAACTCGTAACCTTTCGTAGTTTGTATCAGTTGATGGGCAAAACACAACAAAAAAATTGATTATTGTCCAGGCCCAAGTTTAATAACCTTCATATTTGCCAATGTTTTTAAAAATAGAACCGGTTAATCTACGACAGTTTCGTTCACCCCAAAACATGCTGAACAATTTTCGGCATACATGCAGCCTAAATCTATATTGTTATTTGCCTACTTAAAACATGAATTGTGCGTTAAGTTCTCGGCATAAAATCGATAAATTAGACAACAATCGGATTCTATCTTTTCATTTCTTCTCTAAAGAACAATATAATAACAAGCTTTAAATCTCACATTCAAACAAAAAGCCCGTAATCGCAAGTCAGTTCAATTTTCTATGGGATTCCCTATCTACATGGGACTGACTTGCGATTATAGGCAGTAGGGCGCTAATAGCCAATAGGAACATAGTAATAACAAGCAAATTAACTCCCGTCCCGGCCTAATGAACCTGCTCACGCATAGGTAAGGTAGGCATATAGATAAAAGCGCATTCAAACCCGCTTGCACAGGTGCGTGTGGTTGTGTGTAATTAGGTAACAAGTTCAAGAAGACAGCAACGTGTTCTAGGTAGAATATCGGCTATTTGAAAAAAAAATCGGGTTGGCATATCCGGAGACGAGGCGCGAAGGAAATGCCAAAAAAAGGAATGGAAAATCACCAAGAAGATAGGTCGAAATCAGGAGATGCACAGCAAAAAACTAAACAAGAAGGTCTTAGGAGTGAAAAAAATGCAAAGTCATGCTCCTTGGACACACCTGCATTTTAAAGTAGGGCGTCTTTTCCCTACTAACGTAAGAGCGCATTATGATTACATCTGGGAGTATCATACGTGCGAGAAAAAACATTCAAAAACACTTACCTAAGGGCATATCGCACAGCAAACAGCATGCCGCCAAAGCTCCCGCGGAAGCCCCGCTGATCCGGTGCAGCAATAAATGAGGAGCATACTTCTTAAAGCAAACCGCCACTCCAACGTGATAGATTCCCAGAAAACCGCATCCGGCGAACGAAAGATTCATCTTAGCAGCCATAAACGGACACTAATGATTAAAAGCTAGAAAAGTCCACTCTAGGCAATTCACGGATTCTGTCGAGGACAATAAAACGAGCAACCGCGCACTTCTCGGTAATTCAAATTCGATCCTTCCACCTGGTTGCCTGTCTGGTCGAAAGGGTAGTAATGGATAGCGATTAAATTTTCCGTTGCACTTACACCACTCACACAGATCGGTTCTTTCGTTTTTTTGTTTCGTATGCCAGTTCCAGTATGTTTCTAGATGCACAATAAACACTGTTTCAATGTTGGTTCACTTTTTTTCGTCGGGCGGACCGCAGTGGCCGTAAACAGTTTGTCGGATTCTTCCCACTGTCGATGATGGATTCCAGAAGTGTTTACATGATTCTGTAGGGAGGCGCGAAACGAGAAAGAGAGATAAAGTTTATTAGGAATTTGTTTAATTGACCAACTACGTAGGAGTTAAAATTAAAATCCTGGTATATAATGCCTAAAATGGTCCAGAAAAACATATTTTTCGTTAGATCAAATCCATATTGTTGGTTGCATAATGTGGTACCAGGTAACGTTTTAGTACCAGTCACTCATTTGAACCATAAAACCTATATCTATTTAAAATCTTCTAGAAAACAGCTTTTCGTAGGTTCCTTTCAACTATATTAGAAAACTGCGTATGATCTGATCTGGGATCGGCATAAATATTTAATGGATCGTGATATTTGAAGATCAACTATATAGTACAGCACTAAACATCTCACTAATGGTACATAACTGAGGTATCGCTGTTTACTTGAAATTTCAATTTAATGCAGGTAAAATATACGTCGATTATAATCAATCGGAACATTCAGGTTGATTTTAAGTTGAGACATAATATTTTATTTCACACTAAAACATATGTTCTATTCTATCATCAGACATGAAATACGTTGCGTTGTAATATTTTTTATATTTAATAACAACTGTAAACAGTTTGACAACCTAGACTTTATATTAAGTAGTTTTATGCCCATGCTAAAAAAATCAAACAGAAGTCGCCACTTTTGAAACTTTAAAAGTTATCAGATTGGATCACACTAAAATTAAAATATATCCTCACTTTTTAGTATGTAACACGCCAAAATACACCACCACCCAGGAATAATCTGAACGCAATTTCTTCCGTCAAATGAACAAAGAAAGTCAAGTACTTCACAGCAACACAACCGCACAATCTTCTTCCAATCAATCACGATGGAAACGAGCGGAACGACAATCCTGTACCGAGAAGGCTGTACGTCCAAAGGAAACTTTGTTGCTGCAGTTTTTGTAGTCGTTATTGTTGTTCCGACAGCAGAGACCCGAGAAACTACCAGATCAATCGTATGTACGACTTGTGTGTAATGTGACCGCTTGACCAGCTGGAACTGAACTGAAAGCTTGCGTTTGCAAGGCGCTGTCGTTTTATACTGCCTTCAAACGCAACGCCGAAGTGCTGTTTGTTTGTGAACGAGATCGCGGCCATCGTCAGGCGCGGCAATCGATTAAAGCGTGCGCGGCCCGTCGACCGACGACCGACCGCCGCTTGTTGACATCCAGCTGGAAGTAGGCGAGCAAGGCGAGAGAGATAGAAAGAGTGCGCGACGAACGACACAGTCTATCAGCTGTGTGACGTCGGTCGAGAACGCTGCTAACTACACACAAGGCGCGAAGGAAATAACACATATCACCTTTGCCATCAACGGGGCGGTTGGTCGGCCACATACAAATATGATATCAGTGGGCACATTAGTGTACAATTGTACATTATAATCGTACCACACTGTAATCAATCGTTGTTGTGGTCCAGCTCGTCAAAGGTTAGTCGATGAGGCGACTCACTCGTCGTAGATTTTCGCTCGGGTGACACGAGTTGCGCTTTATCACTAAATACTGTTCCACGCTGTTTTCGAGATTTTTAATCAGTGTATTCTATTCTTTACAGCGAATTAATCCTGGATTATTTCCCCCTGCAAATACAGGCTGACAAAGCGGACTCACACGAAAAATATTCAATTACTTTTCACTATTGTGGGAAAACTATTGAACCGATCCTGTTCCTTTTTCGCTCAATATCTCGTAATTTGTGTGTTGTTTTGTTTCATTATAGAAGTTTTAACCTGTTGGGTCATTCGCCTCTTTTATCTGGTCAGAAAAATTTCTCTACCCTATGTGCGGGGTTGGGGATCGAACCGAAATGAGCTGTGTACAAGGCAATCGCTTTACCAACTATGCTATGCCCTTCCCCTAATATATCGTATTAATTTTGCTAGTATCTTAACAATATCCGTTTTATACATTAATATTTATTTCACAAATAATTTTTTTTTATGATTTTTAGTTTTAAAAACATTGATTTCTTTCAAGATGATGATGATGATGATAATTATGATGATAATGGTCTCACCTTATAATTTGAGCTGAACGATTTATCTAAAAAGTAATTAATATTTTGACTTATGGCCAAACCAATTCACAAAAATAACGGACTTCAATTTTCACACATGGTTTTCCATCAAATGAACGCAACCAGATACATTTTATATATTCCGCAAACAACCAAGAAAATTTCCATTCCGGGAGGTACTTGATAGAATCGGAAATTGAACCCATTAGCTTCTATTTCCGATAATACTCTGTAAGACTCCTCCCGCCTGACCAAAACGGGCACTACGTCCTACTAAGGTGGAAAGTGTTGAGCCTAGTGGTAGTGCAGAGTCCACTTGAGTTATATCATCGACATACCAGACCCCTTTATTGAAAGTGGCCTACCACTAACCAATCAAGGGATATTCCTAGATTGATCAGAAATTGAACCCGATATCTTGGTATATCAGAAGGAGTCATCACGCCATATACTCAAGCTAATTATTCGTACGGAATTTGGGAGGACAGTACGGATTTTTAGGCGTGTGTCTGGAAAAAGTACCGAAATCGGTACGGAATTTTCGACATCAGTGGAAGCCTAAAGCCTACTCTCTGGACAATGCAAACTCTTCCACTAGTGGAAACAGTCTAAATAACGTTGTAAGCTGGTTTCCCAGGATCCGAAAATGCAGTTTTGGCGGTAAAAGGACACCAGAAAGTGATATAAAATCTATTTTTGTTAATTGTCTTCTGAGGTTTGGGAATAAGGAAAAATTCGATTAATATCAGTGAGGTAAATATAGTGCTCTCTTGCATAATTTTGGTTCAATCCAATTTTCCTCCTACAAATATGTTTCAAAATGATCCGGATTATCAAATGGTGCGATTTTTTTTATCTTTTTACAGACAAAATATTACAACTGCAGTTCGAATATATTCTGTAGTTTTGGAACTTCTGCAGAGGATTCTGGAACTTCCCCAAATTTTACATTTTGCCTAATAGGAAGACGGTAATTTACAATAGAGTATTCGATTTTACATTCGACACATACAAGGAAAATGATAGGCATGATTGAAAAGCAAGATGCATGGGCACAACTATGGCTCGTGGCTGTATGGAAAAAATTAAAAATGATCCTCAATGGCGAGCACAATGCATTTGAAGTCCATTTTGTGATCCTAAATGACTGGTTGCTCGAACTAACAGGAGAAACTCGAAAAATTGTGTGTTGGAAAATGGCACATGATGAACCACTCTAATAGACATGTAACTTTCTATGCATAGACAACTTCATCTTGTGTAACGAATCTTTTTTGTCTAGATTCCTATGATTTGATGGCTATCCTTAAAACATTAATAAACTTCTCTCCGCTCATCAATTGATGTAAAATTTACCAGTTGAATGAAAAGTGTTGATCACTTCTCATAAAAACATAATTTTGAAAGTTCATATTGCTTAGTACATAATTGAATGAGTTGCTTATTAAATAAAATTATGAAAAAATGGAATTTTGTAACAAATAATGTTATATATAGGGCTCGGTAGCATCAATGGTAGATATAGATTTAATGAATTGTTATTATCTTCTGATCAAGAAACCTTGCAGATTTTGCTGTACGTTGTCTAAATCAACATAATTTTTTTGTTTCTATTGGGATAATCTTATTTTACGTTGGTTATGGGGATGGAACAAAGGGAGTAATTCTATTAAAGTTTCATCTTTTGCCATAGCCCTTGGAAAATCATAAACTACCTGCATCAGATAGAATTGGTGTGGGTAACTTTACAGTTCTACATGCTCCACCATGTATTTGCGTCATCCTCACTATTAAATGCCTTTCTAACATGACCCAATTTTAGTTTTCCAATTAGACAACGCTTCGAAAAATTGTGTAAAATCTTTAAATGTTTTTTTTTTGTTGCAAATAAATAGTTCTGGAGATAACTGAAGAATAAATAGTCTGAAACGATATTCACCGAAACACGTGAACCAAAATCTGTGACTATCTATCTGGAATCTTTGTGTTGGAGTAAATTAGCACGGCAGTGTTAGGAACTACTCAATTTTTACATACTGATCCTTAATACACATCTCCTGCAAATTTTTCAATAGTTCAATGGGGCAGAAAATCTTGTCTAACCCAAAAGTTATAACTGTTTGAAAACGTTGTTGTTCACAAAAAGCAGGGCAAGCCGGGAGTTAATAAAATCAATAAAACGAATAGAATTAATAAAATAAACAAAAAGAAAAAATGGTAAAATGAATAAAAAAGTTTATCATTTTAGACAATGAAATGATTAAAACCGATATAGATCAACGATATTAAAAAGTTATAGAATTAATAGAACAAATTAAATTGTGTCCAATTAATGTTCTGGATGAAATGAATAAAATTAATGACTGAACAAAATTAGTCAGATTATTACAATGAATGAAATATGTGAACCGAAAAGAAAAGGTAAAAGTACATAACATGAAAAAAGTGAATAAAATAAGACGCATGAGATAATAAACTGATCGGAATGCATACAAGAAAAAAATGAATACAATAGATAAAATGAGCTCAAATAAACAAAATGAATAAAAAGAATGTTGAATGAAAAAAATCAAAATGAAATGACCATACAGGTCGGACTCGATTATCCGGGGATTCGATTAACCGGGGATTCGATTATCCGTGATTCGATTAGCCGGGGAAAATGATTCGATTATCCGGGTGTTTTGAAAAAAATCAAATTTCAACTATAATGTCTTATTATAGTACTAATTCGATCAGGCAGGCAATAGAACATTTTTTTCGGGCAATTGGGGGGTCTAGGGTTAACCTCCTCTCAAATTTTAACCTACCTCAAAAATAGCTTATATATGGGTTATTCCGCGCAAAGTAACCTAAAAAACAAAACTTAGAATCGACCTTCATGGACTGGAACCAGTTTTGAAGAAATTGTTCATTTAGAGACAATGTATAATAACCTAAATTGTTGTGTCGTTTAAACAGTCCCTCCATGGGAACACCATAATGTAATCCATGGGTTACAAATAATGAAATTCCGATGTTTCATCCGTAGCTGGAAATTGAAACTTTGTGACATCTTAGAACTTCACTAAGTCAAGCTTTTGGGATAATAATGTTTTCGATATAGTAAGAAGGGAGTGAGGAGAGGCTCCTGAATTTTTTACTATGTCACAGGCCGACGTGGATACCCGGGTACCCCCAAAACTGAAATGCCAATAACTAAGGTAATTTCCAACCGATTTTGATGCTTTTGGGTGTTTTGGATTCAAGAACTCATCCACTTTTAGACTTGGTAAAAATGAATCGGGTTATTCCAACCGGTTCCCGGGAATCCGGATTTCCGGAAGCATGTTCCAGTGCTTGGATACTATTTGTGAATTTCAATGGAATACTAGCAATATGGGTATCAAAATTCTTGGCATAGCATCAATAGGCTGTATCTCGTGGTATTGGAACCATTTGGTGATTTCACCCCGAAACAGACATTCCGAAGCAGGCTCCCGTAGGGCCGTGAATGGCCATTCCATTCCAATTCCATTTTTCAAACTACCATAGGGTCCCGCAACAATAAATAACAGATTTCCGAGACAATTTGAAGAGTTTTGATACTCATTTTGCTAGGGCATTATTACTCCGGAAAATCCGGATTACCAAGAACCAGGTCCGGTTCAATGTTACAGAATCCAAAAGTGGACGAGTTCCTGAATCTAAAACATCTAAAAGTGTCAAAATCGGTTAAAGGAAGCCATAGTTATGAGCATTTTAATTTGTGGTACCCTGGTACCCTCTTTGGCCTGTTATAGGTGTTTTTTGTTGGACACATAACGGTTAATTTCAACAAATTGTTTAAAAAAATGTTTTTCTTCGGATTATATCTCTGGTACTGTTTGCACTAGAATCAATCAGCGAGATATTTTTTTAAGATTTGTTTGGGATTCCAAAAAAAAAGAAAAGTTTTTAATGCCAATATTGCCAAATATGTAACTTTTTAATTTTACACTAAAAGTACATTTTTCTCGTAATACATCGGTTACTGTAGGCCACATAAAATGTCGTTTTACCTACATTGCTCGGTCGGTTTCTGGCTATCTCTTGGGATAATGATGACATGCTTCTCAGGATTCTGTTTGGATACTTTTAAAGATTCTGATCGAAGTTTTCTTAACATCCCAATGGAATCTATTTCAGAACTTCGGATCAATATTTATCTGTATTTCTACGGTTTTTTCTCTGAATATTGATGCAGGATTCTAGAGAAAAGCTTCTTAAATGTCTAGTGGAATCTTTCTCAAGATAGAATTCCGCTGAAGTTTATGCTTTATTCCAGATACTGATAGAATCATGGTCCTATTATCATTGGAATCCGGTGTAATGTTCTGATGAATATCCTGCTTTGAGTTCCAGTGGACTTTGACACAAACAATATTGCTTTTCTCCCATTATCCCCTTCAATAAGTGATTCCTGCTCAGAATTCCAATAGCATCTTTAACCCGTTCGTGCCCTTCTGGTTGATGAACAACCATGTTTCTATATGACTATAACTTTTGGTTTACACAACGTCAAGTAAGGCTAATAACTGCGAATAAGATCCTTCATTTGAGCACTAAAAGTTATAAATATTAGCATTAGAACAGAAGTTATTACAATTAATCTGATTGGGTTCTGCTGAAGCAGTGCTGCCAGGGATAGTTTCTGTTAATGGCGAAAATGAAATTTTGGAATATTTTCTTAGCCTGGGAATATTAATATTGAAAACTGCTAAAACTTTCTAATTTAGATTGCCCTCAATTACCTTTTTTATGCAATTGGACTAGATCGGAAGGTAAATATTGAGCAGCTGCAAAAGAAGCACCTATCTTTCTTAAACCAGGTTTTTCGTGTTTCTTGACGCCAACAGTTTTAATGAAAAATAGTTTTGGGACCCTATACGCGGTAGAAAAAAGTTGGTCAAGAAATGGTTAACGAGATTCTGAAAAGAGACCCGGCCATCACTGGAGATGATTTCAATTCTAGGGTAGCTCAAGCAAAGATGGATGATAGGCTATGTAAAGAGGGCGCCAGCAGTACTTCTCGCTGAGGCGCCCGGGAACCTGGTAGTCCTTCGCTAGTGACAAGTATGAGTGGGACAGTTTGCGAAGACTACACGCGTAGTTAGTACCTGACAATCCAGTATTGGTCAACTAAATGATGCTACAAGGACAAGGACAAGGATCTCTTTGTGGGTGCGCAACACGCACTCTTCTAATTAGAATGACTAGACATGTTAGCTGTGATATGTGACACTCCACGTAAATTAAAGTGGAGCCATGAAACAGACGACCCCCAGTTTACTTACTAACTTAATTTTTTCTGGTATTCGAGTAATCGAATCAGTTACCTCGGAAAATCTAATCCCTGGGTAATCGAGTTTGACTTGTATTGCAAAAGACACAAAATTATCTTAGAATTCTTGTACAAATAGCTATAAACAACTGATACATATCGTTAACTCGTTACCAATATGAATAATAAATGAAAACCAACTGAAAATACAAATCACGCCCTGAAAGTCTGAAAAATCGACTAGGGCCAAAATTTACATTTACCATAATAGGAAAATTTGCCCTGGTCATTTTATTTCCAATTTCTCTACGAATGAAGCTTAAATTCATAAAATAACGCAAAAAAAAGTTTGATTCGATTATCCGGGGTGAGATTTTTTTCAAATCCCCGGATAATCGAGTCCGACCTGTATTTTAAATAACGTTCATGCTAATTTTCTCAAAATAATGAATTAGGAATATAGCAATATGCACTATCCATAAGTAGACTTCCAAACCATTCATAATTTGTTCTTCAACATCAGATTCCTATCTCTTCCTATTTCTTTGTATCTTCATTATTAAACTTCTTCAATAGTTCACTTGTGAGTGATTAAAAGACTAACCCTCTATCCGTATTCCCAAGGTTTCATTGAAAATCTCAAAAAATGTGCTACCCAATTATATACGTTAAAAAGTAGTAAAAAAAAGTTAGTTAAAATTAGTGTTTTTCGAGAAGTTTTATGGTTTTTCTAATCATTCATTATCAAAATTCACCATTGCGATTGTCCATTTGATGCCTTCCTACATTTTATACAACTTGTTCTTTGACACTTTATCCTTATCTCTGTTTATTTTGCTGCATCTTAATATTAAAAACAACATTACTTCACCACAAACTCATTTGCTACGAGGTAACAAAATTTTTTTTGCGTCGAATCGAAAAGAGATAATCATATGAAGTCAAAGAAACAATTGTAGAAATATCTGAGATGCATTATTTCGATGATAATAATGGTGCTGTTTGTTATTTACTTTTTTAGGAATATAACAAAAACGCCTAGCAATAAAACTACTAACACAAATTTCGCTTAACTAAAAATAGAGGCGCATTTTTCTCTGTAAAACTTTATTCGCATCCCAGTGGAAACATAAAATAAGGTATTTTTATTTTCGAGATATGAACGAGACCTCTTTAACAACCGCCAACTTTTGAGTACTTTACTTCAATAAGGTTAAACACATTAACTAAAAAATATGGGGATTCTCACCTTTCCCATGGAACCAAAAGATCTTACAAAGTATACTTTTTAACTTAAAGCCATTTAATGACAAGCATGTAAATTACAGATGAAGTACAAGAAATCTGTAACGGTTGAGATTTGACAGTATGTGTAGAAATATTTTCGCCCAAAATATGATCGACCCTTCGAGAGGTTCTTAGCCATGTACCAAAGGCCCAATTAAAATATATAAGTGAACGACATTGATGAATGTCATCAATCCAGGCAAGCTAAGGCAACTTGCAGGTGGTTGGATGACCTCTGTCGACTTGAAGGTACCATTACAAGATCGTTTTTCTACTTGAAATCAGAGTTAAAAATATTCAAATTCATTGAATGAAAATTGATCACATTCAGCCACATTCATTTTCAATATTCAGTGACGCAGATGAAAACGTCAAACGAACAAACCGCCCATTCATCCATGCAGATTTTCATTCGTCTCCGATTATTACACGAAGCGACCGTGCAGCAACGAATCGACCGCATCAATAGTGATGTCTGATTTTTGCAAATAATCGATTATCCGTTAATCGAATAATATTTGAGATTGATTAATTCATTCGATTAATCGACAAAAATAGTCGATTAAAATCAATAATCGATTACTTAGTAAACCCTAGTTTGTCAACCAAAAAAAAGGTCGCTCGACACATTTTGAAAAATTTGGAGAAGTCTGGTCATAGTATTTTGCTCTGCGACTTTCGTTTTCAATGCCACCCTTCATTAATTATGCTCTCGATTAATTGATATCAGCTACTCGATTTGCTCGATTATACCGAAAGCTTGTAATCGATTATTGATTTTTCGATTATTTTAGAAATTAATCGATTATTTGCATTAATCGAGTAAAAAAAGACATCACTACGCATCAATGTAGGCCAT
Organism: Topomyia yanbarensis; assembly: GCF_030247195.1. Classification (NCBI taxonomy): domain Eukaryota; kingdom Metazoa; phylum Arthropoda; class Insecta; order Diptera; family Culicidae; genus Topomyia; species Topomyia yanbarensis. The sequence continues at coordinate 52,951,448 of NC_080672.1, forward strand.
GGCACAATGTAAGCGATGATGATTGTTGTTTCATATGCTTTACCAGCATTTAAAAACATTTTCCTTGACAATTAGTGAAATGAATATATTGTACGATATTCAATTGAATGAATAACATGGATATTTGAATGAATATTTTTTCTATTCACCGCGAGTCGCCTCAGGATCATTTTCAGCTGTCACAATAGAGCTTCGATTATTTGTAACTCTGCTTGAAATTAAGCTGGGTATCGAATTCTCCAAGAAGAAAACTGATCTATCTGTTTTTTAGGTAGCATGGACTTACGCATCTACAGGCTACAGCTAGCAGCTAAAGGTAAAACAACTAATTATCTCTAGGTCTGATTCGAGTATGAAGACACTCTTGTTTGATTAGAGGCTGTAAACAGGCGCCTACCGAGCCGTAGGTAGACTTTAAAAATTTGTTCTCGGGCTACTCGCCGTAATTTTCCATTTACTGTAAAAATAGGGTGGGATTTTTGAGAGAACCTGTTAACGGATTACCCTCCATACTCCAACTAAAGAATCATCTCTAAAACTCCTGTATGTTTGCAGTAGCGTAGCCAGGCGGAGGGTCCTGGAGGTCCAAATCCACCTTCCCACACCGAAAATTTTAAACTTGAGAAATTTTAAATTAGTGTATATTAGTAATTCACTCTAAACTGAAATTAATTCGAAAGAAGAATCGACCGCCAAAACTGATTTTAGTTCAATGAAGTTATTACATATTACGTATAATATTAAGTTATTACATATTGCGTATAATACGTACTGCGAACATTTCAAAATCGAAATTTTAGACACCCTCCAAATTTTTTTCTGGATCCGCCCCTATGTTTACTTTGTTGTATCGGTCTATCGCACTTGAAAAGGTAATAGTCTTTTACAAATTTGGCCAAAACAGAATGCAAAATATATTGCACTAATGCCAGAACCGGTTAGTACCAACTGGGACGTGACAAATTGCATGGTGTATGTGGATATCAAATCCGCGCATGTAACTTCACTGTCCACTGAAAAGATTTATCCTATTTAGAACATGAGATCAAAAGCATGAAATTTGATATATATATATATATATATATATATATATATATATATATATATATATATATATATATATATATATATATATATATATATATATATATATATATATATATATATATATATATATATATATATATATATATATATATATATATATATATATATATATATATATATATATATATATATATATATATATATATATATATATATATATATATATATATATATATATATATATATATATATATATATATATATATATATATATATATATATATATATATAAATTTAGAATGAAGAATCCAGTCTGACTAAATTCTATTTATTTTAACAGTATGTACCTATTTTGTGTTTTGCCTACACCCTAAAAATTGTGATGTCGTATTTTATCGAGCAGCTTACTCTCCATGTGTAGCGATTAAAGAGATTATAATATTAGTATCTATCAATGAGTGATTCACTGAGCTCAAAGCTCATTCCTCAACTGGTAATGTGTGATTAAACACTAAAGCAACGTACCTACATATGCCGCCCTATTCAATCCACCGACACATAAAACGACGAAAAAAACATCTGTCTATACTCCCCCTGCACAACTTCCTCAACTTACCGATAAGTAACCATTGCACTTGAGTTATTAAGCCTTTCTGTTTTTGCAACGTGCTTTCTTTATATACCTACTCTATGTACTCAGCTAAATGCACAAACAGCATGTTTTGTTATAGCTACATTTGTACTGTCAGACTGACGTACACTAATACGCATTCATTCGCGGTTGATAAATTGCGAATAGCCTGAGATCTTTGTTGACTTGGTATTAAAAGGTTCTTATTTTACTATTTAAAATTTAAAGATGAGCTCACTTACAGCAACTTCAGATGACCAAGTCGTTTATGATAAAAACTTGATTGTAAATGTGTTGTTGAACCGTAACTTTTAATGCTGCATTTATTGTTGAATATTTTAATTATCTTCAGACGCCCTCAAATACTTGAAACAAGAATTTCGATACTTGGTTTCAAAAAAACACTGCCTGTTGATAACTAACTTATATTCTACACGCTTCTCTCTCATGTTTAATTGATTTATCAGATATTGTATGAGTAAGATAAGAACAGTTTACCCGTTATTTAGCTCAAACAATGCCTTGTTCTAATTAATTCCTAAACCTGTGTGGAGCAAAAATATAAACATCCATCAGTGAACTAGTAACCCTTTCATTACGATTACACCAACAAACAACTTAGTCCTGATGCTCAAATCTATCCCTCAATTGACGTAGTTAAACTAGTAGTAAAACTAATAAAATTCATACATACCTGACTTGGCGATGTCGAAAACAAAAACAAAATTAGCACTAGCTACAAATCAAGAACGACCGCAAGATTCGTAATCGTATACGTTCGGTGACGTTAATTTTGTTCCACTTTACTTCCCCTTTCTGCGAAATAGAGGGCGCGCAATCTAACACTACGACGTTGCTGCCGGTGAGAAATCACTCCAAGGTGTGCGATACGATAGGATTCTTGGACACTTTGATAGAGAACAGTTTTTTTTTCGGTACTGATTTGTTTCGTTTGCAAACGTTGAAAACCAAAGGTCTGCATATAAATAATGAAACTCTACAACACGATCAACGTCTCGAAAGTAACTGACTTGATACGCAAAACTCGTGTGGTATTAAACGAACCGTTGTCGTTAGCGATGATGATGGTATAGCATATAAGGTGAGAATAGCGGTTGGAGTGGTGGTGGTGGTAGAAGCGCGCGTGGTTTTCCATAGCTGTGTGCGTGTACCAACACAACGCCCTCACACTGTCATCAAGCATATGTTGCAAGGTTTTCACTGAGAGAGCGGCATGGAAAATTACCGCCACGAGGTAGTAGAATTGGTTCGTGTCTACATTAGCAATATTCAGCCAAGGTTTGAATCGTTTTCTTTACAGCGGTACGAATCACACGATACGTCAGGCTTCCGGCACATAACGTTAACGGAGCGTCAAAATTATTATTATTATTTCATTCGTTTATTTGATAAGGCACGTTTGCGTTAGCTTAAAGGTGCCATTTTTCATTGTTTTACATTTTGAATTTCTTGAAACTATGGAGTTACATATTTCATTATTATTTTGTTTTTATATAATTAAACTAAAAAAACTTTACAGCTAACTTGTACATATACAAGAGGGGATAATATGGTCGGTATTAAGTCAGACCGGACTAAGTGACAAAATATTGATTTCGAGAAAAACGGATTCAAAGTTTGAATCGCAGCATCCTCTACGGTATAATTAGAAATTATTTTTTGCCATAGTTTTTGTTTATAGTTACCTATTTCAAATCTGACAAAAGTCGAATGTGGCTGATGAAATTTTTTATCCAGTGTCCAGGGGTTCCTCCAGACGATTTCGTAGTACGGCTCAGATACGGCTCGGCAACACACCGCGTTGCGCTTGTGATGTTGTACTGTAGGTCTCGTAGAGCGTCAAAATTAGTTACATGCAGTTTAATGGCACACAACATCAACGACACGGAACGTTTTGACATACGGAGCATGTAAACTGGCACACGAGAAACGGATTTAACTTATCCTGACGGAACGATGACACGATGTTGACGTTCTTTTCAGTTAACGGAAACTGATGTAGCGTATGAATCGTGCTTTATGGATCAAAAACTTAAATGTTCCCGAACTATTACTATTTAAATTATTGTTCAGGACAAATATTACCACTATAATACAAATATTTTATGAAAATTAAGCTTTACATGCATTTATTTTATTCAGTTCGTTTATTTGGCAAAGCGACGAATGCATTTTCAACTGAGAAATCCTCAAAAAACGGCCATCTTGAAAAACGGAAAAAACATTTTTTTTCGCTACCCAATCAATATATTCGGAGCACTAGTACTACTGATTGGTTTTCATGAAGATATTACCAACGGTGGGGAAAAAACTACAAGGGACAGCCCTATGGGGTTGTACGAATTGCAGACGTAGGACTGCAATACGTGAAATATTTAATTTCTTATTACATTTGGATTAATAATTAATCAAACATTTTTTTCTACAGTTCACTTCATGAATCAAACCGTCTTGCTCATCAGGTCATTTTATTTACAATGAGCAATCGAATCCGATTAAAGAAAGCAGACAGAAAACTGCGACGGAAAACCGAGCTAATATCTGGAACTGCTTTAAAATTTTAAAAAGTTTTCTATTGTGTGCGGTAAACAGCCAGACCGATGCTTAAAAATCATGTTTTAGACAATACAGTCACAGTTCTTGTATAGGACAAGCTTTATAGTTTTATTTTGCCGTTATTGTAATTTTCCTAAAGTACACATAAATGTAGCGAATGTAGTGGTCTTAATCATATATCGAAGCAAAACAAATACAAGAATCGAAAATAGTTTTATGGACTTAGATGCATTTTTTGCAGCGATTTTTTGAGTAACAGTGCATCTATTCATACATAGGCTTTGTTGTACCTATGTATTGGTAGAATCAACGTGGGATAGGTTGAGTGGAAATGAATCTCGTGGAATCAATAAATTGATGAAACGTAAATAATAAACCTTCGTTGCACTTTCTTCTGTCCATTCGCGTGAATTTGTTGCTAAGAAAGTTTTCGTCTACTTAGCCTGTCATGGAGACGACAACGCAAAGAAAAACCGAAAGCTTTCGCTTCGCGCAACGAAAGCTCAGATTTGTATCATACACGCAAAACTTGGATATACCTACACATTCGTCTCAAACAATAAACCCAAGCGAATGGTGTACCGTGCTTGAATCAAAAAGCTGTGCCTGTACATCGTGTCCGTACACGAATGGAAGATACGCACCAAGCAAAATGAGTTAACGCTGGTGATGATGGGTGGTGCGAAAGAGCCAACTAGTACCACGACGCTAACCTCTGCTACACTGACTGTGGGAGCATGCAGCGCAGTGCTCTGCTCTGCCTGCTGTCCCAGAGGCAACTGAGCTTGCCCGGCCAAATCTGCTCTTTAAATAGTCGATGATGACGTCATTCATAGAAGCGTTGCGCGTTAGGTACATAAATTTGTCGTGCCAGACTAGGGACGCGCAGCCTTCTGCATGCAAATGCGTGGTATTTTAACTATGTTGAACATTATTTAAAATTTTAATGCAATGATATCAAAAATCTTTGGGTTTATCTATTGGAATCTATTCTTAGAAGTATTTCTGAGCGATATTCGCAAAAAAAATTGAAAATTTAGCGTAGGATGGCTGAATTATAAGCGTTTAAAATTGGACCACTTTTCGTTACATACCATTTTTGTTGAATTTGCAAAGTGCACCCCCATATCGAAAACAAAGACGTAGTCCTACGTCAAAACTGCTTTTTTCGTTTTCAAAGATGGTTGCTTTTCAGCTGAACCTTAATGACATCTACAAGCACAGTGTTTTAAAATACAGTGTTCATGTTGTAAATTGATTGCATCACGTTTAGTGCCTTATTTCACCTATTTTATATCGTTTAGGGTCGATTTCTTCACACACACACGCTTATCTTTTAAACCAGATTTAATACACCATCAAGCCTAGTTTAAAAATTTACGTAGGGGAAGCAATCGGTGTTAGTGTTTAATTCACACACAAGTGGCATACAAAATTGATTTAGCAAACTGAATCTGTCCTCAATAAAGTTTTAACTCACGTAGGGTATCAGGCGAGTAAAGCCCGCTACCCCTCACTTGAATGTGTTAGGCAAAATTATTCCTACTTTTTCGGCAGTCACGAAAAGTTCTTTTCAAACAGAGAGAAGTAATGCGCAGAGCAAATCAACGTATTTGGATTTCATCATCATACATATTGTGGTTATCACTGGAAATTAGCAAAAATAGCGAAAAAACAAGATAGCGACAGGATCGCGACAAGATTGCGAAACCGCCATTTTTAATATTTAACCTTTTCCATTCCACAAGGCTACAAAAATGTAATTTGAATTGATTTTTATATGAAGTGTTTGAGCGACTGTTGCTCTTGAACCAAGGAAAAACTTAGGATCATGCAAAGGAATCGAGTTAGGAATCAAAAAGGCACACTAAACAATAAATTAAATAAGTGCCAAAAAAATAGTAACAAATAATTTCCGATTTTCGCACAACAGGTAGTGAAGGCTGAATAAATCCATGAACTTTCAATTCATGACCGTCCGATACTTGACCAACAGGGTCTATGCTAGATGTTTGTTCTAAACTGGGCAGATGGAGCTAACAGGGTATATTTTCAATTCTTTCGCTATTTTGAATTGATTCCGTCGCATGCTAATCTTCGGTGAAAAGCACAATATATGTATGGGAATCTTAGCTGAAACGTTATATTTGATGTTGTGTTGTATAATATTCTTCATAATGATGCTTCGAGCCTTTACTAAACTTCTGAACATTATCAGTACCACATTACTTCCGTGATGATAAGCTCTGTTTTCGCCTTTAGTAACTCTTCCAGCTAGCGCACATTTCATCTAATGCGAGCTTGTTTAACGTCAAATGCAATGGTAATTTTCGTAGTAGAGGCACTATTCTCTACTGTGGCTTCCTCATTTCTCTGCGCAGTCGGGAGAACAATACTGTACTGTTTGTGCAGTGGATAAGCAACAACGAGGTATGAATTAATTCATTGCTTTATTGATAGCTATAACAGAGCAATTGTTTGCTTCTGCTCTGGGCGTAATAGAAGATAAACTGAAGCTTATTAAGCTTATCAATAAGAGCATATTTTTGAACATAACATACAACCGGTACTAAGGGCTTTAGGACCGCAAAACCGGCTATCGTCGAAAGAGGTCGGAGCTAGGAATCCTATAGTCCATCTCTAGTATAACTATGACATAATTTAAGTGAAGAGCTTGTTGTACTTTATTATTTTCCGCAGAAAGAGCGAATATTGTAAAATTAAATTGACGATTAAATAACCGTTTGTTCATTTCAACGATTTCAATATCGCCACAGAAAACTGATATTCGTGGAGTAGCAATCATGGTATATGTGATCGGTGCTCCAGAGATTGATCGCGACTACCAACCCACGAAGACCCAGTTAAATTCAACCGGAGAAAGAGCTGGAATGCTGGCGGTTCTAGACTGCTTCCAGCTCCAGTAACACAACCAATTCTAGTTAGAATCGGTTATGTCGTTGGAATACTAACTAGAACCAGCCAGAACTCCCACCTACTAGTATGTAATTTTATTCTGCTATCCTTATTTCGTTGGTAAAATTATCAAACACAAACAAACAATCCTTTATTGAAGGTCCAAGCGTTGGTAGTACATTCTATTGTGGAACTTGACATTCTGTGTCGACAGACTCTGAAGCCAATTTCAGGGCTTATGTGTAGCCTACTTATACTAAAAATCCTTTCTCATTGGGGCTCGACCATACGACGACTGGCTTATAAAACCAGCGTATTACCCGCTGAACCACTGAACAATTCATTTTATTTAAAACCCAGTAAAGACAGGAAGCCGGTGTCTTTGGCAATGTTTCTTGTGAGAGTATTCTCTAAATGTTTTTCGAAGATAACACCACTTTACCTTTTCAGCTTCACCGAATATGATTCATATCAAAATTTTGGACTAGAATAACATCTTCTTCAGCTCTAGCGACCAGAGACATGGATACAACTGGATACAAATGATTTGTACAAATGCTTATAGCATTTTTCTTTTACTTTCAAGTGCATACTGAGTGGTCTGTCCGTTTTTACTCGTTCATGAGTTATTTGAGAGAAAAGCAGGCCGTATTTCAAACAAAAAACGTAAATGTCTCAAAACAATATAGTTATGAAAAAATGAAAATGACGTATTTTGTTAATTGTAATAACTCTGTAGAACATTTCGAACTTCTAAAAAATCTTGGAAAAAAATTACAATGAAAGAAATGATTTTTTCGGTCTTTTCTCAAATAATGATCGATATCTTAACTACCTCTATTGACAGGACGTTGCCACCGTCGGTAAAGTTTTTTGTAAAACAATTTACTACAACTTTGTCGAATACTTCAACTCGCTATCTAATAAATTTAGCATCGTACTTATAGTAGGATTAATCAACAAACTTTATTCGAAAAGAAAAGGCGTTGCATTGTCACAAATTCTTCTGAAAGTCGTACTACGCGATGTACGACCATTGGACCATTTCGAAGTTATTCAAAACGTTTTCTCGTTTTTAACCTCTGTGCACTGAAGCTCCGACTACTGTCCTTGAGCCCGTTAGCCCCTCTGCATACACGGAGCCTTTTGGCTCCTCTGCGTACGTGGAGTCTGTACGCTATCCAACCCCTCTCTCTCTCGCTCTCTCTCTCTCTCTCTCTCTCTCTCTCTCTCTCTCTCTCTCTCTCTCTCTCTCTCTCTCTCTCTCTCTCTCTCTCTATCTATCTCTCTATCTCTCTATCTATCTATCTATCTATCTAACTATCTATCTCTCTCTCTCTCTCTCTCTCTCTCTCTCTCTCTCTCTCTCTCTCTCTCTCTCTCTCTCTCTCTCTCTCTCTCTCTCTCTCTCTCTCTTGCACTCGCTTGCTCTCTTTTGTTCTCTCTTGTTCTCTCTCGCTCTCTATATCTATCTTTTTCTGTCTCTTGCTTTCTCTTGTTCTCTATCTTTCTCTCTCTCTCGCTCTCTTGCTCTCGTTTTCATTAGAAGCAGCAGGATGCACAGATATCAGATTACCTACTGCTAGGTAATACAAGTTCTCCGTGTACGGTATACTGTGTACTAAATCTTTTAAAGTATCTCTGTATATCCAACCCCTCTCTCTATCTCTCTCTTGCTCTCTCTTGTTCTCTCTCGCTCTCTATATATATCTTTTTCTCTCTCTCTTGCTCTCTCTTGCTCTCTCTCTCTCGCTCTCCTCTTTCGTTTTCATTAGAGGCAGCAGGATGCACAGATATCAGATTACCTACTGCTAGCTAATACAAGTTCTCCGCGTGCACTATACTGTGTACTAAATCTTTTGAAGTATCTCCATTTCATTCTGGCTTTTTAAGTTGGTAGCCGTAATTTATTGATCCTTACCAGAATCGTCGCATCTGACGTTGTTTAAGTGCTAACATGTGTTACAGTTACATTCAATTTACCTATCCGATAATTTTGAGGCTTGGTGCTGAAAGTGTTAATCAGCAGTATTTCTCATGTTTCCGGGAGCAAAAGTACTTATGTTAACTCTTTGCTTTTGTAGGGGAGACCGGTTTTCAGTTTTCATTTTTTAACGCTTTGATTTAGGAAGATCTTGTAAAAAAGAACACGTTGCCTAAAAAGTACTTATTGTTATAAACAATAATAAGTGCCGCGGAAAACCCGCCAACTTACCATGGCCCTGGGGTAAGTCGGCGATATTTATTGATATGGCAGAAAATAAGCAATCAAATGGAGATTCAATTACTTCAGAAGTCCTTATGGAACGTGCCAAATATTCTTCTAATAAAACTATATATTAACCGACATTTGCTACTATATTTTAGTCTCAACACCCCTGCATTTTGACTTCAACGCGTACTTCAATTTTCGAAAAACTTCTAGTTATTGACCTATGTGAATGCCCCCTGCATTGACGAGATACACAAGAAAAAGATTTTCCTACTTTGGAATGAATTCCAGAAATCAAAATATTTGATGATTATTTTTGCACTGTAAATAGCCAACTTACCCCGCGTACATCACCACCAACTTACTCAAACCACATATTTTATAAAAAACTATTTAAAAAATTAAAAAATTGTTTGTGGATATGTGTAATATCTATACGGATACTGAAAGCTCTTTACACGCACTATCGAATATTATAATCATTCGTGGAATAGAATAAAAATCACCTTAAATAACACAAAATGTTCAAAATTCATAAAATTTGCTTTGTATTCTCGAAAACATTATCTCCAACAGCTTCTACAAAACAAAATGTTTTGCTACAAAAACACATTGGATTTTGTGTTTCACATTACTTGAAGTATACAGGCAGAAACAGCGCTATATGTCTAATATAAACGGAGAAAAGGGGATTCGGCAAACTTACCCCAACCGCCAACTAGCCCTTGGCTCCCCTACCATCACTATTCTTAAGTGGGGGGGGGGGGAGTACGTCTGGTACAAAGGGCAAAAAAATCGACTTCTTTTTTATTCGCTTAATTGTTGGTATTGAGCCTCTAGAAAGGTCTCCCGCAATCTCGGTGGCCACGCTGAACTTCTTTTGTTTTAAACAGCCATGCATTGTTTTTGCTTTGACACACGCAGATTTCAATCTATCGGCAACAATTTTCGTAAAACTGACAGCGATAAAAATACAGTGTAAACAATACACTCTAAACTACTTCTACCCAAATTTTCAAGAGAAAATACCCAATGGGTCATTTTTTACAGCGTTGTTTCCGTGATGCAATTTGATGTGGGACACCCTTTAAAAGCGTTTTCCTCGAAACCGCGTTTTTCAAATTGGCGAACATGATAACTCAAAAACTAATCAACGAATTAACTTGATTTTTTATGAGGATGCCCAATATGTGTAGCCTGTCGATGAACCACAGGAAAACTGAATAAAAAAATTTTTCTCTCTATTATTTTGAACAAAAATGACCGAATTTTACAGTAAAATATGAGATTTTTCGGTTCTCACTTTTTTCTATTTTTTGTGGTTCATCGGCTAACTACAAGTCTTGGCTTTACAAAACTTATCGAATTTCCCGTATCAGATAATTTTATTGAGAGTTATCGTGTTTGCCGCGTCGCTCCTCGACTTGGAAATGGTGGGACGTCTACTCCAGGAACGCTCGTATGTGTGACTCTGTGTGACTGAAAATATTTTTTTTCGTGAGCAATGGATGTAAAAAGCGATCCTAACATTACACAAAAGATCCATTGTTGTCTTGCCTTCAAAATCGTACAACAAAATAACTTTCGTTTTGAGCACTTTACACCAGACGCCCCCCTTAACCCTTTTTGTCGGTTATTATCCTTATACCCTAAAAAGCTTCCAAACGTAGTAGACTAACACTGATTCAAAGAGAAGTATTTTCTCAATTTTTAATCTTTATTAATGTTAATCTTTATTAACTCAAATATATGTACAACGAAAGGCAAGTAAATTCACCTTAGAAAGTGTAACACTTCAACAAAACCATTAGATGTGAGAGGTCTGCGGTGGGGTCAACGGAGTCCAAGCCCCAGTTGATCCACTTCTGACGGGGCTATGCGATGCGTGACCACCACTGCCAACCGGGATACCCGGTGATCCTCCATTAACAGTATGATTGCTAGGTTCCGGTGAGTGATTCTCCGAACAGTGATGATGACCACCGTGGGTACCCGTTACGAGGGAACTGTCGGCAGCCGACGGATGACTATGGTGGCTGTGGTGGTACTGGATCGATACGGGTGAGGAAGCTGCCACCGGCTCGTGGCGATGGTGTGATGTTGGAACCGATGTTAGTTCAGTTATTTCTGCTGGATGATTGTAAGTGCTGGAAAATGAAAAAAAAAAACATTTATTCAAAACCACATCCCGTGATCGGAAGCCGCATCACCTACCCAATGTCACCGATCATCGGAATGTACTCCGCCGTTGGATAATGGTAACTACTTTGGTAGACACTATAGTCACTTGCAGCGTGCCAAGACGTCGAGTAGCCGATGTTCGTTATTGTAGGAGCGTTCAGAACGTTGCCGTACAACTGATGGTTAGGCGACACCGTCGGAGTAGGATGATATATCTGGAATTTAAAAATTTAAGTTAGATTGAGTTCATCTTCGGTAGGAAAAATACCCTTTACCTGATGACCGGCAGCAGATGCGTAGATTTGCTGTGGAGAGGCACTGGGTTGGTAGACGTCGATCTGCGCAGCAGTACTTGTTGAAGGTGTGGAACTGTATTGAGTGTTGTGCGCCGAAAGATGATGTGTTGCGTAGGTTGGAGACGATGTCACGTAGTTCGGAGATCCGTTCGACGGTGTTGGTGAAATGTTAGGAGCTATTGAGTTGGGACTACCAGGATTCGTACTCTGGCTAGTCCAGTAGGAACCAGACGCGGAAGATGGTTGTGATTGCCACGCCGTAGAATACGAGGAAAATACAGGCGAGGCTACCGGTTCCAGTGGTAAATACCCAGTTGGTTGCGGAGAAGTACTCCCACTAGTGTTCCGTGATCGTTGTGTGGTATAAGGTGCTGCACGATTGGAACGGACGGTCGTATGTTGGTAACGCTCCGCAGTTGACAGCGGTGACGGAGCTGTCGCATAGGAAGGGTGGAAGTTCAACCAACCGTAGGTTGCATTTTCTCTTGAATATACTGAGTCCGGTCGTTCCTTGGCATCTAGGAAGGCTTTCGCGAACGGGTTATATTTAATTTTTAGTGAAGTCACCTCCTCGTTCTGGTAGGCAGTCACCGCTATGAACTGAGTCTCCGGGAATGGGTAGGTATGTACGTCTCTTTGTTCGCGCTGTTCCGACACAACACGGATCAGATGAACCCGTGGTTCGTACTTGTGCAGTGAGTTCAGCATTATTTGCCCATTTCCGTTTGTTTTGTTGGTTAGTTTGACCTTCGCGAAGGATATGGGCTCTTTCATCCAGTGTTGACCGAAATTGGGCGATTCCGGATGCAGGTAGACTGGGTTCGGGGGAGGAGCTTCGGCTTTTCCGCCGGCGACCTGGAACGAAGAAATGGAAGGATCGTTTATTTTTTTATATTAGTTTATTTGACACGACTCAATGCGTTAGCTTGATTGACCCGTAAGTTCTTTATATAGTTTACAGTATATGAAAAATACAATAAACGAAATTGTCTATTGCGTGATTAGATTGTTGTCATTAAGAATAGAAATATGGAGATTTGGACGGAGCCGGTGGTTGAGTGGTAAGCGTGACCGCCATTCATTCCAAGCCGAGGTCGTTGAAATTTTTCTGAGGTGAGAAAATCTGTGGTCACGTCTTCCTTCGGAAGGGAAGTAAAGCCGTTGATCCCCGGTCCTTGAGTTGATGGATCGATATTTAGTCCAGATAGTGCAGACTCACCTCTCTGGTGTCGGCAAAGAAGTGGAATCCAACTTCTATACTTACTAACAAATATCCTCCTCCCATGATACTTGTGGAGTGCGCAGTAGTATATACGGCCTCTAGCAAAAACAAGTATCGGACTAACCATCCCTTCCCTTTCCTTACTAGATCTATGTTCGGGCCTGGCCAGCGCCGGTATTGATCAATAAACACTTTAGGATTACCAGGAGTTGCACATTGAAAGATGTTTCGCTACTCCCATGCATAATTATCTACTTATTTCCTATGCAACTTCAGCTAGTCCAGATCTATAACGGAGTAGCAGCCAGAGATGGTCGCACAAGCTCCAAGCTCAAGCTCATTAAGTATCGGAATATGGAGATTTGTGGCCTGTGTATCCAATTATTTGATATTATGGATTAAAAATTTGGCAACGCTATAAGAAATCTACAATTCAGAACATTCCTAGAAAGCTAAGATGTTTCACCGTTGTTAAATTATTCTTAAATGTTGGATGCATAGAATCCCTAATCTATTAATATTTTTGTTTAAAGCTGGAATACGCTGCCGTTCTATTCGTTGCTTAATAATTATGAATTATGATCTCATGTATTTTCTCTAGGTTTTTTTGGATTTTTCAACTCCAATATTTTAAGAATTGAAGCTTTTTTTCGATAAACTGTGGAACTTCAAACTCTGATTAAAATACCGCTCCAACATGTAAAGTTTTCACAAAACTCGTGACAGGTGGCATAAATGATAACATAAAGCTGAACAATTTATTAGGATGAATCAAAAGTAGATTGAACTATAGATTAACGGGTTTAGCTGATCGCGGCTGAAGTATGCAATGAAGACGACAGAAAGAAAAACCAATGCCACCGCGACTTTGGAGCCCCTTATAATACGAAAAGCCTTCAGTAGTCTCCGACGTTTTCCTCCTGTCTAATTAACACCTTGCAATTGTTTTCAAGCTCCGTGTGCATTAATTAGCGCAATGCAAATACATTCGCTACGTTACGGAATAAACAAGCATCTTCTTTGGCAGTAGCGTCACGACGATGATCATTAGTTTTTTGCTAGAAATACACTCGGACCCCCCGCAAGGTTCCCACAGCAAGCCGCCCGCCCATTCCAAAAACACTGCACACCGCCGCGGATGCACATCGAAACTGCATCGGTGCATGCAAAAATAGCCTGTTTACTCTGAGCCAATAGACAATGTTTTATTTTCTGTCCGATGCGTGATCGAAATGGCAAAAGATATTCTCGAGCCACTTACCCATTCTCCGTTGACGTACTTCCAGCGGTGCGAGTCCACCTGGGAAAATTCCAGCAGCACCGTATACATCGCGGTGGGATCCAAACCGGCCGCGGTCACCTTCACAACCGGGAACATGCGCCTGAAACCGAATGGAGAAAGATTTAGTGTAGCAAAGTTCTGGTTTTGGTGCGAAAAAGCCACAAGCGTTCGACCGCAACGAACAGATCGTGAGGCGTCAACTTGAATCGTGTAGAAACTTGTTCTGGTAGGTCTGACTGACTGATTGACTAAATGCTAATATTTGACGCCCATAACTAAACTCAGCAGATTCCGATAAACGTCATCGATTTCATTAGAATAGTTCAATGCTAATTAAGCATACCTACCTTCCGTTCTTGGTCACAATCATCTCGTTGGTAAGGTTTTGAAACCGCAACCATAGATCGCGATCGTCCAACGTGACGGATAGGTTTCGTTCGCCGGACCCACGCCCATGACCAACCCCGCTGGTACTGAGCTGTGATTGACTACCGTTGGGCGCTCCGCTAGCGCTGCCATTGGTCGTTCCCGTCATCAGCGGATCAATTGCGGACAGAATGTGGGACGTTGCGATCTCCTCCACCGAACGCATTCTGGAAGTGAAAGAGAATAACGTTTGCGATAAGTAGCTATCGGAGACGGAAGTGTCTCTATTTTGTATTATTCAAATGATGAAAACAATAAAATGTTTGTTTGAGTGGCGTAGCGCTTGAATTAGAAGTCATATCTGGCTGTCATGAAAATCGTGAATATAGTAAAATTTAACAGAAAACTTTCTATAGATTTATCGGTGTTTAACAACTAATCAATCTGTAACTAGTAACAGTTCATGAAATGTTTATTTTTCGACTTCGTCTCATCAGAATCCGACTCTAACTTAGTGCTCGGACTAAGAATTGCACCCGGTTGACGCTAGCACCAAAACGGGGACATCTTGTGTGTTCGTTAGCAAACCCCTAATCAAGCGTGATATCGTACAAGAAAAGGAGTTAATTTTATGCTGAGGAGAACTAGTGAAATCGAAACATTTGAATGGTTTGGCAAACCAATGCAATATTACTTTTACTGCATTGATCGATAAGGAGAAAAATTTGGATTTGGAGTCACTCTTTGCTTGAACTTTTAGTCGTGCACGTGCATCATCCTTTACATCCTCTCGTTTCGCACTCTTTCTTCGATAAAATCAAACTTTGACATCAATATCTTCAAATTGATCAAACTTCGACTATTCTTTTTTCAGGATATCGTTTACGAACTATTAGAATTCTTCATTTTATGTATTGCTACCGAGTCTTGACTGATTTCGTATCCTGTATTTGGGCTAGGCGAAAATTTCATCCCGAGGATCACTAAATATCTTGATTTATAGTTCTGGCATGGACATAAGTTTGGAATTTAGATTCATAGCAGCGAACTCCTTGCCAAATAAGATATTTTTTGGAAACTTTTCTTTTTCAACAACAGCATGATAATAACAGGCGTAAGCTGAATGAGAGGGTGTGAACGGATAAGCGCGTCAAAACCCTAACGTAATAATTGATAGTTGATAGCAGAATCCCAATACGAGTGTAATCTAATGGATGTTGATGAACATGGAACAATGTTAAAAATCCGCCCCATTTACAGTTCTAAATCAAATTCTAAGTTCCTTAAATGAAAATACGTTCGTATATTCGAATTTTGACCCTACAGAAATCATTGATTTGGCTACAGTTGGGGGTTGCTAATATACGCATCGACACATGAGGAATAGAAAATGCTATCCTTGATCGAATTTTCCATTACCATTTCACGCTAAATTTTCTCCGCACTTTCCAACCCAATAAATATGTCGTAGAAAATAAATTACAAAATTTTAATCTTCAAACAAATACAAACAAGGCCGACTGTTTATAATTCAAAATAACTTTGTTTATAAAAGATCCGATTTTAAATTGCCATTGTCTATAAACTATTACTCTCGGTAGCCGGCTACCCAAAGTTTAAAAAGTACATCAAAACTAAACTAGATCATTTCTTTTTTTTTTAAGTTTTATTTATTATTTATTGCATTAAGTTTTATTTGTAATTTATTGCACTAAATTTTATTTATTTATACTTTTTTATGCTAATTAAGTTAGTAATAAGCAGCGAGAAAATGGTTAAAGCTTACAAAAATGCCTATAGATTTTTGAGTTTTCATCACAAAAAAATTAAAATGAAAATGCGCTTTACTTTGCAAAAAAAATCACCCATTAAATGTTCGTATTGAAGCTCAAACTTCCACAACGATAGATCCTTAATACATCCAAAAAATAGTTATTTTCAGCAATTTTTTCAACTTTATGCTAAATAATGTTTATAAATTACTAATTATTCGAGTTTTGGAGGTGTAGTAATTTATTTTCAATACTTATTGTTACTTTTGACTGCAGCCACAGGGCGGTTATTTATGGATATTTTGCCATTTCTACACTTCTCTATCGGGAATTATTCAATTTAAAAAATCGATTTTTTTTGCTTACACACTAAGTGAACAAAGCATAATCAGAAGTCATAAATGACTTATGAAAAGATCGTAATTTCGCAAATTTATTCATATTCTTGAAACAAAATCTGAAATATGGTGAAAACGATTACATTTTGGAAAATTGTTGTTATAGGCTTATAACTTTTAAATGGTGTGATTGGTATAGTATAATTTTTAAATGGCATTTTAGGCTAGAAAAACTTTTATGTGATAGATATTTCATAACGCAAATACATTGAAAGCATTTCATTTCATGTTTATAATTAAAAATATATGAATGTCGATAGTTCTTTTTGGAGAAACATCAATAACTTATAGAAAGGGTATACAGCATTTCGGTGTATCTCATATTAGTACAATTTTCAATATTTGGAAATCGCTTAGAATTTATGGATCGGACAAGATCGGAAGAGAAGTTTTTTGGAAAGCCGGAATCTTGTTTTGTAATACTGTTTCAGCAACTTTGCCGGGTCTCGCCACATAATGTTACTTTTTTATCAATAAAAAATGTGGAATAAAATGTTTAAATAAAGGTATTTTTAAAGCTGGTGCAACACACAGTTACACTATTATTTTCAGTTATCTTTAGCTGAGGTTATACAAATAGTTGTGTCCAACAACTATATTGTTATAATATTATTTAATATTCAGCATCACTAGATAGCGATATTGCTGGATATATAATGAAAAACTGTTACAAAACCTCTTAAAAATCACCATTTTGCATCCATGCAAAAATTCTTTAGCTATTTTCGACATACTCCTTATTTTGCCACATTGTGCAGTATGCCTTTAGGTAGGAGAAAGTGGTCGGTTGCCGGCACTGGTCGGTTGTCGGCACCCCTATGTAGCTTTTGACAGAAACCAAACATGGACATTCTGATAAATATTATTTGTGTGTTATATTAGCACGATTTTTTTGTGCTGATTGCTGAAGCAAACAGACTCGAATGTTCTGTTCTACAACCAATAAATTTTAAAGTGAAACTCTACTTAAAAGTTTTTTTGATGATTTGCTTAGTGTTATAGAAAAAAGTAAATCGATCGAAAAAGCATGCGTATTGAATATTTACGATGAGAATTTATTCTATTTTATGATTCAACAATGAATGGCATCGAAATGTTCGCCACAATTTTTTTTTATCAGTTTTCAAAAAGGATACTAAAATAGGTTGTCGGCACCCAAACATGGTCGGTTGTCGGCACCCAATTTTTTGTGGCAAATGCTCTCAATAACCTAATCAATATGGGTATTTTGGAACGGGCTTTACGAATAGATACCAGAGAGCGATCTTTGGCACCATTCTGAAAACCAGGAAGGCGACTTCCGGTTTAGCGTTTTACATTTATAAAAAGAAAGTCCACTTGGTCGTGTTTGCACCGCTAGGTAGCACTGTTTATACCAGATTGTCACGACCAGACAATTTGGTGTGGGGGGAGGGTTTAGCCCTGTAGTCCCCCTCCCCTTTTGGCTGACCTCTATTTGATCTGTCTGAAGCTTTGGTAAAAAATGGACTGCCTGAAACTAACTAAATTGCAGTGAATGCGATCCGTCAGTGCCTTAGCAGTGCGTAATATTCGCACAAGCTTTTCACATACACATATTGTGGCGCTGATGAATAATGATGTTCATAATGCCTTTGATGGTTGTTGAAATGAAAAAAATCCTTTTCCCTTTTAATCTTGATGATTATCATTCATATTTTCCCATTTTTAATAAATTTTCTTAGGGTGCCGACAACCGACCACATTTTTCAAAATGGTAAAAAAATATCATTTTACTAAATTGTTAAAAAAAAATTTCAAGTTGACAAAATAAATTAATTTCTTTCATAAGTTATTAGCTAAGGCTTCTAGCTTTCCATTGTTATGCCCATTCTCATATATTGTTTAATTGGAATAATGTTGTGAGCCAAAAACAAAAGTGTGCCGACAACCGGACACATTCCCCTATGTAAAAAATATAACAAAATAAAAACTCGTAAAAAATATTTTCGTTATTTGCCAGGAATTTGTTCTAGTTGCTGCTCTGTGCGTCGCGTAATTTTTGAAAATATTTAAAAATTGATATTTAAGGTAAACGGTTGATGTTTCTTTTTTGCATAAGTTCTTATCTTTTAAGTTGAATTTAAAATTAAAAAATAAAGCGAAAGAAGAAAAAAATATTCTTTGTTTAGTGAGTAAAAAGGAAAATTGATTTTATGGCTTAAAATTGAATAAAATCAACATAGGAGTACCTAATTTTTAACGCTGTACAGTTTGAGCTAATAAAAAATTGGTTTTCATTACGGAAAAGTTGAATAGTCCTCAATTTACGAAGAAGTTTGCCATTTTTTCCCAAAAATCAAGCGAAAAAATAGAAAAAATACATTGAAAGCCCTATGACCGCACTCAAAAGCAGCAATAAACACCAAAAGCAACTTTTTGAACTATGCTATATTTCACCCTAAGGAGGAAAATTTGGTAAAAACCAAAATTTCTCACTAGGGTGAAAATTTGTTGGTAAAACCAATCTTTGCACTTGAGGGCACAAATCCTTATTTCATACTTATGAACTTTTTGAAGGGGACGAGCATGGCGTAGTTGATAAATCGATGGCCTTGTACGAAGCTTACCTGGGTTCGATTCCCAGCCTCGCACATAGGGTTAGAGATTTTTCTAAAAAGAGATTTCTCTAACCCGAAAAGAGGCGAATGACCCTAAGGTTAAAACCTCTATAATATAAAAAAAACTTTCTTGATCACAAAACCCAACAAGGGCACACAAAAAAAGATGCCGATTTTTGATTTAAAAGACAAAATTTTGTTGTTTTGGAAAAAATCCGGGGTTTATTTATTCTGTTGCGGCGCCTATGATCATAGGTGGAAAGATCTGACAGATTAAAATTCATTTTCCCAAAGGTGTTTTTTTTAAGTTTGTTCCTCACGGTACATAGCTTGAAATTACATCTGGACACAACACGGGGTGATGTACCCAGCAAATACAAGTTTTCGCCGATAAATTCACCCTTAAACAAATGTAATCATACAAGGAATTTACAACAGCGTACCTACTAAAAACCCAGCTTGTCATAACCGACAAAACTATGAACTCTTTGCTGTATAAACATAGGAGAAATATATACTACCTTTCAGAGAGGACTAGTAAAGTTTTGACAAGTTTTGACAAGCTGCCACTATAGCCGAGTGGTACTACCGTGGTACCTCGTCCCACGTTTCGTCCACATATCAATCGATCCAGTCAACCCAATTCCACACAATCGAAAAGTAATAGCCAATTAAAAGCAGAAGTTGAAAAAACCTGGCAAGATGACTCAGTACTCTGCATAAATGGTTCGATGTAGGATTAAAAAGGGCTGCTGAGGTTAGCCAGACCGGTTTTGGATTTTCGATGTAGGTCAGTAGGTTCTATAGAATTAGAACCCCCTTCTAGATGAAGCAGACTTCTACGATACTCACCAGAATCTCGTACCTCGAAATGTGAAGATTTTTCCGGTTGCCGGTCATTTGGCCGAATGCTGTTTGACCGAACGCTATTTGGCCGATTGGCACTTGATTGAATGGGCTAATGGGCCGAATGGGTCATTTGCCCGAACACCGATTGACCAAACGGGTCGCTTGGCCGAATTCCGTTTAGCTGAATGCCATTTAACCGAATGCCGTTTGGCCGAATGCTGTTTGCCGAATGCCGTTTGGCCGAGGACCATTTTGCCAAACGTCATTGGCGCATAGTTTTGGTTCAAGAGTTATGTGGCCGAAAGTAATACTAACAAAAAAGACTATTCGACTGAATAAACTGAATAGGGAAATACATAGATGCGGCCTAATTAGTAACGGGTGAAATTATTATTCTTGTATTTACAATATATGTTATTATTGGCTGAAACATTCTGTTGATAGTTTCCTTCTTTTCTACATGAGCTGTCGTTTCTATACATTTCCTTTATACCTGTCTACAGGTGAATTGAGTAGTATTTGCCATATCCTTCATATAGCACTATAAGGTCTCCAATTTTCAAAAAGAGAGGGAGAAAGAATGTTTCTACCACATCTATTCATTTCGGGTTTAAAAATATTTATCCATTGTAATATATTCTTTTTTTCTAGACGACGGAAGGATATTCTTTGTCGCTGTGGAGAGAACTTCTGCTTATGGATCCAACCCCTTTTGGCCCTTCATACAGCGATAAATTAAAAGTCGTTTGCTAGCAACATTTGGCTTTTATGTTCACGGTGTCTTTTTTTAACAACTTTATGCAAAAAAAATCAGCATATCTGAAACTTCAAGATATGAAAGAATGGGCTTTCCCCTTTCATTTGAAACCAACATCAAAATAATCCGTCGGGGAGCCTAGAGCAACTTTTTTTTTTGAAGTTTTTTTTCGTGAAAACATAGATTTTACAATAAAACTAGTTCGTATTTCTGTCCCTAGATGGTGCTTTAGACATTCGGACAACACTAAAAGTGAGAATCTGATAGATATTTTAATTGTCTACAACTTTGTTAACAACTAAAAACCGATTTGAAATTATCCGGAAAAGTTGTTTAATATTTTAACAAAGTCTAAGTCTAAGTTAGTTTAACAGAAACCCTAGTGGTTTGTAAGTCAATTCACACGCACTTTTTCATTTGTCAAATACCTGTGTTTAGTTGAACAGTGCATTTAGTGGAATTTGAGAGTTTGTAAAGTCTCATCTTTTAGCTGAAAATTATAATTCCAGATCCCCTGATATAGGGCACCATTAATATTTTTGGGATGAAAACTCTTAGATAAGTGTTAACCAAACTAGTATGATATTAATATTCTTTTCCAAGATGGTGAGTGATTCCTCCCGCAGAAACAGCTTTTTCAATGATGTATGCCTTCTTTTTCATTTTTTCGATGGTTCTCGGGGATGACTGATAACTATTCTTGCATGAACCTCCTACTTCGTTAGCATCTTCGTATAAAATTCACTTGTCCTGAACTTCAACCTTTATATTTGAACAAACTCAATGAAACTGTTAACACCATTGCAATATTTCGCGAATTTCATTGCAATGCTTGGTTAAAAACGCTGATTATCTTTTTCAAAATGTGCCAATTTCAATGTGACAAACAGTGAACAAAAAACTTTGAGTTTTTGGATCAAGATAATTTTTTTGGGATATATTCGTGGATTTGTATGTATATAAGGTTTTTCTTGTACTCAAATCACATTTTGTTTTTCGAAAGTAATACATTTCGCATAATCTAGGATCAATTTATTAACGATTTCTCGCATAATTGATAGGAAATGGCCGTAAAATCCAACAGCCACAATATGTTTTGCGGAAAAAATTTGGATAAATCGTTTCACGCTAACCACTAATTTGAACAGTTACTTCTGTGGTTTGCGTTCAATTATAAGCTGTGTGTCCCAACATTTCGTCTTGAACAGAATTATAATCGCTGACTAAAACGATCATAACCTAAATTATGCGACGTATGGTCCTTTCTAAAACATAAATGTAAGCAAACCCTTGTAACCAACCAATACCTTCCGATGAATGGTAGTTCCTTCGAACCTATCGGGAAAGTTTTCAAACTTGAACTAAAAGCACAAATAGTTTTCTGTCTCTGTCAAACATCCCAATTTTCAGAAGGTCAAAAGGAATTGTCAACGAATAAGTTGTAATAAATCCCGTCAAATATTTTCATGTCACTAAACCCAATTATTTTTTGGTAGTGAAATAAGTGCGAGAAAATATATTTTTAAACCACTAGGCCTCGAATGAAAATATCTTGGATATAACTTCGTTAAAATTTTAAACAACTTTTCCGGGTGATTTCAGATCAATTTTTAGTTGTCAACAAACTTGTAGACAATTAAATTTTCTATCAAATTCTCACATTTAGTGTTTTTCGAATGTCTAAAGCACCATCTAGGGACAGAAATATGAACTAGCTCGAGTAGTAAAACCAATATTGTTACGAAAAAAAAAAGTTGCTCTGGACCCCCCGACGGATCATTTTGATCTTAGTTTCAAATGAAAGGGGAAAGTCCATTCTTTCATATTCCGAAGTTTCAGAGATGCTGAATTTTTTTACATAAAGTTGTTCTAATAAATACACCGTGTGTTAAAAGCAATTGCAGCCACTGGCGTAGGCCTTGCACGGATGGTGAGTCCACTACATCATCATATCACCACGACGGATTGGTTTGCTGGATTTTTTGACTCAAAAAGTGAATCGAAGGAAATTTAAAGAAGCTTGAACTATGGAATATTTTTGTTTTCATAATGTTATAATAAAAAGTCATTTTTAGTTTTAGACGTAATTGTTCATTCCTTTACGGGAGATCTTTGGTAATGTCCGATGGAGTAACAGATTCAAGTAGTTCATATCTCGACAAACATATGATTACGGCCTAAAAGCCAACTGTCAAAATCCACTTTGAATGGAAAATCCGGACAAACCGTTACACGCCAATCACAGATGTTGGTAGTAAATGAAAGAGAAAAGTTTTCTCTTTCATAAACTGTTATGAAATGTGTTTGACTAGTAACGGTTTGTCTGGAATTTCCATTCAAAGTGGATTTTGACAGTTGGCTTTTAGGCCGTAATCATATGTTTGTCGGGATATTTCGATTTGATATTCCGCTGAAGTATTCAAAAATCCTCATTTTACAAATAATTTGTATCTCGCAATTAATTAAGGTTGAACAGAGAATAGGCAAACAATCGAAACTTTCATAAAATCAATCAGCAGTACTGTAACAACATTCTACATAAGCTGATTGATTTTTATGAAGATTTTACACACGGTGTGGAAAAAAACTGCTTTTTTCGTTTTCGATTTTTGCGCGTTCTCTGTCCAACTTTAAGGAAATTCCGGACAAACCGTTACTGGCTAAACACAGTTCATAGCAGTTAATGAAAGAGAAAACTTCTCTCTTTTGTTTACTACCAACATCTGTGATTGGCGAGTAACGGTTTGTCCGGAATTTCCCATCAAAGAGAATTTTGATAGTTGGCTTTTAAGCCGTAATCATATGTTTGTCGAGGAATGATTAAGTTAATTTGTTGATCTTGGTAAAATTAGACCCACCTTAACTGTTGTTTTAACGAAGAGAAGGGGCTCACAAACTACGAAAACTTTTCCAAATACTTAATATGGTTAAGTTGTTTAGTCTAGTAAAATCTCAAAATTCCTGCTAAATTTGCATTCTGGAGCACTCTGCATTGAGGGCTGACGTAAACAATTATTGTCAAAATAAGCCGCAATTATGGTGTTCAAAAGGGCCTGGATTGTTGGTGCTATGACTAATAATTTCTTCCGTTCCATGCCTATAGCAGATTCCATTTCTAGTGTTAGAAAAATACATTTTCTTCAGTTGCTTTAGCAATTATTTTTTCTGACATTAAGAACTCTTTCCAGATCTGGCATAAAAGACTCTAAAGAATGTATTGGAATGTTTATCTCATTTCCAATACATTTTCTGTGCTTGGAAAATTTTATAAATATCGAAAAATGAATTTCACAAAATTTAACGAAATCTAATCTCTGGTATCCAGATGTCTATCAATGAAGCCCTAATCTGGTGAGAAATATTTGTTTAAGCCTAGAAACTGTTGGTACATTATATACAAACCATTCCGACAGTTAACAGTAATTATTGCCTAGTCAATAAAACTATTGTATCGCACAAGCCATATCCATATTCTATTCTTTGCTAACCGGTGTCTGCAGTTCGATTTTCTTAGAAGTTTGGAAAATTAATATTTGAAGAATGTACGGAACCAAATTGCATCACTCTCAATTTGTTGTAACTTGCTTTTTATTACTTATTTTCTATTGAAAAATATTATTTACATTGTGCTAGTTTCACTAGCTATTGTGTAACAGTTGCGAAAATATAGTCAGAAGAAGCTGGGAGTGGTCCAAACAACGGTACTTTGAAATGGTACAACAAACGTTTGATCGTCGATATAAAGAAAAATAAATTGATCTCCTAGATAATGAAATAGATCACAAGCGGATAGTCGAAGCTTTCAAGAGAAACCACAATAGGTCAGTGAGAAATGTGGCGAAAAAACTAAATAATACAATTGAAATTGAATAAAACGAACATGAAAAAAATTTATAATAAGTTTTATTTTATTCCCTTCCCAGTTTGAAAACGATCGTTTGAATAGTTGTATTTGACGAACTTTTTCTTGTGATGCATTTTGATTCCGTACACCCTTTACCAGAGGTGCCCAAAATCGTATGAACCTTTTCAGTAACGAATCACAAATGGATGAGGCTTACACAGCAATTAAATTTATCGACATGCGCAAGGATTTTAGTTCAGGAGTTTATTTGTCAGTATTATCACACCATTCACAGTGTGATGCAACAGGACTTTATATCATGACATTTGGTCCAACCGCTGAATTTTTCGTTGTTGTGACAAATTTAAAAAAGTTGTTATGTCACGTAGTGATAGCAGGCGATGTTATCCTTTTTCAAGGCTAGCAAACGAGAATCTAAAAAATAAGTGTGAACTTTTTGCATTTCTGAATACCAACTAGTATGATTCCTAAATCTAATCTAAGTGCGGGCCCCCGCAATCACGAAGCCCCTCTCCATGGCTCATGCGTAAAGATGTTTTTTTTTCTAAAAGTTTATTTGGCACGGCTCAATGCGTTAGCACAACTGACACGTGGATCTTTTATGTTTCTACAATAAGTAAACATAAAAAATACTAAGAATGTCGGTCAACCAGATCGTGTTGGCGCAGTTTGCTGCTGTGTGTTGAGACCTTTTACCTTGGCGGTGAAGCATTAGTTGCCTTATCCATCGCAGCTAGGGGGTCATTTAGTTTACCTTCTCTCGCGTTATCGTTTACGTCCATGTCATCATCGGTACTGTTTTCTTGCTGTTCACGGTAAGAGGTTCTTATTTGTTTCTTTTTCTTACGGGTCGCTGTTGCAAATCCGTCTTCAGCGGTGTATGCTTCTTGATAGTTTTTGGTTTGGGAGGGGTTGTCGTGGACATTGTCCCTTCATTAGTGGTTGAGTCGTTGTTTTTGGTTTATCTACAAGTGTCGGTGGATTATCTATAAGTGTTGTTAGAGATAGCTGTAGTAGATAAGTTTTAACTAGTTGCTTCGGCACATGTTTTTTCCGTAATGGGATAAGTGATCAGCGTTGATGAATTTCGTTGGTAATAAAAACCAATTAAACTTTTCTGGAACTGATGAGACGAAATCAAAGCGCAAATCAAAAATTTGTTCCAACGATTGCTTTTTAAAAATATACCCAGAAAAGAAGAATGACGTTTCTAGTGTTAATCGCATATTTCTTTCGTAGTAAATATAGAATACCGCGATTCTCATCTGCTACGTGGCGTCTGTTGCAGATATACAAATTAATTAGTATACCCAATTCGATAATTGTATCATCAATCAATCATTTTCGTAGTCCAAATGTACTAGCATAGTGACTAAGAGCCAAATTTTATGTTTCGTAACGTCCACGCGAGCATCACAATGGCACACGGTGCCTAAGGTAAGTTATTCAAAGCAGGGCCCTGAAAACCAACCATTTCGCACCAAATTGAATCAAATCACGAACTAACACTCACAATTTGCGCTTCCACGCATGCATCGTAAACGGCACGGTGAACACATGAAAAATTTTGACGCCCCACTCGATGAACGGGCTTACACATATATAAACACCTAATTAACACCAGCGACGGAGTGCCCACATTGATCACTTAGCAACATCCCCAAATCTGATACCATTTAAATTGATAGATAATTTGAATAATATTTGAATTTTTAGTCCTTGTTATTTGAATTCGAATTTTGGTGACCTTTCCCATAGCGGGTACAGTGAAAACGATCAATTAATCCATCATTACGCTGGAACCTATGCTCTTGCCCTATAGCTATTTATGACCTCCTGCGGAAATGTCTTAATCAAATCCGATCACTTCAAACTGCCCCAGGGCTGGATGTTCGGCCTGTGTTCCCTCTTCGGGTATGGGGGTCGGTGACTCAAAGGCTAGCTAGCCGTACGCACAGGGCACAGAAGCTGTCGACGAGTGATTGTCCAAAGGTGTTTTATTGGAGGTGAGGAAAAGCCGCCGCTTTTTGCTGTTCGAATTGGAGATTTATAATTTTATTGGATTCAAACATCAGCAGTGCGATTATTATCGCCATCAGCATCATCATCATGATCGGGCTTCATAGAAGCAGTGAAAGAAGACAGCATCTTGAGAAATTCTCCGCTGTATAGCTAGGTGGTGCTGGTTCGATTGCCACAAGGGCGTAGTTGATGGGAAAAAGTGGAAGCTTGAAAACGAACGAATTTATGCTCCTCCAGCGACCGACCCGGGGCACGTATATATGAAGAGACACAATATCAATATTTTATATTTATCGTTCTTTTATTGAAAAATATCATTTAATTTATATGGCTTTATTATACTACAGTCGATGTGTTTTTGTTCGGAGCTAATTTGAGCCAGATTTGCCGACACTCTCCAGGTGGATAGTGGTGCTATTCTTAGCCATTTTGCTTTCTGGATCGATTGTGGTATAAATTTTGCAAACAACAACAGCTACGGAATCGATAATTCATGTAGATATCGTTTATTTTCTGGCGATGAAAAACCACACACTTCCGTATCAGTGAGTTAGTGTCTACTACACGCACTACTGTTGAAGAATCTCAAACAGTGGAAAAAATACTACAAAGGTACCGAAAGGCAGTATGCCTTGAACTTTCCCGCACAGGTCCACGAATGTGCCACTTTATGACCCGGCTATCAGGCGAAATGTGGGTGATGAATTGTATACCCGTCGGCTGTGGACTACCGGGTTACCTAGTCAGGGGAGAGGACTGAGTACCATAAACAGTTTTGTTGTTGAATCAATTAATATTCCTTTTCATTCTGTTCTGGCTCGAATATCTTACACGGAACGTTTCCTGAGAAAATCGAACCGTGTTCGTCGTTTACTCGTTGTCGGCTGGTGAAGATTTAAAGAATGCAGGCCAATGGGAAAAATCAACAGTAGCTACGTAAACGGATTCAAATATTGAAATCCCCGCTCGGTACAAACGAAACTGGTTTGGTGTTCAAGTTCGGTAATGAACAGTGATGGTGAGGAATGAATGGTGAGTTGAAAAGATTCGTTTCTTCGTGCTCGCTACGCAATTTGATGAATAAATTGTACAAACAGGGATTCGAGCTGTGCGGGTTATTTATGCGTTACGTCAGAGACAAAAAATATGCAAAGGGTAAAAAGCGTATTTTGGACCTATTACGAAGGGTGCCGCATTATCTTATTATTTACACGACCTACAATCGATTGGATGTGTATAAATTAACATCCGTATTCTTGCTTCATTTCTAAGAACCAAGGAGGTGAGTTTTGCCCCTATGTTGGGACCTCTGGTGATGAATAACCGACACCATATAGTACTTCCCATGTGATGCCACTGCCCTGTCTTCCTTGCCCTCTTTTCCTGTTAGTTGGGGAGGAGGGTTAGATTTATCCTCCACAGCGAGAGTAGCTGGTGCTTTTATATTCTTGGCACTTAGCCGGCGAAGTGAGATACTACAGCTGATTAAACTGACAAAACCGTTCTCAAACGTGAAAAATATACAGCTTTATTTGAACGCCATGGAATAGTGGTGCGCACTAAGCTTGGCAAAAACGCTCTACAGTGATTGTGAGATAATTTTGGTAACTTTCTATTCAACCAGTTCTAAAATCCATGACGACTTAGAGCAGGAATGAAAGAGTACATACTAGTCTCTTTTCCGCTCAATAGGTATTAAAAACGATTAAAGTGCTCTAAATGTCGAGGCAATCGTTTTTATTCCAATTTCTGTCTAGTTCCATTCAAAATCCGCCAGGTCCGTGAAAATATCCGGGTCAAAACCTCTCCAGAAGTGGCAACTCTATCTGCTTTTAAAAAATAAATAAGACGATGTGCCTTCTTCAAATGTTGGTCAATTTAAGCCGCCATGATGCCACCAAAGTGTGTACCACCAAATTTGTGAGTTCATTATATGGGAATTGGCAAATTGTGCCCGGGCTGCAACGACCTTGTAGTCGCTGGTTTAAAATCATCTCGTGGGTGCCCAATAATTATTTTCATTCATGTTTCTGTTAACAATACACATATTTAAATCTTAATGTACAATTTTACAACTATCCCTCAGTCCGATATGGCGATGTACAGCATAACTTTTTTTCAAATTTATGCTTAAACTTATATTTTACTTCGGGGGGTGTGACCAACTTGTCGCTGGAATAGTTTCTGTCATTTCCTGGAATGTGGGTCTTCGACGTCCCGCGGTAGTTCTTCGTCATCCACCGGTGCTATACGATTTCACGATCGTTATCTGCTCGTCCGTGTACTCGGGGGGCCGAGTCTTCTTCCGACAGATGATGTCCTTTATCTTGAGGGTGCAGTGAATCAAACTCACGCAAACTCGTTCCGTCCTTGTTGTCGAACAGCTTTTTCAACGCTTCCTTCTTCTTAGTCATTATCTTTGCCAGACAGACGCTACCGTCCTTCCGCTCCACGCTCAGGGATGCCAGGATCTGGTAAACTGTGCTCACGGGCACGTTTTCGTCTCGAAAGTGGTATATCATAAACTTTTTTCCACGATACTCATAAAACTTTCCACGATACTCATAAAACTGCACTGTTCGCGGAGTGCTTGCTGTTTCGACACCATCTTCGATTGAACTGACAGTACCCGAGCGAACAAAAACATGCCACCCATTTCTAGGTAATCTAGTGAGCAATTCTCTTGGAGAGAAAAAAAATTTAGCTCTTTACTTTAATTACAGAAAGGTATTGAAATCATTCTCATCCTCGATCGCCGCCCCGTTTGATGATATTATTATACTGGGCGACTTCAACTTACTTGGCTTGACGTGGTGCCAGGCATGATTTCTACGGTTGGATATCGAAAAATCTGCGCTTATTAACAATGCCAGTTGTATTTTGGACAACTACAGCAGCGCAACTCTTCCGCTAATTAATGATGCCACCAACGAGAATGGGACCTCTGCTTTGTAAGTGGCCGGGACTACGCTCCGTACTGCTGCACTGCACCGAATCCTTTAGTCAAGCAGTTGCGTCATAAAGAGACTAGAATAACAAAGAGACGCCATCTTAATTTAGTGAAAACAATTCAACTAGCAACCAAGCTACGGTTTACAAGCAACACTGCAAATATGCAAGCCTCTCAAAACTTGTTTGTTGTTATTCTGTTTGTTTCTTTTAGCCAAAATAAAAATCTACCGCGACTTCTGGAATCTGAGTTTCTCAACCAGCCAAAACATGGTTTTATCTGGAATGGAATTTCGCAGCAGCAAAACCACATTAGTACAAGAACAATTGCGAGTTTTTTTATTGCAAGTGGATCCACAACAAAGAGAGGCGTGGTTGAAGTCTTGTACGTGTGTTCCTGTCTAGTGAGTTTGTAGAAAACAAAAGAGTTTTGCTTTGTTTTGCTGATTCAGAGCAATAACGCAACAACTTTCATTTTAAATGTTTGCTTCATTTGAATCCGTAACCTTCATGCTGAATTTCGGTCTCCCCTCAAACCATGCCATTTTCTCGTTACCGTTTCTAAATACGATGCTATTGTAACAATTTTGGTTTGAGGATGTAGCTTTTATCTTTAAAACATTTAGTAATTTTAATGGATTGTATAACAAAACTTCCAAAAACAAAATACCGCATAATACTAAACATTTACGATTGACAACTCTCTTGTTCGTTTGGAATGACATTGACAGTTAAATTGGAATTCCAAACGAAACATGGCGTCTCTTTGTTATTCTAGTCTCTTTAATGTTTCATCATCCCCCACTACATCTTGTATTCGCTGGTAACCTAGGAGTGAATTTTGAAGACGTCTCAAGCTATATCGTCTATGATTTTAAAAACGCTGACTACGACAGCATCGTTAGCACGCTGTTGGATATAAACTGGGACGAAAATCTTAACAATGACGACGCGAACGAAGCAGCGATGACGTTTTGTAGTATTCTTAACCGCCATGTGCCAAAACGAACAATTAGTAGCGATCAACACCCTTCCTGGCAATCAACCATCCTTAGACGTTTAAAATCTGCCAAACGAGCTGCGTTTAAATTTTTTTCGAAACATGACACTTGCATTACGAAATCACTTCTTTCAACTCAATCAAGAATACAAACAGCAAAGCAGACGCGCCTTTTTAGACACCAGCGAAACGTCGAGCATCAACTGAAATCTAAGCCCAAGTCGTTCTGGAAGTATGTTAACGAGCAGCGAAAAGACTCCGGTTTACTATCTTATGTATCGTTTAATGGAGTTTTAGGCACCGACACCAAGTAAATTTGACAACTGACAAATTCTCGAGCGTTTTTTTTTTTTTTTTTTTTTTTTCAACGAGTGCCTTCCACCACAACAAGTCGCTTCCGCCGCCAAACTCCTCTAGGACGAACCATCAACCGAATCTGTTTCGATAAGGCTGCCATTCTTACAGCAAATTCTAAACGGAAAGCATCTTGTTCCCCGGGCCCAGATGGCGTTCCCTCGATTTTTGTCAAAAGGTGCATCAGCGGGCTTCTTGAACCACTTCGGCGAGTCTTCGAGCTTTCAGTCACTACTGGATCATTTCCTTCCTGCTGGAAAGCAGCGCACATGTTTCCAGTTCATAAAAAGGATACAAATCGAACATTGACAATTATCGGGGAATCTCTGTTAAGGTTTCGTATCAAAACTATTCGAGCTGGTTGTTTAGACCCTACCCAAGCAGCATTTCTAGTTTTATAGTACACTACAAGTGCATTCTAAGTTTTAAGAAGGACTTCAAGAGTGCCATAAAACCTCAATTGTTACTAGGGTATTCTCTTTCACTGCAAACACTGTATTGCAGATGACCAACACGGTTTCATGTCCAAACGATAAACAACGACCAACCTGCTCTCGTTCACAACATATGTGATCGATGAATTCGCTGACGGATTGCAAACCGATGCGATTTACATGGATCTATTCGCGGCCTTCGACAAAATCAACCATGATATCGCAATAGCGAAGCTGGACAAACTCGGCATTCATGGACAATTTCTGCGCTGGTTTTGTTCCTACCTCGATGAAAGGCAACTCCAAATCAGCATTAAGGGCTGTCTATCTGCACCAATCTTCGCTACATCCGGCATACCACAAGGAAGCCATCCCGATCCAGTAATATTCCTCCTTTACTTTAATGACGTCAATATCACCGATGCCGAGCTTCTTCAGAGGGAACTGGACAGCTTTGATACGTGGCGTGATCTAAACAGAATGGTTTTAAACCCGAGCAAATGCTCAATCGTTACGTATACGCGAAATCGTCATCCGACTTTGTTTAACTACCATTACTTCGACTCGAGCATTCCAAGACACTCTCACATCAAGGATCTCGGAGTCATCATGGATTCGGCACTAACGTTCAAATCATATATTTCATACATCGTGGATAAGGCATCGCGACAGCTTGGGTTCATCTTCCGAATAGCGAAAAACTTCAGGGACGTATACTATCTTAAATCGCTTTACTGCGTGTTGGTCCGATCAACGTTAGAATATTGGTCTGCTGTTTGGAATCCGTACTACCAGAACGGGATTGACAGAATCGAGGCTGTCCAACGCCGGTTCATACGCTTCGCCCTTCGGCATCTCCCATTGCATAACTCTCAGAGCTCTCGATCGAAGCAGTTCGTTTTCTGGTGCTGTGCATAAAGTGAACAAGAATAAATTGTCAGTGAAGGTCAACCATTGTTCGAGGCAGTCTTTGTTCGCCGGTGCCCAGGCTGGTGAAGTGAATACCAGAATAGCCGGAATCGCCGCTATATAAGCTAAGTATTTTTTTTTCTTTCATTTCCCTTTCCCCGATCGGTCTCTACTTCTGCCCTTTCCCCTGAATATAAGTTTCATCTCTCGTTTACACCACGTGTTATCCTCGTGCCTAAATGGCCGAGGGCGAAGTAACATTGGATGGGAATGATATTCCCATGGATATACCGGATAAACCCGAAATTACTCCCTCCCCTGATTCCCCCAGTCCTCCCCGTATTAAAACATACCCAGCCAGTTCGACTGGACCCTGGGTGGTGTATTTCCGGCCCAACACGAAATCGCCCAATATTCTAGAAATCTCACGGGAGCTGACTGCCAACTACCCGTCCGTGGCTCAGATAACACGTGTTCGAGCTAATAAGATACGCGTTATAGTAAATGACCTCGACCAGGCAAACCAGATTGCTCGCAGCGAGCGTTTTACGAAGCAATTCAAAGTGTATGTGCCTTGTAGAGTTGTGGAGATCGATGGGGTCGTCGCCGAACCGGGTCTAAAGTGCGAAGACCTGTTGAAGTACGGGGTTGGCTGCTTTAAGGACCCTTCACTTCAAAAGGTGAAAATTCTGGAATGCAAGCAATTGTATTCCGCAAAAACTGAAGATGATAAGACAACTTATTCTCCGTCAGACTCGATTCGGGTGACTTTCTCCGGATCTGCTCTTCCCAACTATGTCCTCCTGGATAAGGTTCGCCTACCTGTTCGCCTATTTGTACCGCGGGTAATGAACTGCAGCAATTGCAAGCAACTGGGCCACACAGCCACTTATTGTGGCAATAAAAAACGGTGCGGCAAATGCGAGGGAGAGCATGAGGATGACGCTTGCGGTGGAGAAACTGAGAAGTGTATTTACTGCGGGGGCCATCCGCATGCTCTTAAGTCATGCCCGGCGTACAAGCAGCGCGGGGATAAAATTAAGCGCTCCCTTAAGGATCGCTCGAGGCACTCTTATGCAGAAATGCTAAAGAATGCTTCGCCATCTGTCCCTTCCGAAAATTCCTTTGCTCTTTTGGCTGGCGTTGAGCAAGAATCTGACGACCCACAAGAGGGAACATCATTGGTTAACCCAGGGGAATCCAGGAAGAGGAGAAATCTAGCCTCCCCTACATTGCCTCGTAAGGGTGCCAAGGTGTCGTCCACTCAGAGTGCGCCAACCGCAATCAATAAATCCAACGGAAGTGATGCACAAAAGCCGAAGCAATTTGCTCCAGGACTTGGAAATATTAATTCTAACAAGGAGTACCCACCACTTCCAGGGACACCAAAAACCCCAAGTGTCCCCTTTTTTCAAACAGATACTCAGTCCAGTAGCGGACTAATGAAATTTTCTGACATAGTGGACTTAATTTTCACAGCTTTCAATGTTACTGATCCTCTTAAAAGCCTTCTGATACGTTTTCTCCCTATAGTGCAAACATTTTTGAAGCAGTTGACTACTAAATGGCCCCTCCTTGCAGCGATCGTATCCTTCGATGGCTAAGTCATCGAACGAGGTCACCGATTCGATCACTGTTCTACAGTGGAACAGCAGAAGTATCCTCCCGAAAATCGATTCCTTTAAATTTTTACTAAATAGTTTAAAATGTGATGCTTTCGCATTATGTGAAACTTGGTTAACTTCCGATATAAATCTCAACTTCCACGACTTTAATATAATTCGTCTGGATCGAGAAAACCCCTATGGAGGAGTACTTTTGGGGATCAAAAAGTGCTATTCTTTCAACCGAATTAACCTCCCTTCGACACCAGGCATTGAAATTGTCGCTTGTCAAGTTTTAATCAAAGGTAAAGACCTTTGCATTGCTTCCATCTACATTCCTCCTAGAGCCTCGGTAGGGCACCGAACGCTTTGTAATATCACGGAATCCTTACCGGCACCGCGGCTAGTTCTGGGAGACTTTAACTCGCACGGTACGGTATGGGGCTGTCTTCATGATGATAATAGATCAACATTAATCCAAGATCTTTGCGATAATTTCAACATGACCATCTTAAACACGGGAGAAATGACGCGGATTCCTACACCACCAGCACGCGCAAGCGCGTTGGATTTGTCGCTTTGCTCGACATCGCTACAGTTAGATTGCATGTGGAAGGTGATCCCTGATCCCCACGGTAGCGATCATTTGCCTATCGTGATTTCAATTGCTAACGGTTCAAGACCATCGGAAACAATCAATGTCTCGTATGACCTCACACGGAACATTGATTGGAAGAGTTACGCGACCGCGATATCCGTTAAAATCGAATCCACCCAAGAGCTTCCTCCGGAGGAAGAGTACAGGTTTTTGGCTGGCTTGATTCTCGACAGTGCGAATCAAGCTCAGACTAAACCAGTACCCAGCGCGAATACCCATGGACGGTCTCCCACCCTGTGGTGGGATAAAGTGCTCAGAGCTGTACGCGGAAAAGTCCACTGCATATAAGGCCTTCCGGGAAGACGGGTTACCCGCTAGCTATCTACAGTACGCGTCGTTAGAAAGGCGAATGAAGAGTCTAATGAAAGCCAAAAAACGTAGTTATTGGCGCCGGTTCGTCGACGGGTTAACGAGAGAAACAGCGATGAGCACTCTTTGGGGTACGGCTCGACGTATGCGTAACCGTAATAGTACCAACGAGAACGTGGAATATTCAAACCGTTGGATATTTGCTTTCGCCAAGAAGATCTGTCCGGACTCTGTCCCGGTACAGAAAACGTACCGCGCCGCGTCTCCTCACGATACCGCGAACGAAACACCGTTTTCGATGGTGGAGTTCTCACTTGCTCTCTTATCATGCAACAATAACGCCCCAGGGTTAGACAGAATCAAATTCAACTTGCTGAAGAATCTACCTGACACTGCAAAAAGGCGCTTGTTGAATTTATTTAACAAGTTTCTTGAGGGTAACATTGTCCCTCATGACTGGAGGCAAGTGAAGGTCATCGCCATCCAAAAACCAGGAAAACCAGCCTCCGACCACAACTCATATCGGCCGATTGCAATGCTGTCCTGTATTCGGAAGTTGTTCGAGAAAATGATCTTGTTTCGCCTCGACAATTGGGTTGAAGCAAATGGCTTACTGTCAGATACACAATTTGGCTTCCGCAAAGGCAAAGGGACGAACGATTGCCTTGCGTTGCTTTCTACAGAAATCCAAATGGCCTATGCTAACAAAGAGCAGATGGCATCAGTCTTCTTGGATATTAAGGGGGCTTTTGACTCAGTTTCTATCAACATTCTGTCAGAGAAGCTGCACCAGCATGGTCTTTCGCCAATTTTAAATAACTTTTTGCTAAACCTGTTGTCTGAAAAGCACATGCACTTTTCGCATGGCGATTTAACAACATCGCGATTTAGCTACATGGGTCTTCCCCAGGGCTCATGTCTAAGTCCCCTGCTCTACAATTTCTACGTGAATGACATTGACGATTGTCTTGCCAATTCATGCACGCTAAGGCAACTTGCAGACGACGGGGTGGTCTCTGTTACAGGGCCCAAAGCTGCCGACTTGCAAGGACCATTACAAAATACCTTGGACAATTTGTCTGCTTGGGCTCTTCAGCTGGGTATTGAGTTCTCCACGGAGAAAACTGAGTTGGTTGTTTTTTCTAGGAAGCGTGAGCCGGCGCAACTCCAACTTTTATTAATGGGTGCAACGATCAACCAGGTTTTCACATTTAAATATCTCGGGGTCTGGTTCGACTCTAAGGGTACCTGGGGATGTCACATTAGGTATCTGAAACAGAAATGCCAACAAAGGATCAATTTTCTCCGAACAATAACTGGAACATGGTGGGGTGCTCACCCAGGAGACCTGATCAGGTTATACCAAACAACGATATTGTCGGTGATGGAGTACGGGTGTTTCTGTTTCCGCTCCGCTGCGAACATACACTTCATCAAACTGGAGAGAATCCAGTATCGTTGCTTGCGCATTGCCTTGGGTTGCATGCACTCGACCCATACGATGAGTCTCGAAGTGCTGGCGGGCGTTCTTCCGCTAAAAAATCGATTTTGGGAACTCTCATATCGATTGCTCATCCGATGCGACATTCTGAACCCGTTGGTGATTGAAAACTTCGAGAGGCTCGTCGAGCTTAATTCTCAAACCCGATTTATGGCCTTGTACTTCGACTACATGGCACAGAGCATTAATCCTTCTTCATATACTCCCAGCCGTGTTCGTTTCCTAGATACTTCTGATTCTACTGTATTCTTCGACACATCCATGAAGGAAGAGATTCGTGGAATCCCGGACCATATACGCCCGCAAGTGATCCCCAATATATTTTATAATAAATTCCGAGAAGTCGACTGTGACAAAATGTTCTACACTGACGGATCAAATCTCGATGGGTCCACTGGCTTCGGTATCTTCAACAATACTATCACCGCTTCATTCAAGCTCAATGATCCCGCTTCAGTTTACGTCGCAGAGTTAGCTGCAATTCAGTACACCCTTGGGATCATCGACACTCTGCCCACAGATCACTACTTCATCATTTCGGACAGCCTCAGCTCCATCGAGGCTCTTCGTGCGATGAAGCCCAAAAAGCAATTCCCACATTTCCTGGGGAAGATACGGGAGTCCTTGTGTACGTTATCTGAAAAATCTTATCAAATTACCTTTGTTTGGGTCCCCTCTCATTGCTCTATCCCGGGCAATGAAAAGGCCGACTCATTAGCAAAGGTGGGCGCATTAAATGGTGACATATACGAAAGACCAATCTGCTTCAACGAATTTTTTAGTATTTGTCGTCAGAGGACACTCAACAGTTGGCAAACCTCGTGGAGCAATGGTGAACTTGGACGATGGCTACATTCCATTATCCCAAAGGTATCAACGAAGCCTTGGTTCAGGGGGATGGATGTGGGTCGGGATTTTATTCGTGTAATGTCCCGACTTATGTCCAACCACTACACCTTGGATGCGCATCTGCGGCGTATTGGGCTTGCGGAGAGTAGTCTGTGCGCTTGTGACGAGGGCTATCACGACATCGAGCACGTTGTCTGGGTATGCGCCGGGTACTTGGACGCCAGGTCTCAGTTAAAGGATTCCCTTCGGGCCCGAGGTAGACCACCCAATGTCCCAGTCCGAGATATACTGGCAAATCGTGATTTCCCCTATATGTCCTTTATTTATACTTTCCTAAAAACGACAAATATCCCAATTTAGCCCCTCTCTTTTTATTTCTCGTTTTAGAAGCTTTCTCTTGCCTTGTGGGACCGATCAGCTCCAGACTGCAACTATGTAACCGCCGTCGCACTTACCACTACGGAAACTGAAGCGAGAGCGACTCAAGGTCCGATGACTTTTGAAGGATTCCCCGCGGGTCCGAAGAATACCATCCGCCAATCCGACCTACTAGACTGAGGCGGTAATCTTTCGCTGATCTCCCGTTTGAGCGAAAGTTGCAAGTTTTGCTCTTCTCTCCCGGTCACCATCTACGCTTTCTCTCCCCTGTCCTTGATACAACTGCTTCTACAGCCCCCCTCTGAATATCTTGACCAAGCATAAGTCTCCGCTAAAAAAGTTCAAATTTGTATTCTGTATTCCTAGTTTTAAGATAGTTGTAATTTTACCTCTTTGTTAAAACTATTGTCCCCCATCTTGTAAATAGAATTGTATCCCTAGTCTTAAAACACCTGCGAATTTTCTCATAAATATTTGTTCCCCCTTTTGTGTACCAAACTATATTGTTAGTTTTAAGATAACTGTAAATATTTCCTAAAAATTATTACTATTGAATTCCTTGTTTTAAAATTTTTTCATAAAAAAAATCTTTCGCCCCCTCTCTTGTATATAGAATCTTATTTCTAGTCTTAAGATAGCTGTAAAATTTTTCTTTTTTAAAAAAATATTTCAACATTGTAACCTCCTAGTTTTAAAATATACAAAATGTAAAAACAAAAGAATTTGGCACCGCCAAGCTAACGCATTTGTGCCTATCAAATAAACGAAATGAATAAAAAAAAAAAAATCTCCCATTGCGAAGCAGAGTTCAGCTGACGAGCTATGAAAACCGTTGCCAGCTAATACAACTCGATACACTCAGCATTCGGAAGGACTGCTCTCGAGCCCTGTTCGTCTCGGACTTACTCTCTGCCAGAGTGGATTGTACTACAATTCTAGAACGCCTGAATCTTCAAGCATGCATTCGAACACTGCGTACTAACTCTCTTCTGCGACTACCTTTTAGGAGAACCAACAACGGTCGCCACAGCTCTGTGACCAGGCTGCAGCGAGTCTTCAATAGAGTTACCACAGGTTTCGAATTTCACTCGACTAGAAATATGATTAAAAATAATTTTTTGTTTACCCTTAAGTTTAACTAGGCTAAAAACCACTATTGGGACCAAGGGACCTGTTGGTGTTTATACAACAAATAAATTAACAAATATTTTTTTATTGAACACCCTTTATTACCAAAATCTGACGTTCTTGGAGTACGGTGTAAAATATAATGTGAAAACTAGTTCACAGTGTTGTACGCGGAAAAAAATTGTTCCAAAAATCGACAATAAAGTGTCATGAATTTTGGAACAACAATCATGTCTTTCATAATTATGTTAAATTTCAACGCTTTTATTAGTGAAAACATTTGTTTCTGTTTTGTGAACTTTAGTCCCGGTTTCCGTATGTCATTACCAAATCGATTTTCTGTACGTGAGCTAGTACATTATTCATAAAATCAAAAGTTGACTCGCGATGTTATTCATAGATTTGGGAATATTAGTTCACTAAACCAAAACAGTCTGGACACTTTCTTGTGAACTATCTCACAAAACTCGTGAACTAATTCATGGTTCCTAATATTTTAGGATATATAATAGTCACAACTTTTCATTCGTGGTCGTAAGATAGTTCACGAGATCTTAGAATATTATTCATGTATTCATGAACTGGTTCATGAATCCTTGTATAGTAATCACATCTTACCATTCATGCTTGTGAAATAGTTCACGAAATCATAAAATATTATTCATGCATTCGTAAACTGGTTCATGATTCCTAGTACAATGACCATTCGTGCATGTGAAATGACTCATAAAATCATGAAATATTATTCATGGATTCGTGAACTAGTTCATGAATCGTTGTACATGTCTTAAGATCTATCTCGCGTACTTGTGATATTTGGAAGATATCATTAATAATTTTCAATTTCATGCAATATGGCCATAAAATTTTCACGTGAACTAGTTAAAAAAATTTGAAGTATAGCGAATCAGTCACACTTTCATGTTTCTGTTCATATTGTCACATACTCCGAGTAAAAAAACCGCGATAAGGCGAAGAGACGAAGAGAAAATACGATTATCGTAATAAAACTACTGATATCATGAACATCAAATTCGAAAGTAAGCTCAAGAATAAAATATCAAGAAAACGTGCGAATAAATTCCAAAAATCGTAACTGAGATCCCAAAATCAAAGACTTACTAGTAACAAAGATATCAAAAATTGTGACTAAGATCCTGAAAGCATGAAAATAAATCACTCTACTCGTGATGTGCACAATAACGTGTATGGAAATCACGAAATCGTGACTTTGATCCTAAAATCAAGAACATAAATCACACTGCTCGTAATAAAAATATCAAAAATTGTGACTAAGATCCTGGAATTATGAAATTAAATCACTCAACTTGTGATTTAAGTAGCACGATAACATGAATAGATACCACAAAATTCGTATCTAAGATCCTAAAATCATGATCATAAATCACGTTACTCGTGATTAAAATATCAAAAATCGTGACCAAAATTCTGAAATCATGCACATAAATCACTCTACTCGTGACCAGAATATCACGATAACATGAGTAGAAATTACGATCCTACAAATATGAACATAAATTCATGCTGCCCTCACAGAAAAATCCGATATGAAACTCATGAAAAAATATCACGGTAGCGTGATGAGAATTCACAAAAATCGCGAATAAGCTAATGCAATCATGAACATTCGGCTGTGTATTCCCAAATTATGTATAAATGTATTCCCAAATTATGAACGAGTATCATATCAAAAACTAAACATATCCAGCGAACTACCACATCCTACCAAACATGTGAATGTAACACCATGTACATATTCGGCGCAAACTATTGTTTTGAAACTCAAATTTTGGGTTATTTCATTGCTACACAAACTTTGGGTTACCCGCTCTGTACCCAACGCTTGGGTTATCCGTAACCCAAACTTTGGGTACCCAAAATTTAAGTTCAAAGCTTGTTACCCGAAAGTGAGGAGATGCACTTTGGTCCATGTTGGGTAGGATTCTACCCAAAATTAGGTAACGGCTGGTAAGCGTGTTCACTAATATCACAACAACCAGGGATGCCAGGGAAAATTATGCAATAGTGTACGGTCGTAGTCTAAAAAGTCTGCACCGTCTGCACATAATTGTAAACATCTGCAAGATAGTTCAAACAGAAAAGTAGTGCAATGATATTAAGAATAATTGAAAATCATACCTGAAATTTTCTTTTATAGGCTATATGCTGCGAAATATTGACAGTCTGCAAACTATCTGCAACTTATATGAAAAATCTGCAGTTTTATCGAAATATCAGCAGAGCTGGGATCCTTGTTGCTTTTCCCCACTGGGAATTCATCCAAATGGTGTGTAAATGTGGAGCACCGAGTCATGAGAATGTGGGGTCGAATGAGCATTTCGCAGTTTTTTTGATTTTTTCAATAGTTAGAGGCACCAAATTACCGCGACTAAAGGCAGTATCGATTTGGGGTTGAAAAAGGAAGCATGCCAGCATACAAAATTTTTTGACAAGAAAGGTCTATTCTCTTGGTGAGAAAAAAATATTATGATCTTTATTTTAATTACAGAAAGGTATTGAAATTATTCTCATTTTTATTGAACACCCGTTATTACCAAAATCTGACGTCTTTGGAGTACAGTGTAAAATATAATGTGAGCACTAGTTCAAAGCGCTGAACACGGAAATTGTTCCAAAAATCGTGAGCACTTTAGAATTTTGGAACAATCACGTTTTTACGTTACAAAAATAGGACCATGAAAAAAAAATCATGCCTTTTTTAATTATGTTCAATTTCAACTCTTTTATTAGTGAAAACATTTGTGTCTGTTTTGTGAACTTTAGTCCCGGTTTCCGCTGTCATTACCAAATCGATTATCTATAAGTGAACTAGTATACAACTTAATGAACATTATTCATAAAACCGGGGTGGGCGTAGCGTATTGGTAAATCGACTGCCTTGTACGCAGCGCGCACCTGGGTTCGAGTCCCGACCCCGCACATAGGGTTAGAAATTTTTCATAAGAGATTTTTCTAACCCGAAGAGGCGAATGACCGTAAGGTTAAAACCTCTATAATCGAAATAAAAAAAAGAAAATATTCATAAAACCATAGGTTGACTCACGATGTTATCCATAGATTTGGAAACATTAGTTCACTAAACCAAAACAGTCTGAATACTTTCTCGTGAACTATCTCACAAAACTCATAAACTAATTCATAGTTCCTAAGTTCATGATTAATATAATCACGATTCAATACCCCTGCTCGAGAAATAGTTCACAAAATCATCAAATACTGTTCATGTATTCGTGAACTGGTTCATGATTCCTAGTATAATAGTCACAACTTTCCATTCGTGGTCGTGAGATAGTTCACGAAATCTTAGAATATTATTCATGCATTCGTGAACTGGTTCATGATTCCTAGCAAAATAGTCACGACTGACCATTGATGCATGTGATATGGCTCATAAAATCATGAATTATTATTCATGGATTCGTGGACTAGTTCATGATTCCTTGTACATGTCTTAAGATTTATCCCGCATACTGGTGATATTTTGAAGATATCCTTAATAATTTTCAATTTCATGCAATATGGTTAAAAAAAAATTGCGCGTGATCTAGTCAACAAAATTTGGAGTACAGCGAATCAGTCACACCTTTATGTTCCTGTTCATATTGTCACATTACTCCGAGTAAAAAAACGGCAAGAACTAAAAAATAATAGACAGCGATAAGGCAAAGAGAAATTACGATTATCATAATAAAACTACTGATATCATGAACATGAGCCACATCACATCAAATTCGAAAGTAAGCTCTAGAATATCAAGAAAACGTGCAAATAAATTTCAAAAATCGTGAGTGAGATCCCAAAATCAAAGACACAAATCACACTACTAGTAACAAAGATATCAAAAATTGTGACTAAGATCTTGAAAGCATGAAAATAAATCACTCTACTCGTGATGTGCACAATAACGTGAATAGAAATCACGAAATCGTGACTAATATCCTATAATCAAGAACATAAATTACACTGCTCGTAATAAAAATATCAAAAATTGTGACTAAGATCCTGTAATTATGCAAATAAATCACTCAACTTGTGGCTTAAGTATCACAATGACGTGAATACATACCACAAAGTTCGTGCCTAAGATCCTAGTTACTCGTGATTAAAATACCTAAGTTACTCGTGATTAAAATATCAAAAATCGTGACTAAAATTCTAAAATCATGCACATAAATCACTCTACTTATGACCAGTATATCACGATAACATGAATAGAAATTACGATCGTGCAATTATGAACATAAATCATGCTACCCTGACAGAAAAATCCGATAGGAAAATCATGAAAAAAATATCGCGGTAGCGTGATGTGAATTCACAAAAATCGCGAATAAGCTCATGCAATCATGAACATCGTTCAACATTCGGTTGTGTATTCCCAAATTATGAACAAGTATCATATCAAAAACTAAACATATCCAGCGAACTACCACATCCTACCAAACATGTCAATGTAGCACCATGTACATATTCGGCGGAAACTATATTTTTTTAAACACAAGTAGTTTCATGAATTCCAGGTGTATTAATAATAATTTCAGGAAATTGTGATCTTTTTATTATGAATTAATGAACGGACCACATTTGCGCGTTATTAAAATTAGTTATGGAAGTTGCGTTTGGACTTCGTCTCAACAGAATCCGACACTAACTTAGTGACAGCGTCAATCCGACGCTAGCTTAATCCTGTCACTAAGT
This sequence comes from Topomyia yanbarensis, assembly GCF_030247195.1. Taxonomy (NCBI): domain Eukaryota; kingdom Metazoa; phylum Arthropoda; class Insecta; order Diptera; family Culicidae; genus Topomyia; species Topomyia yanbarensis. The sequence continues at coordinate 52,995,233 of NC_080672.1, forward strand.
TAGTGTCCGTGAGACGAAGTCGGCACTCAAATTCCACAACTAGTTGGTACGTGTTAAGTCTGACCGGACTAAGTTACATATTATTAACTGCAAACAAAGCGAATGTAAAGTTTGAATCGCTGCATTCTATACATTGGCATTCGAAACGAACGTAGATGTGTGTAGATTTGCAATCCCATAATGTGTTTGATATTGATTTCATGTGAACCATTTTTGATAACGGTAGTCATTTACGAGATAATATATTCGTCGATATTATCTGCTAGCAAACTGGTTTCCTGAATCCATTAAAAATATTATTTTTTTTAAATATCGACCGGAGGTACCAGCTTTTGAATAAAGATGTACGAACTACATGACGTCTCCATGAAGGCATTTTCAAAAACTTTAATATAAAGTTTTTTAGACAAAAGCCGCAAAGTGATCTGATATCCTGAAACTACACTAAATTATGAGTCAGATTCATAATAAGTGGGAGGCCTTCTGAAAATTTTCAAGGCATGTAAATATAAATTACTGAAATTAAATATAATTTCTCATTTACAGAAATGATCGAAATAACATGCTTCAACAACACATAAAAATTGAATTTCCATCCGATTTAAATTTTAAGATAACTTCACTCAAACTACACCTCAAACAAAGCAAACTGAAATAAATATTTTTCAATGAACTTTAGAACTAGGGTAGACGAGTCCCATTGATAAAATGGGGATAAATAAAGGCTCGTCTACCCTTCCCCCCACTATTTCGATTGTAACTCGGCTTACAGTTTTTTGGTTGTGATTGGTAGCAGCATGTTTGCTTCGTTATTAAGAAGTTGCAACATAAAACATCTGGTTTGGAAAATGTAAAATACTCGCGTTTGAGCGAAGTGAAAAGTCAAATACAATGTACCCTTATTCATCCTACCATTTGACCTAATGCGTTGAATAGAGAGAGCAGACACTGCTCTAAATAATGTATACAAATGGGTGGGATGAATATAGGTGCTAAGATGAATTAGGGCACAGTAACCCTATTTGAGGTTTTGTCGGACGTCAAGCCGCTGTGCTCCGTGGCATGGCTCTACAGGATTTTAGTAATGGTTACTATTTTTTCTTCATGCTTTTAGAGTAAACAAACTGGTTTCATAAAAGCAGGTAGTTTTCTCGCAGTACTAGTAATTTCTCCTTTTACAACATCCGATGCTTACTACAATTCCCTTAGCCTATTTACAATATTCTAAATATGTGAAATAGTTAATTCAATCTAGTCAAAATTGATATGTTTTATCATATCTTAATAATATTTTAAATTTAAGAAACTACTAAAATGGAATAATTTATTGTTATCCCAAACAGTGACAGTTTAAGCGGAATCCAATCATGCTAAAGGCAATCACTACAGCTCTGTGTATCGTTCTTATAACTGTTTGCACTGAAATGAAAAGTACTAGCTATTACTAATAATTAATTTGCTAGTTTTTGTGATTTTCTCTTAAAAACAAAGAGTTAAGACTTCTTACAAATGTTATTGTCTAGGGACAACATGGCCATAAAAAAGTATTCATGGTGATATAAAAAATTATTTTCGAAAATCTTGATGTGTTTCATAGATATACGCTATCATGTTTCCAATAAATCTGACTATTTATTCGATGCTTCAGTGAAAAGAAAAAGGTGCAAAATAAACAAAGTAATCAAAAAAGTGCCATACAATTAAATTACCTACTTCACAGCATAATAATATCATATACCTCTGAACCTAATGACAACATAGGATGTACAACCAAACGCATCCAGCCCAATCCGGGCGTTCTTCCAACTTTCCCACGCATGTTAGAAACGACAATCCAAATTGTCTCATTCACACCAAAAGTGCGAAACGGTTGTACGAGTTAGTGTTTTCATGATGATTTCAAAGTTCAATAAATTAACTATCCGCGAACACACAAACAATACTCACTGTGACTAACTGTGGGGTAAGCCTATACGCTCCGGCCAGGTGTCGAAGATCACACTTTCCTTCTAACCACACCGAGACTGCTTGCTATACCAGTCAGTGGTCGAAAATCGCCGGGGCTCGATCCGATCGAGCTGTTAATAAATCTTTTGTACAGGAACAGATTATTTATCACAATTATGAGAATTAACTCCTCTTTAAGAACTGTTTGGCACACTTCACTCCAGTAGAAGAAAGGAAATTTTAGGTCGGTGTTTTTTCTACCTTCTGTTCACACTTTCGGTAGCACTTCCGGATTTCAGGTACCGAACTTTGAGAGTCCAGATTTAAGCGCAGATCATTACAAACTCGCACTTCATCATACGCATGCTAGAATCCGCACCACCGTCTTAATTTTTGATGTTATAAATTAATTAACAAACAATAGCTCACTTGCTGGGGCATATGCGGCACTTATCGAACGGCAAACAAATTGCTTCTCGTTAAAACCGTTTACACAAATATGGACAATTTTAATAATAATCTTTATAATAACACTATGAATATACACTAATTAATTAGTATAGGTTTGTCAAATGTTTTATAAATAATCAACATTCAATCACACTTTTCTTCAGCTCTTCGTCTGCACTTCCACAATATTGTGGGTGGGGTTAATGGCACTTGGACAACATCTACTCCTATCGCCAGAGGCCTGCAGCAGAAGCGGTCGGGCGTACGAATGACAAATGAGCACACAATTCACAAAAAAATAAACTATCACCGCTAAAACACTGCATTCAGCTCGCGAGGTGCGACTTGGCATCAAGCTGTGAAAGACTCCGTAAAATTATCTGACCTTACGAAAAAAAAACTATAATAAACTGATCACTTGTGTCTTCACGCAACGCACCACCACGAGCCACGAGTGACGAAGCCGAACAACAACCACTTTTGCGCGATGGCAGACATCAAGTGTCGAAATCTAACAATCATCATCCACTCGATCTTCCAATCTTCTCTGGTTTTTTATTTGATCTTCCATCTCGCAATAAGCTTTTACGCTTCCTGTTCGCCTTTTCGTATCAGTTGACCAACGAAAACCCCACAATCCAAAAGGTAAAACATAGGGCAAAGGAAGGAATGGGTGAGTGAATTATATGTTGCAGTGTGAAAAGGACAACTAGATCTGCCATCGGTTCTGCGTTCCCTGGTAGAGAAGAGGTAGGGATTCCAATGACGGAACACGTTCCTATAATTCGGAATGATATTTTAAGTTTTTTAAATTGGTGAGCTATTTTTACATGGCTTTTCGATAAATTAGAATGGTTTTGATCGATTCATACTCCCACCAAGAGTACTTGCACCAAATTTGAAGCAAATCGGACAAGTCTAGCTACAGGACCACCGTGCTTGAAGTTTGTATGGGATTTATCGACAATATACATAGATAAAATCCACTACCTCGCATTTTTCATCTCTAGATGGCACTTTATGCATGGGTCCTAGCAATACATGGTTGTGGATCAGTACTCGACTTTCACGAAGTACATATTTTTGCGAAATAATGGTTAGATTTAGCTCAATGGTATGTTTAAAAGAATTGTAGTGCATACTACGAGTTATATTTTGGTTAAAAAAATCTAGTTCCACCTGTTGTCGTATAGAGGGCGCCAACACTAACTTTTCATAGAAGAGAGATAGAATATTAAGATGTTCGGAAGAATTATTGCAAAATGCCTATTCTACAACTTTGTGGACCCAATTACTATCTCTCTCCGTTGAAAAGTTAGTGTTGGCGCTCTCTATGTGGTAACATGTGGAACTAAAATAACGAAAACATGACTCGTATTATTTACTATAATTCTTCTGAACATGCTATTGAGCTAAATCTAACCATTATTTCACAAAAATGTTTAGTTCATGCAAAATGAGTACTGATACACAACCATGCACTGCTAGGCCCCATGCAAAACTGACTCAGACATCACGTCGCTAAAAGTTTAATGACTTCTTTTAACAAAGCCGGATTAACTAGCAGTCTTCGACAAAGTTGTAGAGAATTAATTTATCTTTTTTATTTTCACTTACAGTGATAATATAATGCATACAGTGCAACTTAACGGGGAAAATGCGAGCTAGTAGGTTTGCTCCCTGTAAAATGTCGACAACCCCAAACAAACTTCAGGCATGTTGGTTCGGCAGCTAGACTTGTCCGATTTGATTCAAATTTGGAGCTAGTACTCCTGGTGGGATTGGGAATGGGACGATAAGGGTCATTTTTTTCTTGTCACTCTAATGGATACCCTCAGAGTTGTAGTATAAAGCATGACTTTGAATTAAGTTGAGTAATAATACTAACTAACTTTCTAACAGTACACAAAGCTTTCTGAACCACACATCACGTACCTGTTATGGCAACTGTAAAAAATATCAACAAAAACAATACAAAAATGATGAAACATACTCGTAGATCCAAGTTTTTCCATACAACTTAAGTTACTTACTTAAATTTCTATATTTCGTTGCTTCATCTTGATGTTTAGGGTGTTCTTCGCTACCTGGCTTAAAAACGGCGGAAGATCTGCAATTAGTAACTACTTAAATTATTCAGTGGCCTTACGACAATCGGAATCATCTCTTGTTTACAAGCATAAATTCTAAAAAATGGATTAACCAGTAGCCATTTCTGGTATGATTCAGCTATGGTGAGCGTGCATATAAATCTGTTTTGTCGTTATAGTCGAATTCTGTGTCGATAAAACAGGTTTTTTAAACAAACTCACATTAGGCCATCACTAATCTTTTTCAAAAATTATATCACCATCCCCTCCCCCCCCCCCGCTTCAAAATCGCTAAAAAATAAGGGGTGAATAATATTTTTCCTAATCACCAAAAAGAAATAAATTGACACGTTTTATAAAACAGCAACAGCTTTCATAGAGTTTCATCATTGAAAACTATTATGGTAGTTTTGGAAATTACCATGCCACGATTTTTTCTATGTTGACCATACTCGGGTAGATACGACGTCCGAATAAAATCGTTAATCCAGTCTAACATCAAACGAAACGTTTACTGTTCGTGGAAGGAAAGACCCGCCTGTGAAGTTTCAAACAAACATCTCATGGAAAGGCTAATACAGACCGACTTCTGAATCGATTCCATTTTAAAAGCAACAGTCGATAGAGATCGGTTGTTGCATTCGAACATAATTTCGATAAGGAAACAATCTGAATTGAAAATTGAAAGACTCCTGGCGATTTATAAGTAGTTCAATATTCAATATGCATGAGATTTACCGAAAGGTTTTTGACATTTAAAGATTTCATATGAGATCATAGTGTTCATACCGTATTCCCGTAGCCATATGTGCGATTCGTATGATCTTCACCAGATCAAAGTCTACTACTAAACCATCCATTTAGGTCTAAACTTGTAAAAATCGAATAAACCGTTTTTCAAGAAGCTGAAGTAATTTTAATGCTGAAATATTCCAAGAACCAGGAACTTGCGAAATTTTTGCGATGTACGCTGAAATCAAAAGGACTTTGTCTGGCCATCAGCGATCAAGAAGAACTAAACTAAAACTAAATGTAGATCTTACAAACAAATGTGCCATCAGCACTTACCGCAAGGAGAGCCAGGAATCCATTATCAATGTCAATTTTAGTAGCTTTAGAATGACAGGAAAGATGCACTGAAAAGTATGCGAGGATATACCCACAGCGACCATCAAGCGATCTGATACAGTATTGGTAACAGGACACGGTTTGAATAACGTGGGAGATATATAAACGAGTGAAGGTGGAAAACAGCAATCATTCACAAGGACGTATCCGCCGAAGAACTTAAATTTGAGGGCATCCTCTTCAATCTAAATGCCAACGAGTTAACGGTGTGTAATGCGACCATATCGAGAAATCGGAAACCGAGAAACGGTCGCCGGGTGCAATACAACAATGATTGATCTACGTATAGGTTGCCTCCGAGCTTGGAGAAGAATTTGGAGAGCTCGTAATGACATGGCTGCATTGATGAGCTTTGCCACAAAGCCAACGCGAATTCTCGAGGAGGCGCCAACAGAGATGACATGGCAAAGATAAAAGGCCCAGCTGCACCACCTGAAAGGTGCCCGGAGAAGATGGGGGTCACCACCGAAAGGTTTTCCCCGCAACATGAACCAATCTTCGCCGTACAGTGAGGAGAATGATCATGAAGAAGAAGCTCGAATTACCGACAAACAGCTGAACGAGATAACGAAAGCCATGAAAGTGAAGAAGGGTCCAGGACAAGCCCCAAAGATCGGTACTCGGTTAGCACTCATTTTCATATTCTATCATAGTGTGCTTTTGAAATAGGCAATCACCATTACGTGACTATAGCAACAATAACAATACTAAATAAATAATCTAGAAAGTTATTTCCACCAAGTACTTCACGTTTCACTAACGTTAATAATGAATTTACGTGAATACTAATTTTGAACTTTATTTTAGCTGATGCTGTATGAAGTACAACAATACCAAAGGCTGTGGTGTCGCTTTTTTCGGTGAAAATTTCGCACAGAAGGTGCCGGCTTCGAAACCGGTGCTAAAATGGACTCGAGAACTCTATGAATATTTTATTACGTTTGGAACAACCAGTTCCTACAAAATAGACTGATGTGCGGGTACCTCAATTAAAAATTTAATGGATTTTATTTCAAATACGGCCTGAATGACGAGTTGAAAGTGAATGCTGTACTTTTGCTTTTGGCATCGGTTGTATGTACTAAGATTTTGGCATTCATATTATAATAAGCGATTTTTTTAAATTTTACACATTTTGATCAGACTTGTATATATTTAGATGTTCAACCCACACAAGCATATTAATATAATTTATTCTAGGGTGCGTTAAGTCCGGTTTAAAAGTTAAGCGTGGGTGAAGAAATCGGCCATTCATCTCTTTGATCTCTTTATAATGCTTATAATGCTTATTGGTTACTTGGGAAGTACCCAAGTAACCAATAAGCATTATAACGTAGCCTAATATCTGCTTTAGACCCACATATAAAGCTGTCCTAAAAAGCCGTGAAGCCCTAAATACTTATATAATGCTGATATTATGCCAGAAAAGACGAAATATAGTGCTATTACTGTGCAGAGATTGACAGCTCGTTTCTGCAGTACTAATGCTATTATATAGCAAAAACAGACAAATGTCAAATTTGAAAGCCTTATATTGACACTACTAATGCTATTAAAAAGCTTCAGTTGGTTGTCATTGTCCGCCATGGTTTTAAAACCATTTCTTATGTTTCCTTTCGGTATGATGAGCAAAAAGGAAAAAAAATTAAAATAAAATATTCTGTTTAAAACCGTAATTGACTCTGCTCTAATGCATTGTAATGAATATCCTTAATGGGTTTTCGTTTTCACATGATATGAATGTTTACGAAAATTACCTTTAGTAAGTCTCGAACTGAGGTACCTTGCCTCGTCCTTCACGGTAAGTGCGCTGCGTTTGCTTCCTGGACTATATTGCATAGGTTCGATTGAAATGAAATATGCCGAATATAATCTTCCAGAAGAGTTGCATAACAAATAAACCCACAGCATTACAATAGCATTATATCAGCTTTTATTTGCTCTATAATGGCATTAAATGCACTTGTAAAGCTTACATGCTTTAAAGATCCTTGAAGCATGTACGCGTTATATCAGCTTTATATACGCATATAGAGCAAGCTATAATGCTATATATCGGCTGTGCAGCTATGCATTATTGATGCTAATATAGAGCTTTATTGCGTTGTTAATGCTGTAATGGAGTTTCAATGCAACATTAGTGCAAATGTATAGCCAATAGAGTGCAATGGCTTAATGCTTATGGTTACTTGGGTTTGATGCGTTTGATTCGTTACTGCAAGGCCGCTTCGTGTAATAATCGGAGACGAATGAAAATCTGCATGGATGAATGGGCAGTTTGTTCGTTTGGCGTTTTCAGCTGCGTTACTGAATGTTGAAAATGAATGCGGCTGAATATGATCAATTTTCATTCAATGAATTTGAATATTTCTAACTCTGGTCTCTGGTATAGGTCAATATGTCTCTTCACTGATAGAATATGTTCGTAAATCGCTGCGAATTAGGTTCGTATAGACAATTTTCATAAAATATACGAATTTTTCGTACATATGATGAATCATTCGTAGTTCTATTGAAACATTTTTATTTTTTATTACGAGTTTTTCGTGAAAACCATGAAACGATTTTCATTGACTTATTACGAAACGACTTCATAAGGCAAACGAATTGTTCACTGCTATATACGGAAGTCTTAATAATATTTACGAACACCCTTCGTCAAACCGTTAACGTCAAAACAGCTTCAATAGAGGAGGAATATGGAGTCAATAATTGTTGATCATCTCTCCGATCTCGGTCTGACTATTTAGTAACCGTATCCGTGTCCTCCGGTTTCAGGAAGATTTTCTGAACCTCTTTCGCTTCCAGTTGATCCATAATCCGGAGCAGTACGGATCCAGTTGGGCCAGCGCGAACTGGTTTTGTATGAAGAAGTTTGAGTTTTTCTCTGCCGGAGCAATGTCAAAATAATATGCTATTGAATACGAAAACTTTTCTAGGATGAACGAAATGAATTCGTGCGACCAACGAAATCACTCGCAATATACACAACCGTTTATTAAAATAAATCAAGCATTGCGTTTCATTCCCGAAAAACAATGCCGTTTTCAACAATAACATTCATGTAATGTACACTAAATATGTAAAATTTACGAAAACTTTCGTTCATCAAGCGGCCATTACTTCACACCATAATCTTTCTAGTCCTCAATAGAGGACTATATTCACTCTACCCAAGCTAGGCTATAACGAATCAATTATGACTATCTTGGACATGAAAAATAATACATATTATTGAGATTTCCACGTATTGGTTTGTAAATCATATCTTCTGTTTGGGTACAGCGCTAGTACCAAATCTCTAGCGATAAACCAAACTTGCCGTTTCCACTAGAGCTCGAAATATTATAGTATGCACAGAATGTACGTTCGCCAGGCTATACAGTAAAAATATGCAGTAGCAAAAAAGTCAGAGAAAAACATATCAGAGATAGATAAATCCATTGACCACACTTTACATTTGTGGAGCACCTTTGGATTAATTCCAGAATGTTTTCCAAAAGTCCATAAGTAAAATGTTACAATCCTGTTTCTGTGCATTGTTATCAAGCAAGGTCATCTTCGACCGATTTTCATGGCTTTTTGAGTAAAGTCGGTCCATGTGCCACCACGACGGAACGAAAACTATACAAGCAACCAAAAGCTCGGATAATACCTAAAAGTACTCTTTAATGTTCACATTAAGTTCTTAGCGAACATTCAAGTTTTTATTGGTAATTTAGAAACAGATTAAATCGCTATTATAAATTTTACTGTTCGGAAAATTATTTCAAGCGGAGAACTTAAGCATCCCTTTCTTATATGAACTTTTGATTGATTGAATAATGTTTGCTTGAATTGCTTAAGTAAAACAAACAGCTCAACCCCGCTATCCGAAATCACCCTGCGGAAACGTCCACTTCAATCACCATAATCTCAGTTCAAAAGGTCTTGCTGTATATCAAACGGTTTTTATAACCATAGATTATTTACCCAAAATATTTGTGTTTGGTAAATTATCTGTTGAATTTTTTTACACGCACCTACTCGAAATGCAGGTTTTTGAGAATGATACCAATTCTAGATTTCTTACACTACATCCTTTTAATTTCAAATTTTCTGTTCTGTTTTCAAGTTATCGTATGGTACAATTCTTTTAAAATAAATGGTAATTATATGCTGTATATGTAACGAATGATAAATTAAATTACATAATATCTTACATTTAACATTCAGTTTCTCGTTACTATAACTCGTATAATCTACAAACTGTTATGCAAGATTTTTTCATATTTTTCGAGTTTTTGTATGGTAATCGAACTATAAGATTTATGATGATTTTAATCATCTGGAATGGAAAGTGTATAATTTGACCTATACACTGAAAGATTTATTTCTATTCAGGCCGTCAAACGATTGAGATACACATTACACCACCATCGTCTTAGTGTTTTGTAAACCCTAACCACGGTTTTTAGTCTGTCTCGCATTCGTTCTGTAGACGCTCTAGCCACTCCCATCCGACCGCAGAGTAGATCGGCTAAACTTTGCTGTTTCAAATTGGAAAGAGACAGACAGTAAGGTCGCCGCAAGACGTCATAAACCATTATGGCTGGCTCTTGCACCATTCTGCGGGTTCTGTTTTTTTACACACCCTTTCTTCGTTTACAGTGTTCGTTGTTCCGACATTGCACGTAGTAGTCATAAAACCATAGTGCTCTGCTACAATAATTGCATGTTTTAAGACTATTACAACCTTCATAACTTCTGTTGCAACGGGTATTTCCCGTTACTACACCGCAACAACACTAATTAAATGTTTTGAACAATTGCTCGAAAAATTAACAACACAAAAAACCGAAAGAGAAGATCAATTTCAACAATCAGATGCGACAAGCGCTAATCCTCGCCTAAAAATGTTCCTCAAGAAAGATTTCAACTCTTTCAAGCGACGAACCTGTTTTCAAATAAGTAAACATTTGACCACATCGTTTTACCCGAAGCAGCAAACAATCCGAACTGGCCCCTAGGTAGAGTGTATTTGCATAGTTTCATTTCTGATATTAAACAAAAAGTCCGCGTTCCAATTCGATCTTGTTTAAATTCGTTTTCAGTGCATTTCAGCTTGGTTCGTTCGGTCGAAGAAAAAAAAGGCAAAACCATTCAAAGTCAACAGCCGCTCGACAAGCACTCCGCGACGGGTTAGTCAAATATGATACTGTTTCTTAAAATTTCCTAATTTGTACTGCAAACATTTGATGTCACGATAGCTTCGCCTGACGGACGCTTCCTCAGCACCACAACCACGTATCGGAATTACCTCCGAAGCGAAGCAAAAGAAGCGAGTTTCTCTCGAGGTTCAATTCGACCAGTGTCGGCTTGGTCCAGTACGGAGCGATAGAGCACACCACACCGGGCACTTCGTGACATACGGTGGTAATCAAGCGTAATCTCGCGCGTCGCCGCATTCGCCGCCATGGTATTTTTGGGGCCTTGAGACCAGTCCAGCGCGCGAGAGGAGAAAACGCGTTCATTCCAGATTTGTTTGGGCAACCAATAAAAAGTAAGAAATAAATGTTGATCCATGGCTGCCCGGAGCAACAGTGTGATAGCCCCGGTACCACCACCGTCATCTCTATGTCGTGAGGTTTAATTGTTATTTTGTGGAAAATTAAACAAAAATGGACGATTTTTACGATCCAACGGGCGGGGATCGGCGGCAAAAACGGTTGAATAACGACGCGCCGATGGATGGTGTGGCACCAAATATTGAAGTTAGATCAGCCCGACTGACCGGTCTCTAGCGCGGAGATGACGAATGGTAAATAGTATGGCCGATGTTTTTGGAGCACCTTCGAGTGGCGGTTTTTGAAATTTTGCTTTGTTAGAAAGTTATGATGAACGAGGAGCGTTGGTTATATACGTGAAATCAAAGTATCACAAATAAACTAGTTGTGTGTGTATTTTCAAATTATGCTAATTTATTATAATTGTTTGTTTAGAATTTGTATCGCCCACATATATTCGATCGTTACGTTAAACCGTTTTCGACGACCACAACGTCGTTCTTGAATCGAGACACCATATCAATCCAGCTTTCATTTTAAGTGTTTGAAAACTTTTATTTTTATTTATTCATATATATTTTCCGCCAGCCTCTGTCAGCACTGAATGCCAATCACCGACCCTAGAGAGGTGACTCAACCCTTTATAGCGGCCCATCATCACATGGACCGCGACCAACGATTGTAGCTCCCTTCCGAAGGACGACCTTACCACAGATTTAACCCCTAAGAAAATCTCAATGACCTCGGCTGGGAATGAACCCAGTCCCATAAGGATGAGAAGCGGACGCGCTTACCTCTCTACAAACGGCCCCGTAAACAATACTTCTATTCGAAGACGGCCAGTTGAATTGATCTTACAATTTCAAGCAAATAGTTGTTTTTATTGGAAAAATATATATTCGTTTTTTAACGAAATATTCGCCCTTTAAAAAAAATGTTTCAAATGGTAAAGTCAATTAATAAGACAAATTCAGTACACTCACAATTTTTCATCAGATTCTGAGGGGGAGTAGCTACCAATTGGTTTAACTGCCACCAAATTCCTCCATTTTGATACTCAGGCAACGCGAATCAATATTTCTGATTATGTATCCTGACTCAAAAAAATGGATGAAATTAAAATACCAAATTGTATGAACTATGCTGAAAAACTTCCAGAAACTTGTCTCAAGTTCGAATGGAATAATTAGGTGTTCGAGATTTCGCACCTAAATGCTCCGCCGCCTGGTGTTCTCCTGCTAACCAGGTGCGTCATCATTTACCACTGCGTCTGATTGTTGATGATGATTTCAAGCACGCTGACTACGACAACATTATTAGCACGTTGTTGGATATCAACTGAGATCAAAATTTGAACGATGACGATATGAACGATGCAGCAAAGATGTTTTTTAATATTCTGTAAAAAAAATCCGATATTGTATTGAATATATAATGCTTTTGCCATACATTTCTAAAAAAAATCATCACCAAACAGCTTTATTAGTTCTTTTTTATAACAATAGCTGTTTTCTATTCGCTTGCATCACTATATTGATTTTTATATTCTCAATATTCACGTGTTTACCCGTTTTACTCAAATTCTTTCCCTTATACAAGTGTGAAATCATACTTACCGCACTTTTCAAAAAAAGCTTCATAAAGAGTAATGTTTTATCTTAAATAATCCAGGATATCAATTGAAGGTGGCTAGAATGTTCGCACGAATGTGTACCCGTTTTATCCGTTTTACCCTAAGTTCCTCTCACAATTCCCCGAACTATTTTATACAAGAATCAATAGATTTGATCAGTCGCATTCAGCTTCTTTCTGAAATGAAAGGCTATATTTCACTTCACACTTGAGTTATGAGAAGAATTAGGGTAAAACGGATACACAATCTTCAATTGATCCCCCGAATTTTTTTTAACAAAATAAGATCGACTTTAGATATTCGTATTCGATCTGTTTCCTAAATATAAAAACTGATTTAACTTTAATCTTGAATTATAGGAAGACCGGCGTTACACATTTAGCCTGAGTGGGTAGTAAGCTTTGGGTGAAGAGTCTTTTACTAGGAGTTTGTCCCATTTTCACAATACAAATGTGTGTTTGTGCAAATGGAATTGTTGTACATCGATGTTTTAAAATGTGTACCCGAGATATATGCGTTGAAGATTTCAAATTTTCGTGTTGGTCCAAAAATTCGACTGGGTAATTACCCACTCGATTGTTCTCGAGTGGGTAGTACTACCTATACTACCCACGCTATCCGCCGGCACTGGGGAAAACTATGGGGTTACACGGGTTCACACATTTCATGCGGTTATTTTATCTGTAATAGATTCCCAGAAGCTTTTTACATAAGCAATACAACTATTGATCAGCTGCATGTAGACTCTTTCCGAAAGCCGATTTTAAGCAAATTCCGGGGTTGGAGTTTTTCACCGGCAAGAGCAAGTTCTATGTGGACGACAAATTTAAGAAGAAGAAAATGTCAAAGTTCGCCTCCACTCTTGCGGACTGAGGAGTGAGCCTTTCGTGACAAAGGGCACAGTGAATGGCGAGATCTACAAATCTGAGTGCCTCGAGAAGCGCCTTCTGCCGTTCTTGCAGCAGCACGACGAAGCTCCGCTATTTTGGTCAGATTTGGCATCATGCCACTATTCTAAAAGTGTCCTGGAGTGGTATGAGGCCAATTCTGCCCATTTTGTTCCAAAGGACATGAATCCGCCAAACTGTCCGGAGCTGCGCCGGGTGGAGCAGTACTGGGCAATGATGAAGCGAGAACTTCGGAAGAGCAAGAAGACAGTCAAAGACGAGAAGGACATGTTAAGAAAATGGAAAAAAAAACTGAGAAAGTGGTACCGGATGACACTGTAAAGACTTTGATGGAGGGCATCAAGCGAAAATGCGTTCAATTTTACACTCAAGGCTCCATCGATTAATTTTTCATTTGATTTTTGAAGTAAATATATGTATAAAACTACCCTAAAATTTTGGTTTGATTTTAAACATTATAAGAAAATTGGCATGACATTTTCAGTGTCGCAATAATTTCGTGTTTGCCCTTTATTTTCTAATCTCACTCACTTTTCTCAGAGATGGCTGAACCAAATTTCTCAAACTTAGTTTCAAATGAACGTAATAACGCTCCCATAAGCTGCTATTGAATTTTTAGTCGATCCGATTCCGGAGTTACGGGTTTAAGAGTGGGACCGCACAGAAATGTTTGCCTTTTTCATATAGAAAGATTTTGCAATCACTCTGAAAATCGTCAACCTAAACCCGGTCATATTTTTTTTCGACTGACATGGCGTAGCTAAGGGTGCACGGATAGGGGTTAGATCTCCCTCCCTCTCACTGATCATCACCGCTTTAAATTCCCCTTAGATCACCCCTATTGCACCCTCCTCAGACCACCACACCATCCATCACCCAGACTCCTGCCCCTCTCAACTTCGTCATATTTATACCACGGCTATATCTCAAGGCATCCCAAATTAAGCTGGGGAGTGGTTCGTTCGTGGACTTTTCACCCTCCACACACACCCACCTTGCATGACAAAATTAGTTAGTAGGAAGACAACATTGAACTAGTTTGATATTTTTTGTTTCAAGTTTTTCACCGCGGACACGTAGCTCATCAGATTCGTGGCTGGTGAGCCATTGTGTGTAGGTGCAAAGTGTACTAAGAATGTACTAGATATTTCCACAATTGAAACGAATATAGCCAGCCATGGAATAATAGTTTGGAGAAATGAGAAAAGCACAATTGCACCACTAGATGGATTAAAGGAGGTTTTTTGCATAAGAAACACTAACTATAGTAGACCGCATTCCGTTTTCTTCCATGTTATATAGCCAGTAACAAAAATGAACATTAGCGAGCTGCGACGCAGTATATTGAGTAAGCATTTAAGGTGTTTCTCTGATGTACAAATGTACATTTCAATTATTTCTCTTTCCAGGCTACTTTCTACTTCTGCCCAAGTCAGACGTACAATCTAACCAAGTGAACAACAACTAGCAACCTCTCAATCTAGTGTGCATTATCTCGAGAACAAAGGAAACATTTAATTTATTCTTGCCATTATGAGTAAAGTTGACGAAAAAACTCTGCTCCGACCCAACACAGCGGACTTTAAATTCTGTTCAATACGATTGAGTTTTCGTGAAGTAGAATATCTGTTGAAGGTGAAGATGCAGCTTAGGCTCAAGGAGGTTATGTATCCTCAGTATCATCATCTTCGCAATGTAGTACTCATATCATTCCACTCGTTAGCCAAAGCTGAACGTTTCGTTTTGCAGAACAACTTGAAGCACGTGGCTGAAAGTGATAAAGTTGGGATTTTGATTCCCGTGTATATAGAAAAAGACTATGTAGCTACATGACCTATCACCACGTACCCCTCCTGATCTAGTTACAGAATACATCTCGCAATATGGAGAAGTAGAATCCGTTACACCTGATACGTGGAGAAATTTCTTCCCGGGTACACTTAACGGTGTTCTTGTGGTGAGGATGCGGATCGAAAGATCTATTCCCTCCCACTTGACTATAAAACTCAAAACCCAGGAGGCTACTATTAATGAAACTACGTTATGCACCCACGAGGATCAATCTCCTACGTGCCAGTATTGTAATCAGACGGCACACTACGGACAACCTTGCGCGGAAGATACAGGGGGGAGTGCATCTCTACCTATTGCCACCGAATCCACGGAAAACCAACCAAAAAAATGTTTTCAATACCAATGCCCGAACCACAAACGGTTGCAACATTTATGGCAGCTGTTCAGTCCATATTGACAACTGCAAAAGCAGTATCCAGCACCCCAAAAACCACTGCTGGCAACATCGGCGAAGAAGATAATAACAATGATGACGGATTTACACTGGTCACCCGTAAGGGCAATAAGCAGGAAAGAACATCTGATCACGAGCACTAAGACACTTTTAAAGACAGAAGAGAATTAAATAAAAAGTTGCGCGCACGAGATCCAACAGATAATCAATAATATTTGCGTTTATTTTTATTTTTTACATATTGTAAACACATGAAAGATCCACGGCTCCGTTAAGCTACCGCTATGAGCCATGTCAAATAAACGAAATAAAAAAAATTCCTTCTGAAAAACAGTTTGGTTACAAATCACACTACACTGCCAGAAAAAATCGATAGTAAACTCATGAATAAAACATCACGATAACGTTAATAAATAGTGCAACAAACGTGACTAAGATCCTGAAATCATGAGCATCGTCTAACTGCTGGCTCTGATATAATTAGTACAAACCAATGTATCCACAATGATTATGATCAATAATCATAAGATAAACTAAATAAACCAGGAAATAACCATAGTAACCCAACTAAAAGTTTGAGTGTAACCACGTGAATATATTTGGCGCGAACTAGTTTTTTTGGAAACGCAAATAGAATACGAGATTTTATAATTATGATTTCAGAAGCTTGGTCACGATTTTCGAAAACGATTTTTCATGAATTTATGAACCGATTTTTTTCCGTATGCTAGAAGTAAGACGTATAATATCCCACTCGACTTAGTGTTAGACACTAGTGTATTCAGGCCTCCGTTATCTGGGCCGGCGGAACACCTTTTTCCCGAGTGGGTAGTAAGATTCGAAGAGATTTCTCCTCGTACTGACGAAAGTTCAGATATGGCGCGTGTAAATCAAAATGAAAGTTCCCTGATAATATCTGGTGGCTATTTGGAAACACTCTTTGTTAACAGGGCTGTTTGTCCGACGGATCAGCGAAAATGTGTTTGTTGAATACTACATCCAAAATCCAACGGAGTCCGGAAACTGCACCAATTTTGGTAGAAATAGGCGGAATTACGGATTTTTTATAGGGTAACTAGGATAGTGAAAGAAAAATTTTAGGCAGTTTTCGGATCCAGCCTAGTTTTCGGATCCAATACAGCTCCCAATCTGGACCAGTTCCCAAATTTGGACCTCCCGTATCTGGATCAGTTTCCGGATCTGGACTAGTTCCCGATTCGGACCAGTTTCCAGATCCGGACAAGTTCCCGAATCTGGACCAATACCCGGTAATGGACCAGTCCCTGCATCTAGCCCATCCCCTTTTCCCCTTACGAGGTCAGGGCTTAAACCTGATCCATATTTGGTGCTTAGATCCAGACAAGAGTCTGGAGCCGGGCTCTCGGATCGGATACGTGGATCCAAACTATATGTCTTGCTTTCCGTACATGACGGGAAGGACTGTTAATGTTTTGTGCAGTCACTACCTTGCTGTTGACGTTCGTGATAGAAAAAAATCAATTTAACTACGACCGAAATACCCCACCACTATTCCGAGTCGGCTTTTTCTGACTGTGCTTTGAAGCTAGCTAAGTGTGAGCCGATGGGTATCTCTGGCGACCGACATCCTTTCAGGGTTAGTGGAGGTCGATTTGAATATTTCTCCGATGGCAAAAATAATACCAATAAGTCTCATTTCCGATACAAATTATATTTAATGCAACCGGCCCCGGATGGTCTACTTCCGGACCAAAGACAAGCCATTTAACGTCATCGATAAATTGCGTGATCTAACTAATCAACACTCGACCGTGTACGAAAAAGTATTTTGTCTGTGTACCCGCCCGTGAAGTAGAGATTGATGGTGTAGCCTCCGAGAAGGGCCTTGATTGCGAAATAGGGGGTGGCTCCTTCCAGATCCCTGTGCTTCAGTCAGTGTAAATTCTGGTATGCAAGCAATTGTGTTCAGCAAAAATTGAGGAGTAGAAAACCTTATTTTCCATCAGCCTCATTTCGAGCCTTTCACCGGATTTGTTCTGTTGAATGGGGCTCGTCTATCTGTTCGCCTTTTTGTAACTCGGTGCATGAACTGAAGAACCCATTGTAGAAATAAGGCACGGTGTGGAAAATGCGGAGAGGATCAAGACATTGGCTCCTGGTCTCGGAAAGTGCACATGGGACATCCAAAACTTCAAGTGTCTCTATATTTCAGGCATATTATTTTTCTAGGTTTACTTCCGACGTAGATCTTCCTCAATTTCAGCATTATTCGCCATGACCGAAAACAATATTGAGGAGCGTTTTGGGGATCAAAACGTGCTACTATTTCAATCGGATTAGCCTTTGCTCGGTACCAGGTATTGAAGTTGTCGCTTGTTAAATCCGAATCACCGGCAAAGATTTATTGATATTCTTTCCATATACATCGCACCTCAACTGGTTCGCGATGATTTCAACTCCAAACGGCATGTCATGGGGTTGTCTTCATGCTGATAACCGATCTATCTTACTGCATGATATTCGCGACAATTTCAGTATGACCATCTTGAATACAGTGGAAATGACACGAATACCTACTAGCGTGGCCAAGTGCGTTAGATTTATCGTTGTACTCTACCTCATTAGTGTGTCCATTCATTGAAAGAGCTACGCGTCCACTATATCCTAAATAATCGAATCAAAATGAAAAAAATATCTTGTGGCAGTGTGCAACGTTTTGACTGGCTTGTTTTTCTACACTGAGATGAAAGGTCAGACAAAACGAATACCTGGCGCGAACAATAGTGGACGGTTTCCCACTATTTAAAAGTATCATATGCACAAAAGCTATAACTAAATAAGAATGGATCACGCAATACTAGGGGTTTGCTCGGGAACACAAGTAATGTATTTTGTTTTTTGGAACTAGCGTCGATTCGTAATTAGTAATGTCACTAAGTTAGCGTCGGATTCTAATGAAACGCAATTCCCATCACTAATTTATCATGGCAATTTTTCTATTTCAAAAATTAATTTCTTAAAAAATCAAATGTACGGCAGTGTTAATTTTGTTTAACACTCCTAACACCAAGCCTCAAAATTAGTCGGAACGCTAATAACACCAATTGATAACCCAAAGTTTAGAGACATGTAAAGATTAAAATCATTTATCTATATTTGATCAGATCTTTGTTTACAGGAATCAATCAGAGTTATTCACGGATCTTTTATCAAAAAAGTGTGAGAAGTCTTTTTCGGACAGTACACTGGTGGAAATAGTTATAAAGACAGTGTATTTTGAAGTGATATATTCTGACTGATTATCGCAACCTGAATCATCAATACATTCGTGGATACGTATTAGTGTAATGAACATTCGGTGCCGATCAGCTAGGGCATTGCATATGTGTGCGTGTTTTTTCAGCTTTTTACACTTCAGCGACCTGGAAATAATTTTAAAGACGCCATTCGTTCTTCGTCTATTGTACTGCAGAGTGGTAGTTTTTTGACGGAAACTTCTGTAGTTCGGTTTGAATATTTCACATATTCATCAATTAGGTAGGTATACGAATAAAAATTTCAATATGACTATGTTTTGAACGAAAATAGTGATTTATAGGAACTATGCCTAAAAATTCTCCGCTGACTGAGTTTGAGCGAGGCAGAGCGTCTACTCTTCGTGAGCAAGGTTTATCTCTGCGAGAAATCGGCATCAGGATGGGTAGAAGTAAAGATGTAATTCATAACTTTTTGCGTTTGGGTCAAAAATATGCCACGAAGAAGCATCCAGGTCGCCCTTCATCTATTTCAGCAAGAGATAAAAGGGAAATCAAAAGACTTGCAGTCCAAAACAAGCTTTCATCGCGGGAAATAAAATCTCAAATGAACCTCCGAGTGTCCAGTCGGCGTGTCCGCCAGGTTTTGAATGCAGATCCAAATATTTCATTCGCCAAAGCGACCCCAATTCCGAGGCTTCTACCTCGTCACAAGACAGCTCGTCTCGCCTTTGCGGAAAAATACCAATTCTGGGATGAAGAATGGTCACATGTAGTGTTTAGCGATGAAAAAAAGTTTAACCTCGATGGACCAGATGGTTCGAGTAGTTGTTGGCATGACAAACGGCAGGAAAAATCAACGAGAGAAAGAAGAAATTTTGGCGGTGGAACTGTTATGATTTGGGCTGGATTTAGTTCATTTGGAAAGACCCCAATATGCTTTGTAACAACAAGAATGAACTCAGAAACATATTGCCAATTGTTGGAAGAAGTACTTGTGCCATTCTCAGAAAATTTTGTGGATAAGAACATGATTTTTCAGCAAGATAATGCTGCATGTCATGCATCAAAATCCACGAAACGGTTTTTGGATGATCACAACTTCGCTGTTTTGGATTGGCCGGCGTGTAGTCCAGATCTAAACCCAATCGAAAACGTCTGGGGACTTCTATCCCGTAATGTTTTCAAACAGGGAAAGAAGTTTGAAACCGCTGGTGAACTGAAGAGAGCAATTCAAGAAGAATGGCTAAAATTAGATCCGAATACTTTAAATTCTTTAATTACATCAATGCCACGGCGTCTACAGGAGGTTATTATGAAGAAAGGGAATGCTACGCACTACTAAGTATTCATTTTGTTGTTTTTTAAATACAGTTGAATTTTCAGAAAAAAAACCTTTTATGTCTTTATAATTATTTCCAACCGAAAAACGGAAAAATTTTACATATCTTTGTAGCTGTATGTATTAACCAAGAACCCCGAATAGGTTACATGATTGGCATACTTTCAAACCTTTAGGAATATAATTTGTTTTAATCGAACACTGTGAATAGCCTAAGTGAACGAAAACAGTTGTGTCTTTATACTTATTTCCACCAGTGTATTGTTTTTTTTTCAGGACGTCGAAAAGTTGTTGATTGAAATCGTCAGAGATTGTATAAATGCAATTAGCTATAGCGATTTACGAGATCAAAGCTCTTCAAGCTCAATGTTACTGGCCGAACACAGTGCACAACAGTTTATGAAAGAGAAAACTTCTCTCTTTTATTTTCTACCAATATCGGTGATTGGAGAGTAACTGTTTGTCAGTAATTTCCACTCGAAGTGAATTTCAACAGTTGGCTTATTCGCCCTAATCATATGTTTGTCGAGTAATGTACAATTACCTAGTGTTTCAAAATGCATCGTATTCTGAGGCAACCTAATAAATGTGATGTGACAGGTCAATCTGCTAATAATTCCAATTTGACTTATCCTCATGCATCTATACAAAACAAACTCAAACAACTATTCTGTGAGGTCCTGCATTTGTATTTACTAATGTTCCTTGAGGGATGACTGCTCACTAACCCCCATCATAAATGAATTTTCCTCAACCTTCCATTTCCGTTTTCCAAAAACTTGTTGAACTTACAACACCCCGCCGAGCCGAATGGACAATGCAAACCAGTCGAATACCTCTGAGACACTGGACGAAAACCGGTTGATAAGGTCAGTTCAACTTTTTTGTTCGTTGTTGTAAAACCAACCCCTTAAAAGATCAAAGCCCAAACGCCGCCAACCGTGGCTAGTAGCCGCAAGTTCAACCGGTCAGAGAACAAAATGCCGCGATTGAAGCACTCTACTCATGCCGCCGGAGCAAACTTCAGGGTAGCAGAAAGCAATCAGTAGGGAAAGCCGTCGGCTGGGTCAAAACGAAGCATAAAGAGTAAATTTATATGATTTGATAATTTTATTGTATGCATCTCCGGTGTTTTTGTTTTGTTTAACCATTTTTTTTCTCTCCTGCACTGCTCGTTGTTTTTTAGCTATGCTACCTTTTACCGACTACCGTCCGGTCGGGATCTATTTTCTAATTGTTGTGGATAAAAAAAGGTGCTCCAGGTCGCCACTACTCTCTCTCGTTTGCAAACACATGTCTCAGCGATCTAACGGTGCCAAGTTTGGCTTCCGCTTCGGCTGATATCTTGTAGCAGCCCCGAATGTTTAGCGATTTGAGTGTTTTGCAATTTTTCACGAGAAATTCGATCGCCAAATCCGATATTAATGGGCAGTTTTGTAGTTTCAAAGTTGACAATCGAAGGCAGCATTTGGTTACGATCTCGACGCATCGGTCGTTGATGTTCTGGCACTCACTGAAATCGATTACCTCCAATGAAGGGCAGTTTAGGGCGATCTTCTCTACGCCATACTCGGTTATCTGGAATAATTGGAAGTTTATTATGAGTGCTGACGATAAAACGAACTGTTTAAGTTACCTGAAGCCGTTCCAGATTGAGTTCTCTTAGTTCTAACAAGCGGAATTTCCGCCTGAAAGTGTAGTCAGTTATTCGGTAGCATCCATGGAGGTTTAGATAACGCAATCGTTTAAGATCCTCGATTGAAAAGCACATTTCAAAGTCCCAAATGGATATTGCACACTCTGGTAGGTCTATACCAGTCATACCCGCATCTGTGAGCTGAACGGAAAATAAATCATTTCAGACTTCGATTCTACGTAAATGTTCCTTAATCGTACCTTTGCACAACAATCCAAATTAAGGTCCCTCAAACCTGCCATGTGGTAGAAAATGTACTGAATCGATCGATCGTTGATACAGTTGGAGCATCCCCCCAAATCCAGTACCGCCAAATTATTCAGCTCAAAGGAAATCTTTGTGAAAACTACTTCCCCGATACTTGACAACAGGCCCAGATATAGCTTTTTCAATCTCTGTCTGTTGTGTGTCAAAAGACCTCCCAAAATCCCGACATCGCTGATCCTCTCACAGTTTGTAAGATCAATGTGTTTCAATTTAGTCAGCTGTTTAATAGACGAAATTCCGTAATCTGTGATCATCCAGCACCGATTAAGAATCAAAGTTTCCAACAAAGGCATACAGTTGGAGATCTGGATCAAGCAAAAGTCATTCAAAGCCAGCGATCTGGACAAATCGAGATAGGTCAGGCTTGCCTGTAATCGGATTAGATCAACGATCCCTGCTTCTGTCGCCGGTACTTTATCACAAACCAAGAGGCTTAAACTTTTCAACCGAAGCTCCTTGATATCGGCCAGGTGACGCAGGAACAGATTATCGATTGGCGTATCGCCAACATACAAATGACGAATCGCGTGCTGACGATCTTGCACGTAACGCAACACATGTCCAAGCATACGAAAACGTTGCGCCGCTTCCACACCCTTGAAACAGTTCGACACGTCTAGCGAATCGAGATTTGGCGCCATTCCAACGATAAAATCGAAATGATGCTGCTCGAGTCGATTATTTCCCGCCAAGCTGATATGAGTAAGATTCGATAGCGTCAGACTGTACGTCACCGTGAGGTTCTTCAGCAGCTTCCAAGAACGGAATAAATCCGGACAGTTTCGAATAGTTAGTCGCTTCAGCCGGAACGTGTAACGCAGAATACCCAGCAATTTCTGTTTCCAAATGGTACAGCTATCGAGCCAAAGCTCTTCTATGGCTTCTCCAAATTCAGCCCAGAAATCACTACGATTCCGGAAGACGATCTTGGTCAGTTTGACGTTAGGGAAGTACCGAAATGCAGTTAGCAAGCTTCGAACCGGCTCAATATTGTCCTCGAACTCAACATCGTGAATGTGAAGCCATGTGGAACGTAGCATGTCTGGGTGCGTAAGCCCTTCGTAGAAGCCGTGACAAGTCTGTGCCATGGTGCTGCGATCACTTGCGTTTAAATGTCTAAGTAAGTAAACCATAATCTGTAAATGAGAAAAATAATTAACATTGGCTTATGTTGATATACTCAATGACATACCTCAAACGGTAGATTCTCTAGGAACGGCTCAAAGTAATACAGAAATTTATCCTCAAAATGTACATACATTGTACGTTCGATCTTGTCAAAAACGCGTTCCAAACTCATTTTCATAGAAACTATCGAACATTCACAACTTGAACAATTGAAATCAATTCAAATATTCGCTCGAGAACCGTGATAACTTTTAGTAGTACACAAGCAACGAAAACAGCTTGTGTTTGCGCTTTCACCAACTATTTTTTGGCGCAACGCTCCTCGCGAGGTTTGGCGATCGACTGAACTGCAATCGACGCCTGCATTTCAAGATCAGGGTGAGATATTTTACTAATGATTTACGAAGCAAGTTCACGATCGGGTATGAGTGCTTTCGATTATTCGATTGCTACGTGAACGATTCCGGTGCATCTCCAGCAAAGATCTATATCTAAATTTAAAACGTTAGTTTCGAAAATAGATGGCGGAACTCTCTTTTCTAAATAGTCGCTATGGCACCACGTGACACCTACAGCCACGCGAACGGACTCGGAAGTAACGCTTCGGGTGGCACCAACAGTCGCTGAAAGTTCGGTAACAATGAGCGCAACTTGCGAATAAACGTTTGATAATAAAACGGACAGAAGGTTAGTTTGTCTAGAACCAGCAGCTAAGATGAATGTCGAGCTAAAACTTAGGAAAGACTTGATGGATTTCATCTGTTCCCATAGTGTAATAGAAGAGATAAAACCTTCCTCGACTACATCGAAACGGCGAATTGGATCTAAAAGTAGTGACCGTAAATCATCGAAATCCAAATCCAAATCGACAAAGACAGTTGATGTTAAACCTGTAAAAAGTAGTGAACGGAAACCGGGAACCCCAAAACCACCTTTGGAGAAAGTGATAGATTTCAACAATCCTGATAATGTGGCGATCACTATTTCACCGAAGAAACCGCCCAGACCAGGATCACAAACGTCAACCGCGAGCAAAGAGCGAACCAGCATTATTGCCCTGATGCCAAATATCAAGTGGAACTTCCAAAAAGGTGAACCCGAATCGGAAATCGAACACCCAAAGTGGTTAGAACCATTCAGCTGTAACGGTCGGTTCGAAGCCCGCTATGACATACTGCCGATGGAATTGATAATCAAAATATTCAAACAAATCACTCCAAGTGATCGTTTGGCAGCGGGATCCACCTGTAGACGCTGGATGGAAGCATCACATTATTACGAACCATTTCTGGATAAAACCTACTATCACTTCAACCAGGTAGAATTCGGTGATCAGGTGGGCCCGTTCAAGTACTTCAGCAAGGGCTTCCGATACTACCCTAGACTGACGTTCACGCAGGTTGATTTCAACAAACACAGCGACTTCTGGGCGATTCACGGATTGTGGATAACGGAACTGACGCTCCGCTCGTGCAAGATCAGAAAGAAGAAGTTCATATCCGTAATGAAGAATCTGCTGAACCTGAGACGATTAGAGCTGATGCAATGCGATGAATTGTTCAAAACGTGGCCGCTGGAACACAACTTACAGGAACCAATGTTCCCTTTCTTCTTATTCTGTTTAAGGCATCTTTCGCTGTCCGGTTGCGACTACTTCAACGAGTACCATTTCGAGCGTTTTATCACCATGGCACCCAACCTTCGATCGGTAGACGTATCGAACTGTTTCATCAACCTGTACCTCTCCAAACGCATCACAATGCTCGATCGAGTAATGAAACTGATCAATAAAAATCGATACCTGATGAGCGCGTTGAATATCGCTGATACTCCCTGTGTAGACGACTTCACGTGGCACTGTTTGTGCGAAATCGAAGATCTCCGATTATCACATTTAACAGTAGCGTACTGCGATCGTGTTCCACTGAAAGAACCCGGAATAATTCGCTTCCTAGGTCTGCAAACGGAACTCACCTATCTAGACCTAACATCCTCGACCGGCATCAACGATGAGTGTCTCCAGATCATCATCACGAGCTGTCCACTACTGCACACCCTCAAGCTTCGACGGTGTTGGTTGATTAGCGATGAGGGTGTTCTGGATATGCACACTCTGCAGCATCTTCGTGTACTCGACATTTCCAATTGTGAACGCATTAGTGACTACGGCATCATGACCGGAATCGTCGGTAAACGGCCGCGGGAACTGCACGAGCTATACTTAAGCATATTGAACCATCTGACTGATTCAACCTTGTATTACATGATGGTTACCTTCAAAAACATTCAAATACTGGACCTGGATAGTACGACGAACTGCGTTACCGATGCATCCATCCAGTACATCGCCTGCTATCTGCAGAATCTAAAGCAGCTCAATGTTGTAGCTTGTACCAAGGTATGTTCTGGCGCAAACTGCGTGTACCATCCATGAACCTGACTAACCATAGTTTTGGTGTTCTTTCTGTTATCATTTATCATATTTAAATATGTTTTTGATTTTAATAATTTTTAACCGTTTTCCGCAATTCATACCGTCAGCATTCTGCGGCAACGATTATGTGAAGTTCCTGCTACTATTTTGCTGCCAACATCTACCTATACATAGAATAATGGTTACGCATTCGAGAAGAGACAGTATACATGTTTTTCTTCGGTTATCCGATTCAATTACGTATCGATACAACCGATCAAATTGAATGTCTGTCGACGCAATGCTTTTTTGGCAATAGTTACTGGTTTGTCGTTTCCTAGTGTAACTTGTTGAGGAAGAAAATAGTATGTGACGAATGGCAATACGACAACGTAACGAACCGTAATTGGTTTCACTAGAGAGCTTGTATAATAAATACCGGAAAAACAAATTATAACTTTGAAGGTCAGAATGATGGCTAGATGTTAACGAATGACAATTTCTTTTCGATTAAGGAAGATCGTAAGTGGAAGATAGATTTTCAACGATTTTTTTTCTCGTAGTACACGAATAAGCTACGTAAGTTTTACTCCAGTAGCAGGAGAAAAGAAAAGTAATCCGGAGAAAAGTATGTATGGTTTTTAGTGTTTCGGATTCTCCTCGTCAGTAACTAACACCAACTTAGTGCTAGTTAGACACTGAAATCCAAAAAGTCAGTCACACGTCTTGCGTGAACGCTAAACAACTGACTGGTACCGATTGATGTCTCAATAGAAAGCACAGAGTTTCTGTTTGCCCACGAGGAATGTGAACCGAAACATTCTTTTGGTATAAGAATCAAACGCCAAGTACTATGCAAAATTCCCCAAAAATTTTGATAAAACTAAATTATGTGCATAAATACACAAAACCTAACATAATGTATGGTTTTATAGCGTCAGTAACTAACACCAAATTAATGCTAGTTAGATAAGTCCCAACGAAACCAAATTGGCACTAGTTAACATTATGTTAGGTCTTATTTCCATATGCACAAAATTTGTTCTCATCAAAAACTTGTCCGGCTTACATAGAAAATTACTTCGGCTTTCGATTTTTCTCTTTTTCCCCTTTGTTTTAAAATAGAGGTAAGCAGGGAGAGTGCCGTACTCATTTTGAAACAAGTTTTAAAAGAAGCTTTATTAAGGGGGTCTTCTACTCGCGAGGTCTAAAATTGAGCACTATTTTGGAAACAAATTGTAAAACGTCTACTCAATGAATTTGGAAATTTTTTTTATTTTGAAGATACATGTTTTGACTTTTCAATTTTACTTTTGAAGACAAAAAGAAAAAGCTCTCGTGACCTTTAAACTTCATTGATGACATTGATGTTGAAACTGCATGGGTCCCGCTTAAGTAAAGTTGTGGCAAATTTGGTAATCTGTAATCAGAAACATCATATTTTTTATAATCATAGTCATTAAAATTAAAAGGTTGTGTACAGGACAGAACCACGGTGTCATTAAAATGTAGCTTTTCACAAGAGCGTGCAAAATAATTTGCGTATGAACTTTTATCAATCCGAACTATCGACTCACGTTCTAGCATACATAATTTAATACTATCACAACTATCTACTCCCGTTCTAGCTTACCCTTCTGTTTCTATGCGTTACAATTTGCTATACACCCTCCCTATAATTTATTGAAGATCTTTTACCAGTAACAAAAATCTAAAACCAAGTGCAACACCATGATCTCTGCTATACTTTCAAATTATTTAACTATTTCAATCGCTCAATTATCTCATTAGCTGATTGGCATTATTTGGCTAATTCATCTAGCAAAAATAGGCTGGTCTGTCCAGCAAATATATTCACTACGAGTAGCTAAAGAGAAGCCCACGCTCACCAAGGAGCGAAATATTCAGATCTTCCTTGAAGAATGCAACTTAATTTTCCAATTATATTTTCAATAATGTGCAAATGCACTTAAACAATCTATTGGTTAAGTATTTCTTGAGCGATTAAAGACAAAACAAATAAAATTAATTCATTAATTGCTGTTTTAAACCGATTCCTAAGTACATGTTTTGCATCGTTTTTTTGATTACGTGTTTCGATGTGGAACTAGAACTGGAATAATTACATCCCCAGTACAAGATTTAATTGATAATTTTAAACAGTTGTTTTAAAATTTAAATTAGTATGCGAATTTCGACAACTTAATGTGTTTGAATATCTCTTAGATAATGACGGCGATGGCATCGGGTGGTAAGAGCGTGAATGTTACACTTTTTTAATCGTCTAGAAATCCGCTGTTAGCAAACCAAAACTCGATCAATAATTTATTCTGCTGAATAAACTTGAATTTTTTGCTCAAATAATAGTAGCGAACGGTGAAGGTCATTTATATTTGGGTATAGAAAATACACATTTGATTAATGGTTACATACATGCATGTTGCAATGGTCAAATAAGAAAATATTTGGCTTGAAGAACAGCTCATGAAATGAAGAATGATCAATTTTATTATTATTCATTCAGCAAATATACAAATATGATTGATTCTACAAAGATTTTTTTTATTCATCACTATAATTATTTTCTTTTGTTATCAAGCTGTGCGCTACGAGAGAATTTTCCATGTACTCTAATGAGTTACCGAAACGAACAAGATGCCATCGTAACATCCGTAGCTTAATACTTAATCTATCCAAATCCGACAGCAAATTTTTATAATTTCCGTAAATTTATTGTTGTTCATGGTCCAACCAGCGTAAAGCTGAAGTCAATCATGAACAAAATTGCAACTGAACCGAAGAACAGTTCATGTGAACTAGCTCTTTACACAAAACTGTTTAGTCGGGAATAGTTCTTCGAAGTGAACTGTTCTGCCTATCTCTAATATACAACACTTATTCCTTTTTTTACGTGGATTCTACTGTATTAGTAATGTGTTAATCAGTATGAACCCGGAGTTTCACCGCCGAAGATTTTTGCAATACAACCAGGCGCGGCGCATGTTCACTTACCTAGTAAACCGCCAACATATACATGCTCCTTCAGTGTTGTGTTGTGACATATTCCGGCATGAAAATGAAACCTAATATACCAAAATTTGAATACGCCATTAAATTCAGCATTCAAATATATGCCATAACTTGCCACTAATTCGACATTTTTTAAATTTTCGAATTTTCAACCCCGGTTAGTAGTAAGTAATCCTACTTAGTAATATTAATAGGGGAACGCGGGGCTATTAAGACAGTGGGGGTAATTCGGACTCCCTCGATTTCTCAGAAAAAAGCAAGACTTTCTAACTATCGTACATATTCGTGAAACCGCTATTCTTAAACATTAATTTTGAGAGCTGAAGTTGATTCTTTGTTCTTTGTAGAAAAAAGATAGAACGTGTTTCGTTGTTTTGTCATTCACAAAACAAAAATCGTTATAATGGAAAAACCGTGATTAAAGCAACAAAAAAAAGTGAAAAAATAAATGGTTAGTGTTTTGGAAAGCTTGAGGCTCCTATTTTATGGAATGATTTTTGTTTGGGTGAAAACAGAGATATTTTCGAGACGCTCATCACTTTTGTGAGATATGAGCGTACGGGACTAAATGATCTATCGAGGGATTCGAGAGAAATTGCAATTTGAAGTTTTATGACACGTTTCATAAGGCTACCAGCAAACACCCGCGGGTTTGGTCCTATCTCTACAAACAAATTTTTTTGTCTACTTATTTAGTACATGGCATTCGAAAGATATAGTAATTAAGTATATTCCCTGCAAGTTTGAAAATATTTCATTGACGGAATCGAAATTTATAACGGTTTGGATGTGGTATGCGGTCATAGATGGGTTTTCTACCAGATTTCAAGTGTGAATCCATGTTTGTCCATTGACTATTTAGATCGTTTATACGTGCCGCGGTTTTTAAAGGAAAACCTTACCATTTAATTACATTAATATAATGTACAAAAGGTGTTATTTATATGGTGCACTGAAAAAATATGAAAATAGGGTTGTCTACCAAACGTTAAATATAATGTGAAAACTAAAAAAATGAATGAAAATTGGAATGTTTACTTCAAATGGCCATATCTCAATGGTTTGTTGACCGATTGTAATTATTTTTTTCATTATTGAACAGGTAAACGTTTCATTGTTAATTTACATTAAGAAGAATATAAAACAGAGTCATCTACATCAATAAATAGGCGATATAGTTGATCTCAACTATATATATTATCATTATTTAGTAAATATTTTTGTTTTAAAAATAGCTGCCTATCCATTTTTATATACTAGTTGATTGCAATTGCTGTATAAACATCTGAATGTCAAATTCTCATGATAAGTTCAATTCCACAATAAAACAGACAATAGTTAGAGATATGAGCAGATGAACTTGTACTAATAACATCCCCTTTGACCAGTTTTAACATCTGTCAACCCAACCAGCGATTGTACAAAATTTCCAACAAAAACCGTATCATAACATAAATTGATCTGAATCAGCAAATACCTTCATATTTTTTAAATTTATGGTTTTATTTTTCCATCATTTGCAGTTTGCGTTCGTTGCATTCATCTAATGTATAGGTCATCGTTTTGAATACAAAGATATTCACTAAATAGTGATAATACATATAATTCAGGATAATTATGTTGTCTATTGTTTGAAGTAGGCAACTCTATTTTATATTCTTCTTAATGAAAATTAACGATGAAACGTCTACTTGTTCAATAATGAAAAAATAATTAGAATCGGTCAACAAACCATTGAAATATGGCCTTTTGAAGTAAACATTCCGACTTTTATCCATTTTTTTAATTTACACATTATATTTAACGTTTGGTAGACAACCCTTTTTTCATATTTTTTCAGTGCACCATATAAATAACACCTTTTGTACATTATATTTATGTAATTAAATGGTCAGGTTTTCCTTTAAAAACCGCGGCACGTATAAACGATCTAAATAGTCAATGGACAAACATGGATTCACGCTTGAAGTCTGGTAGAAAACCCATCTATGACCGCATACCACATCCAAACCGTTATAAATTTCGATTCCGCCAATGAAATATTTTTAAACTTGTAGGAGATATACTTGATTACTATATCTTTCGAATTCCATGAACTAAATAAGTAG
This sequence comes from Topomyia yanbarensis, assembly GCF_030247195.1. NCBI lineage: Eukaryota > Metazoa > Arthropoda > Insecta > Diptera > Culicidae > Topomyia > Topomyia yanbarensis. The sequence continues at coordinate 53,026,400 of NC_080672.1, forward strand.
ACAAAAAAAAATTTGTTTGTAGAGATAGGACCAAACCCGTGGGTGTTTGCTGGTAGCCTTATGAAACGTGTCATAAAACTTCAAATTGCAATTTCTCTCGAATCCCTCGATGGATCATTTTGAAATTCACTGAGAAGATGCTTGGATACTGTATCTTTCGAATGCCGTATGACAAATTTATGGTCATTTTTTGTTAATAACGGTTTTAGGAACACCGTGCCCCTACATTGTAAAAGGCTGAAAAAACGTACAGGTTTGCAAATCGTCGCCTAGCGCTGCCATTGAGTGGTGCAAATGAACTTTTTATGGCACCAAAATGTAGCTGGTGTTTCAAACTAACAATTAGGAATTTTGACCGGTAATTTTTTCGCATCTATCCACCTAAAAGGGCGATTTGCTTAAGTAGGTCCGAATAGCCCCGGGTTCCCCTAATAATTAAAAATCGTCAAACCGATTCTGATACAGTACAGACAAACGAAAAACGAAATTTTTCATGATTTTCTTTCTATTTTCCGAAAAACATAATGCGGACTAAGTACATTTAAATTGTTTTATTTTGTAAAACAGTGGTATATTTGATGAATAGCTAGAAATGCCAAAACTTTAATAATTAATACCCCATTAGTCGCAGCTATCAGAGTTAGAAATAATCGAAGCCCTTTTTTGACGGCTGAAAATGAACCGTAAATATGAGAAAGATTCATTCAAAAATCCGTTATTAATTCAATTTAACATCGTTCAATAATGTTCATTTCACTAAATAGGTATCTATGTAAATGTTACGAAAAGTTGGTAAAACATATAAACAAATAATTATGATCGCTTTTATTGTGGCAGGGCCTACTTTGATGCGTTTGATTCATTCTTGCACGTTCGCTTCGTGCAATATTCGAAGGCGAATGAAAACTTGCATTGGATAAGCGGGCAGCTGGTTCATTTGACGTTTTCGTTAGCGTTACTGAATATCAAAGATGAATGCGGCTGAATATGATCAATTTTCATTCATGAATTTGAATATTTGTAACTCTGACAATTGTACACTTTCTTAAAACAAATTTATGTCCCAACTATTTGAAGTGTTTCCTGTGCTTTTAAAAGTTTTTAGATGGGTATGGTTAAAACATCAAAAATTGCACTTTTTTAAGTTTTAATGGCCCTGCCGCCCTTATAATCTAAGAATTGTACAAAAAATATTGAAAAAATCTACGACAGTTCAGGAGCATTTCAACAGGCATAAATTTGCAATTTTACCCAAAATTGGCCGCATACCCTAACCATTCGTTTAAGAGGGTTCTCTTATATAATTGTACAAAAAGTACCTACTGTTGGATAATTTTTTTTGGAGAAGTAAAATGACTTAGACATGTGCGCTATTCTTAAAAATGTTTATTAAGGTTTCACATATAAAATAAAAATATAGGTTGCAATTCGTCGTGTACAAACAACAAACCAAAACGATCTTGAAGACTACATTCCGTAGAGGCGCCTCAACCTAAGAAACATAAAAATCGATATTTTGACACCTTACACTCGAAAATTTTTATTTCATAAATGAAACCTTAATAAACATTTTGCAGAATAGCGCACATGTCTAAGTCATTTTACTGCTTAAAAAAAATTATTAAGCATTAGGTACTTTTTGCCCCAATTATATACCCCCTTAAGTAGTGAGTCCGATAACTTTTTTAACATGATGTCTTTTTGGGACACCCTAATCCAGACCTTTAACCCAAGAAAAACATAACTAAATACCTCATTGCTCAGAGTATTCGTATAAACCGCATAAAAACATTAATTTCGTGTTCGCACTGCCTGCTTGTAGCGAATCCTAGACCTATAGCTGTCATTCATTCCAACTCCCTTATACCTATGGAAGCGTCGCTGAGTCGGTGGCCTTCTCTAAGTAGGTATTACATGAACAGTAAGTATCGGTGAAGTTGGTCGTGGTCGGCAATGACGATGCTCATGCTATTGGTTCAAGGGCGGATCCAGGGTGAGGGTCCTGGAGGTCCAGCCCTCCCCCTCCCCCACAAAATTTTTCAACTTGTCGAAGTGCTTGAAATAAATTTCAATTCTAAGTTTGTTCCCAACTCAAAATCATTTTAAACCAAATCCACAGATTTTCTTTATATTAGATTTTTGAGTATTCGGTATTGAACAATGCTCATTTCAAAATAGAATTTTCAGAACCCCCCCCCCCCCCCCCAAAAATCTTCTGGATCCGAAGTTCATTTCCGATCATCTTTCTCACAAGCAAGATGAATTAAACTACCTGTAGGTAACATGATAATCGTTAGTATTTTTAATCTACGAATTGCACCGTGCCTCGCAACGCAACGCTTGTAGTCGTCGCTAGAGATTTGATTTTCGCTGTTACATGTTCGATGCTTTTAATGTTTTCGAGTGACTCTGGTGTTCTCCCGTGATGGGCGAAATTTATTTTGTGGCTCACTCATTTCACTCGCAGTTGAGGGTAACGCAACTTTGCTGTGTTTACATGTTACACGCACACGCGGCGCGGGTGGTATTTTTAGTTTGTATTCTGTTCGAAAGCGGTGAGCTTTTGACTTCTGATCTGTTCGAGATGAGAAAGCAGACTGTTGAAAAATTTTATGAACTTGCCTAAACCAAATGGTTTGAACTTCGAAACTTTCAATATTTTTCGTTTAGAATATTCCTATCCCAGCGATAATTATTAGACCATGTAAATGCTGAATTTTTGACAATAGGGTGATGAGTCTGTTTTCGCCATGTTTCTATTATTACTCCACCCATTTGAAGCCGTTTGTAGGGCATTTGTGTTGTTATCTTCGTTCTTATCAACGAAGCAAAGCTGTTGACGATAATATGTATGCATTCCATTGATGATGGGTCGAGTAATTAATGAATTTGTGAGACACCCTTCTTAATATGGTGAAAATAGGCACTTTACACTTTTTCCCAATCCATGTAGACAAACAATAACGTTAATTGATAATTCAACTACTAGATAATTTTTTTCTGTGATAACTTGGAAAACTCGTATTGGAAAATGCGGGACACCTTAGGGAACGCTTGGCAATGCGGCACATATCTATTTAATCCGAAACTTTCTCAACTTATTCGAGACGTTTGACTAATGAATTACATTTACATATTAAAGATTTCTTTTGCAAAGCATCAAGTAAGTTCTTGAAACATATAAAACCAATTCAAGGCATCGTAAAACAAATCCTGATCTTAGCTTCATTCTGAAATCAAAGTGAAGGGCAGAAATCATTCGTTACACGTCAATGCACGTCACAATTGAAACACGCTACCGAGTGCAGCGTTGATCCGACATTGTACAACGACACATACACAAACGTCATGCGCTAATTATACCCTCATCCTACGCTCAACGCGATGGTGACGACAGGCAGCCATACACCCGAAGATCCTGCTGTTGTAGCCTCGAACTTGAAAACGCTTTCACCGAGATTACAGCATCTCCGATCAGTATTAAATCATCCACCGCGCTAACCGCCGGGTTAACGTATCCCAAAATGAAACTGTTGAAGAAGAAATTAATCGAACCAAGCTTTGGCAACCTCCCAACAGAAGTAAGTGATTTCATGCACACGTATCGATACTAGTTTACTATAGGTAAAAATTATTCCCTCCCTAGCTTCTGGTGGAAATTTTCAAATTTCTTCCCATAAGCGATCGCAACGCTGCCAGTTACACCTGCTGGAAATGGTACGAAGCGTCCAAGTATCTTGGGTTCGCCAAACAAATGTGCCTTCACCTAATCGGTGTGGAGTTCGATGATAGCAAACCTCCGATCGCTGATCTGCTTCTCAGTCCTCACGTGTTCCCGGTGCTGAAGTTGACCCGTGTAAGACTACAACAGTCGGTGTACAGTCAGTTCTGGGCGGACTTCGGTCCGTCAATTAGCGAGATCACCTTCGAGAAGTGCATGGTCTGGCGAGAGAGAATCATATCGGTCTTTAAGCACATGAAGAATCTACGGACGGCACGATTCGTGGAGTGTGATTTGCTTAGGGATGATTTATTCAAAAACTGGAAGTTCTTCGAGAACGGCTTATTGAATATCCACTTTCTGAGCGTTACTTCTTTGAGTTTGGCGAAGAATAACTTCACTGAGCTACAGTTCAGTGCAATAGTGGAAATGATGCCCAATTTGACGGAGGTAGACCTATCGAACTGCTTCAGTTATATAGATTCGGCCAGTAAAGCTCAGATGTTGAATTGCGTTTCGACGTTCATCTTGGAGAGACAGTTTCTTTTGAAATGTTTGAACCTAAGCGGGATTGCGGTGGATGATTTGTTTCTTCGAAAAATGATTGAGGCTCACCAACTGTTCCTGGAGAGCCTAAGTTTGACCTATCTGGAAAAGATGCCTCTTCGAAATCCGGCTATCGTAAGTTTGTTGCGGCAGCAAACCGAAATGAGGACTCTGGATCTATCTCAGTCGGTGGGAATAACCGACTATTGCCTGGATCAGATAGTTAAACATATGACTAAGTTGACAAATCTTAACCTGAGTGGTTGCTGGGGTGTTGGTGATTACGGAGTGACACAAATATTTCGGCTGAAGGATTTGGAAAAGCTGGACCTTTCCAAGTGTCGAATTACTAAAAAGGGCATCCTTGAAGGAGCTGCTCTGTGCAACAGAAAGATTATGAAAGAGTTCCTTCTGGAGCAAATTGATACGTTGGACGATGATTGCATTGTTAAGATTGGGGCCAACTTCACCAATTTGACAGTGTTGAACATTGGAGGATCATCGTCGTGTATGACCGATTGGTCGGCACAGTACATTTTCTGTAATCTCACCTGCTTGGTTGATATGAATGTCGAAAGAAGCACTAAGGTAATGATTTGTGTCGTGAGTGATTTGTTTTTGCATTTAAATAGAATTTTAATTCGGCGACTAAGCTGACTTGTCATCATCCAATTTCCCTACCCTAATCGTAACTAGATTAAAATAGTTTCATTAAACATACGGTGCAATAAAAGCCACCTTGAACTTGAATTAGAAAGTATTTTTCAATCGTCCAAACAGCACGGAATTAAGTAATACTCCGCAACCAGTGAAATGCACGAGTATCACACACTAGAAGATTTCAGACAGTATTGGAAAGTTCAACTGAAGGTCCTTGAACCTGATTTTGCACTTCTTCCCACTGAAGTAAGCTATTTCCACTTAAACTCTCGCTAGTGGTTGAACTCTAACCGCTTTCTGTCGTAGCTGTTGGTGAAAATTTTCCAGTACCTCTCGGTGGCCGATCGTAGTGCGGCAAGCTTCAGTTGCTGGCGCTGGTACGATGCTTCAAAATATCTTGGATTCGCTCAGAAAAAGTGTTTGCATCTATTTGGAATAGAATTCGATGATTTCAAAGCACCCGTTGCCGATTTGCTGCTCAGTAGACACTTCTTCCCGGTGATCAAGCTAACCCGTGTCAAGCTGAACAGTGTCAGCAAATTTTGGCCCGAGTTCGGTCCCTTCATCCGCGAGATCACTTTCGAGAAGTGCATGATCTGGCGCGAACGGATAATTTCCGTCTTCAAACATATGCCAAATTTGCGCACGGCTCGATTCGTGGAGTGTGATTTGCTGCGCGATGATCTTTTCAAGAAATGGAAATACTTCGATAATGGACTAGTGAATATCTACTTCCCCAGCATTAGACACCTCAGTTTGACAAAGAACAATGTTAGCCAGTTACAGTTAAACGTCTTGGTAGATATGATGCCGGATCTTACTGAGGTGGATTTCTCGAACTGCTTTGGAAATATTGGCGCTGCCCAAAAGGCTAAGATGCTCAACTGTATTTTGACCTTTATCCAGCAACGTCAAAACTACCTCAAAAACATCAATCTAAGTGGGGTTGCAGTTGACGACCTATTTCTACGAGGGATTGTGAGAGCTAGAGGACTTCGTCTGGAGGTTTTATGTTTTACATACCTGGAGAAGATGCCACGTAAAGAACCTGCCATCATCGACCTGCTACGCAACCAGACTCGTATCCGCATTCTTGATCTGTCTCAGTCAACTGGAATCACTGATTATTGTATTGATCAAATCGTTGGCCACATGAGCGAATTAACGGTTCTGAAGCTAAGCGGGTGCTGTGGAGTTTCCGATTACGGTGTTCTACAAATTTTCAAGCTGCGGAAAGTGGAGGGCTTAGATCTGTCCAGCTGTCGATTTTCAATGCGTGCAATTGTCGACGGGGCTGCGTACAGTAACAAGACAATCATGAAAGACCTTTATTTGGAACTTTTGAACCCATTAGATGACGAGTGTATCATTAAGATTGCGTTGAATTTTCGTAATCTCACCTTGTTGAACCTAGGTGGTTCAGCTTCCTGCATGACCGATTGTGCTCTACAACATTTGTTTCTTTATCTAACTAATCTTTTACATCTTAATTTAGAACGAAGCACCAAGGTCTACTGACAGCAACTGGCAATACGATCACTTCTAATTTCAATACCATTCTATTGTAGATCACAGATGCCGGATTCACTGGGATTGATCTTCCGCAGAAAACATTCGCGATTTGGGATATCGAGGAAACATTCTCGATCGATCGGTTGAAGAAACTTCGCATACTCAAAGTGTCCGGATGCTACAAAATCACGGACTTTTCATTGCGATATGCATTTCGATTTATGGAGCTGAAGGAACTGAGCATTTCCCGATGCCCTCAGGTTAGTGCAGGCGTAATCCAACTAATACATTTATGGTCATTTCTATAATTATTCTATGTTAACAGATCTCGAAACCAGGCATTGAAAAACTAGTGACTAGCTGTCCGGCACTGGAATTCTTGGATCTAAGCGAGTGCCCAAACATCAACGATTACTGTGTGGAGCTAATCGCAATGCACCTCAAACGGCTGAGCACACTGAAGCTAACGAACTGTGTGTTGGTCACTGAGGTTGGACTGGGATTCTTATCGCAGCATTGCCAAAATTTGAAGGTTTGAATGTTTATTGATGAAACCTATTTGTCTTGTTGGCTACATACGTTTTATTTATTTTTTTTTTCAGTATTTATACGTAAGAGGATGCTTCAAGCTGCCCTCAGACATAATGGAACGTTTGTCAAACATTACCACGCTGCGGCAGGTGTACAAGTCCTAGAATCGTAAATGTTGTTTTTGTAATTTTTGTAAATGTTACATGTTTATAAATAGAAGAAGCAACTTTATAAGCTAAACGAATAATGATCATCGCATTGTTTATTTTGATATGTACCGCAATACTGCAATGCAATTGAGGACAAGGCTTCAAAGTTTCTGATTTAGGACTGCTGTCTGCCTGGACGTTGTTCTTTCTCAGGGTGCACACAGGCAATTGATTCATGTTCTACTAGAAATTGATGACACCTTCCATGTTTTTGGAGTGTTCTGCTAAGCATATCTTTAAGTGCTCTCTCTTCCAAAAAAATACGCTTCCTCTTTTTGCGGGCTGGCAACGTCAGGTTTAGATTACAGACTTAGGAGCTTCAGTGAGATTAATCGTCAATCAATCGTAGGAGCCACAAATGTCGCGGAAAAAATATCATTCCCTACGTTTTTATGGTTTTTAATGTCTTTTATTGCCATCTTATCACACTGTGATAGAAAAAGAGTAGTGGACTATTTATTGACCTTGAAACAAATTTCGCAGCAGAAATACAAAAAATAAATGTTACTCTCAGCCGTTAATGAATGAGACATTCGAGAATATTTCAACTTTCTGTCTGGGAAACTGGGAACATTACCTTTCTATGATAGTTTTGGTACGATCGTGTTCCGGAAACGAAAACTGTTTGAAATTGTTTGTGTCTAAGTAGTGCTAATTTGGGTACTAGTTTAGATACATCGTCTAACTAGTCACCCAGATGGTACTTGTTACTGACGAGATGAATTCGAAACACAAAAAACCAAAACTTTATTTATATTAGGTCTTGTGCCCTTAACGCGCAAAACGGTTTAGTCATCATTTGCCATTCAATAGAGGTCAGGGTCATTTGGCATAAAGTAATTTGGCATAAGGTCATTTGACATAAGGTCATTTAGCATAACGAACATTTGGCGCGATATAAGATCATTCGGTATAGTTTTGAAACGCGCTGCTGCTGAAGGTCAAAAATTAATTAGTTTATTCCTTTTTACCAATTAATAAGTAACATTTGCGCCTTCAAATCGCGTGCTGTCGCTTCGTTGGTCTTAACTAATTCATAGCCCCTATGTATGAGTAATCTGGGCAAAAGAGTGGATCACAGGTTTGCTTGCAAGGAGCCGCTACTTCCTACGGTGGATTGGCGACTACCGCGTCTGGCGGATCCTTGGTCTCGGTTATGCGGCAAAGCCACATTACACTGGCTTCGCCCCAAGTGCTAGAGCAGTGTATCAACCGATGATTCAACATATGCAAATTCATTGAATAAATCTTCGTTTGAAAAACTTGCCAGTATCCAGAAATCATAAAGTTAATTATGGTCTGGATCGAATGGTATTTAATTTTAAAGAACAGCTCATGCTATAAAGAAGGATCATAAAGATAATTTCAATTATTGAAACGCTGTATGTAAAATTAAACCTCACTGGCGATCATAATAATGATAACTAAAACAAAACATACATCTGGTAGATCGCAGCTCTAGTGCGTTACATCAACAAAAACCAGCAAAATGTCCACTGTACTACAACGTAAGTCGTAGACAAACAATCCATAATTGCGAAAGCAAACAAACAAAAAAAAAAATTAAAAATGTAACTCAAAAGAACTGAAAATTCAACTCAAATAACTGCTCAGTTTTGAAAGAAGGTAGAGTCAGTTATAAAATGTATCCACTCGAAATATAATCAATGTCAGGTAATGGAAAATAACACATCATTATTATTCCTTAGTGCAATTTTAACTTTCTGGGTCACTCGCTCATAAACTACATTACCAGGAGTTGCACATTGAAACTACGCATTCATCTGTTATGCCAAATGAGCTTCAGCGAGATCCCTTAGCAAAATTTTACCAAATGATCGTTATGACAAATGACCGTTTTCCAAAATTTAAAAATAATTATGCTATATATCCGTTATGCCTGCAGGATGATCACTTCTCAAAATAATGCCAAATATCCGTTATGCTAAACGCTAATTATGCCAATTGACTCTATGCCAAATGGCCCACTTCGTTCAATAGGATGGCTCAAAAATAATTATTTAGTCGTACGGGTTCATAAATGCTTTAATGGTAGTTTTTATGCGCTGATTTGGTTTTTCTTGTATTAATAAATTTCAAAATTGAATTTACTTTTCATTAGGGGTGCTCAAAAATAAAGATTCGCTATGGCTAACTAAATCAGACATCACTTCGTTAAAAGTTTAATAACTTCTTCTAACATCGTCGGATTCATTAGCAGTCTTCAACAAAGTTGTAGATAGCTCATTTATCCCTCGTATTTTTACTTACAGTGATAATACGATGCATACAGTGCCAGATTTTTCCGTGTAAAAAATCCCATACAAACTTCACGCGTTGGTACGGTTGCTAGACTTGTTCAACTTGCTTCGAATTTGGAGCAAGTACTGGTGGGGGGACTAGGAATCAACTCAGGCGTGGGCCTACGGGAGTTATTTTTTTGCTTTTACACAAAGTTTTTGAATTCATTGCAGATTTCGATAGAACGATATTTGGCCTTGACAGAAATATAGAGAATTCGCCCTGATAAGCTTCGGGTGGTGGTAAATAGTTTGAATTCAAGAAAATAATTCTGCTAGCTTATAACCTTTTACGAAGGAATGCAGAATATATGTACCAACCCAATTGGGTTGAAATTGACGGAGTCCTCTCCGATTCCAGTTTGAATTGCGCGGATATTCTGACAATGGGGCTAGCTGTTTTGAAAACCCCATGTTTCAGCCAGCGAGGATACTGGACTGAAAACGTTTGCATTCAACATCAGTCGCGGCAGACGAGAAGTGAACATATGTCACCTCAGACTCCTATCGGGTGACCTTCCCCCGGTCTGCTCTACCTAACTACCTCTTCTTTGACAAGGTCTCCGCCTGTTCGCCTATTTGTGCTGTGGGTCACGAACTGTACTAATTGCAATCATCTGTATTGTAGCAACATGGTTCGTTGTAAGCAATGCTGTGGTAATCAAGGATCGGTAGCGACTGGCTTATATGGCACATTCCCCATGTTGATCTGAGATTAGTGTCTTGCCATGAATTGACTATTCATCATTTCACTGGTGGAAAGGATGGGGGAAGTGATAAGGTTAGGGATAAGGAACCCGAGCAAACGAAAAACCCATAATACACCCATGCTCATGGGGTTTGAAATGGGTTCAACCCATGAATACACCATCACCATGGTGTCTTGATAGTTGTGAATTTTGGTACGGACCATGTTTAAGGTCTTTTCGAGGGGTTATGTGGTGTTTGAACCCATGAGCATTTGCTCGGGAAAAGTAGTCTTCGCTCCCAAGGGTATAAAGGGCACTTCACGATGAGCGGATATATAGACACCCTCGGGGGGATATTGAGATAACAGAGCGACAACGCCCTGGCGAATCACTGTCCGTCTAATACGACTTAAGCCGATTTGGGTTTAGAAACTTTCGCCGTGACTTTTTGGAAGCCATAGTTCAGCTTATAACCCTTTTTTCGCCAGTACTACAAAAATACTGCTGTGTTCTCTGTAATTGACTTGATTCTCAGACCTTCCCAGCAAATTATATAGCTCTTTGGCACACTGGGTTAGAAACAAAAGTATATCCTTGAATTTTAGCTCTCTGTACATAGTTTCTTCTATGAAAGGAGAACCAAAGATCCGGACACGCAGTTGCATTACTGTACGACAGTTACATATCAAATGATATGAAGCTCCGTAATCGGATTCACAAAGATCACACGAATAATACTCAGCACGCTGAATAGTAGCCATGTGATAATTGAGTTTGCAATGTTCAATCAGTAATCTCACTAGAATACTGCAATTTTGTTTGCAGAAATGCAGCAAATTCTTTGATGATTTCGGACTTACATCAGGCAGAAAAGTTTTTGTTTGAACGCAAGTTTGTAAGCTATGCCAATGGTTGACATGCTCGAATGCAGCCCAAGAGCGAATCTTGTATCTTTAACTTATCAACAGTGGTAGAACTGGTTCTGAACAAACGAAATCAGTCGTAGCTCCCGCTCTAGCCGATTTGTCCGCTTTTTATTTCCAGTAATACCGGAATGACCATAGAAGGTAGATAGCATTGAAAATTATTAATTTCATGCTTTCAGGACAGCATGATTGTCAGAGCAAAAATAGATTCTTTTACCGCAAATTTTCTATCGAAGTGCCGATTGTACGCCACACAGACTACTCGTTAAGCCTGTTCCGAAAATACTCAAAAGGATTGGGTTTTGGAGAACTCCACGAAACCGAAAGTCGCCATCTTGGTTTTAAAAATAGCGTCAGACATCATAGACATTTGGCGTCTACTTGTAATAGAGTTTCGAAATCAACCATATTGTTGAAGTGATCTGGGTGTTGGGATCTTCATGATCCGCCTTTCCATTTTCCAAAAATCTTCTAAGTTCTTTGCATTCAAAAAGACTTGGAATAAAACAGATTGCAAAAACGAACCTGTTCAAAACTGGTCAATTGCGAAAACCGTGCGAAAAAATGTGCTAGTTGCGAAACTCGTGAAAAAAACTTTAGTGTAATTAATTTAATTCATTTCATTCAATTAATTTAATGCATTTTATTCATTTTACTCATTTTATACTTACTATTTTCATTTCATACATTTTAGTTTCTTCATTTATTTATTATTAATTCAGTTCAGTCATTTCATCCAATTTATTAATATGATACGATTTAATTTATTTTATTAACTAAATTCTTTTTAAACCTTTTAATTTTTCATTTAATGATCTGAAATAATTTAATTTTTTTTTTAATTTAAATACATAATCATTCTACTCATTTTATGAATTTGATACCTTTATTCATTTTTAAATTTTATTTTCTTTATTGATTTTATAGAATTTATTCAGTTTATTCTATGTTTTATGCGTGCGGGACTAAAAACTTTGTTCATCACACCGCTAGTTAAGTGCCTACTTCGCACGAGTAGGCACTTAACTCTTCAAATCAATGATAAATCCAATAGTGAAGTCGGGGTTTTCTGATTAATATTTGATATTGTTGATCTGAGATTATAGTCGAATGTATCAACATCTAGTTTATGTGTTTGACTGACTCTTGTCTAGACTGCCTTTTCAAAAGGGTCAAACTTTTTTCACTATTTTTTTCAAATTGCTGTAGTCGAAAAATAACAAATCCTTCAAAAAAATGTTGTAGAAGTGATTTTCACAAAATTTGTCAAATTTTTGAATAAAAATTCTTTTTCGACTCCTACACTAAAAAAAATCGATTATGAAAATTTAAAAATCGATTTGCAAAAAACCCATCTTTGATTTGGATGCAATTTTGTTCCAAGATAGGTAATTATGTTGCCGTTAAAAATTCAGGTTAGTCACTTTCAAGGAAAAAAGGATCAGGGGTCCCATGCCCACTTCCACTGTCGACGTTTAGGAAAATTACGTAAACTCACTAGCTAAGATGTGTACACAGCTCTCTCAGCAGTCAAACGCTTGGGCATACAAAAACCGTTAATGTTAACAAAAAACTGTAAGACTTAAATTTATTTTTTTTTGTTCTGTAAAGTTGCGTTAGTTTCTGTGCCGAGTTTTCGTAGCAAACTGTCAATTTCAGACTTTCGAACTCGAAAATTCATGCAAGTTATGGCTGACTATACCATCCATGCAACACATATAATTGAACATCAATATGTAACTAATCACAGCCGACGCTAACAATATCGAAGAACTTGGCAAGCTATATGTAAATATATACAGCACCTAACATCTTCGTGAAACTCACTTCCCGATGCATTTCGTCACCGAATTTATTTATAGCTGGTACCAACCACAATAATCCCTTTTCTTAAACTAAATCATTCCACTGTTCACTGCCACTCGAACAGGTGCAAGTGCTCTAGCCTTGCTTTAGCAGTGCCCTAGATATACGAGTTAGGCCTACCCATTTTCTGTTGCCACAGAGTATGGACTTTTTTATAACAAACATGGAGACGAAGCATCAGACGCCACCTCCAGAATCTGAACAGGTTGGATTCAACGATCTACCCATGGAGGTAAGCATTCCTGCCACAACTTTTCACATACCACGCAATAACGCAATAACCTTCAACTAAATACAGTTGCTGTTGAAGATCATGAAAATGGTCACATTGAACGATCGCATAGCCGCTGGGGAAACGTGCCGCCGATGGTTGGAAGCCGCCCACTATTACACACCGTTCAACGAGCTGCTTGTGTTTCGATTCTCAAATATCAACTTCACCGATAATGAACCACCGATCAAGAACTTCCTGGAGGCATTCAGAATATTTCCTAGAATTGAGCTCAGTTCGGTAACATTCTACGGAAATAGTGAGTTTTGGCCCGATTTCGGAGAGTTCGTACTTGAACTGTCGCTCAAGAACTGCCTGATTCGGGACACGGAACTAAGATGGATACTGCAGCACCTGCCGAAGCTTCGGAAACTTCGAATCGAATCGTGTGATGAGTTGTTCCGTACGTGGCATTTCGATAAGAAGTTCTACTGTTGTGTATCGAACTTTACCCTTGATCAGTTGCTCGATGTCTCATTGGCGAATAATGATTTCATCGATGAGATGCACTTCAACTGGATAATGACGATCGCTCCCAACATTGCGCATCTGGACATTTCAAACTGTTTCAAAATGGTGACTGCTCTTCGTCGAGTGCAAATGGTTGATCACATCATGCGGTTCATCAACAACAAACGTTTTCAGCTGGAAACTCTAAAGTTTAGTGGAACGCTGTCGATCGACGATATTTGCCTCAGTACCTTGGCAATGTTGGATGGTTTGAGCATAGAAAGTTTGAGTCTTACATTCTGCGACAAGATTCCTCCTGCTATCATTGATCTACTCAGACGACAGCCAGAGCTGAAGATCACTCAAGCGCTTCAGTTCAAAGTGAATAAATCCAAAAAGACTATCAAAACTCCTGGATTCATCAGCTTCCTTACCAGTCAACCAAATCTGATTCACCTGGATCTGTCATCGTCACTGGGTGTAACCGATGAAATCATGGAACTGATCACTAGCTGTCTGCCGAAACTTAAAACCTTGAAGCTTAGACGATGTATTCTTATCACAGACGAAGGAATTATGGATATTGTCAAGCTGGAACATCTGGAAGTACTGGATTTGTCGAATTGTGAAAAAATCTCCGACCGAGCAATGTTCAATGGAGTGATCGGTCGAAAGATGAAACAGCTGAAAGAACTGTATCTCTGTGATCTGCCTGGCCTGAGCGACTACTCACTGATTCAGGTGACGCTCAATTTCGAACTGATCCAAATTCTGGATCTGAGCAGCTCACCGAACGCCGCCACCGATGCCACCATGCAGTACATCAATTTCTATCTGGTCCATCTGCGACGGCTGATTCTGTACTGTTGCACAAAGGTGACGGATTCGGGACTTAGCGGGATCGATCTGCCGTATAAACCGCTGGAAATCTGGGACATTTCCGAATCGTTTTCGATTGAAAGGCTGTTCAAGCTGCGCGTGTTGAATCTGACCGGTTGCTACAAAATCACAGATTTGGCACTGCAGAAGGCAATCAAGTTCAGTGAACTGAAGGAACTGCATCTGGCCCGGTGCTCGCAGGTAATTCGGTTATCAATTGAAAGACAGTTTTTCTTGTTTTCGGGAAAATGTTCCACTTCTACATTTGTTGTTTTTCGTGATTCATCGTTAGTGGTTCCCAATATTGTTCAGGCATGATATTTGCAATCAATTTTAAAAAATTGAGAACATTTGCGACAACTTTGGGTTTTAACCAGGGGAGTGTCACTCCTGTCACCCTCTATGGAGATATACAGACTTTGACAGTAGTCAATATATGTGGGCCTAGCCACATCTAGGCCCATGTCGCCTGTGCAATAGCATTGGGTTGTTTTGATTTTAACAAAGGCAGATGTTGGCTAGGACAAAATGGCTGCCCAGCAGGGGGCCGGTTTCAACGTAAGTTTACAGAATTTGTCCACGTTTCGCGCGCTCTATCTTCGATAACTTTTGAACGTGTTTATGGATTCAGAGTCCAATCACAACGCTGTCATTAGTTTCCTGATATGACAACTAGAGGCGTTGCAGTAATCAAAAGGAGTGGTTAAAATTCTAGAAGTAACAAGGTAACAACATTGAACCTTGATTCAAATAATTTGACAGATGATCGCTATAATCAACTAATTTTCTTTTCTCAAAAGCGATCACATCGCTATAGGTGGAGCTCTTGTGAACTACTATACTATACTATTTTTTCATTGTAAAGATTGTCGTAATCTGCAAAATAACATCATATTCTTCCCTATTTCAGATAACCGAAGCCGGCATCGAGACTCTAGTCCAGTACAACAAATCCCTCGAATTTCTGGACCTTAGTGAGTGTCCCCTGATAAATGACAGATGTATCGATCTGATCACTACAAACCTCCAACGGCTGAAAACGCTCATGGTGAACAAATGTCCCCTGCTAACCGATGACAGTCTGTATTTTATCAGTATCAACTGCCGCTATCTCAAGGTATTGATGCTCATTTACCTGTGCCGTCTTAATAAGTGTGTTTTGAGGTTAAGTTTTAATCGCTTTAAGTTTCATTGCAGCACATTTCGTTGAACGGATGCACGAGGTTGAATCGGATAGAAGAACGATTATCCCGGCTGCCCACGCTGAAAACAATTAATAGTAAATACATCCAGGAGTAGCTTAAAATCGAAAATAAAAACACTTTAATTTTATCCTGTGTACGACTTTTTTTTACCTCCCCGTCAAAACAATTGCTTGTGATGCAATCGTATGCACTAGGCGTCGCAATTAGCTATGTCAATAATGTTGACCTTTTCGATCGATCGTGAAAACACATTTTCATGGGCGTCGCCGACAACAAAGCGATCATTGACTCGAAGTAAATCGTTTGCATGCGGTCATTAACTCAGCTAACGCTCATGTCTAGCGTCGTTTATTTTTGGATGGTTATTTATTTACTAACAAGATAATTGACGGTGTTCAAGAAACCGATCGTCGCACCATCTACCGTTTGCTTTGAGAACACGCGTCAAGATGTCGGGGTATTTTTAGCGGAAATATTGAGTTCTAAACAGTAAGTCGAAGTAGCTAGTCGAACAATTTGCGCAACAGTGCCAATTTGGGGAAAAAAATTGTGTACAAAATGGAAATGATGCTCGAGAGTTACTTCAACATGCACTATTACGGGTATGGAATAAAATATTACGAATCTGATTGTGAGTCTGAATCTGACAGTGAGGAAACTGACCAAGAAACCAAAAGCGAACAGATGGTCATTCGAGAATTTCCGTTTCACGATGACGTACTCTACATCAATATCAAAGCACCAAGGGCGAAGACTGGCTGGGAAAATTTACCAATGGAGGTAAATTATCGAATTTTTCACCTATTTCAAAACCTAATCCATTTTTTTGTGTTCGTAGCTCTTGATCCATATATTTAGTTTCATAAGACCCAGCGATCGCAATTCCGCAGCACTGACGTGTCACCGTTGGTTCGAAGCGCTACGTCATCCAATGTTTCTCGACGCAACCTGCTTTCACTTCGAGCGAATCGAAGTTACCGATAACAAGTCTCCTATTCAAATATTTCTGGACAGCTTCCGCCACTTCACCAACATCAAACTGACAAAAGTGAAATTCAGTGGTCAGACAGAATTCTGGAACTACTTCGGAGTGCACATACGGGAGATAACGTTCGACAATTGCGCTCTCACCAAACCGAAACTGTCGAACATTTTGGGCACCTTGCCAAATCTAGAACGGTTAAATTTAGTTGATTGTGACGAACTGTTCAAAAGCTGGCACCCCGTACACTTCACCGATATTTCTCCGATCTGTAAACGACTGAAACACCTTGGCTTACGCAAAAACAATGCTTTCAATGAAGACCACCTAAACTATTTAGTTGCGATGGCTCCTAGAATAAATTCCCTGGAGATTTCCAAATGTCTCAAAGAACAAGACGCCGGTAAGCGTTTACAGATTCTCTCCCACGTACTGCGTATTCTCAAGTTACACAAACATCAGATGAGATCAGTCAACTTCAGCTACACCATGTACGATGACCTATTCCTGAAGCAGTTTGCCGAGATCGAAAACATGTCACTCTGCAACATCAGTCTTTCCTTTTTCGATAGAGCTCCCATCAAGGATCCCAGTATCATTGAAGTTCTACGAAAACACACAAATCTGGTCCATCTGGATTTAACTTCCTTCCTGAACTTAACAGATTTTGCTTTGATCGAGATCGCTCACTCGATGCCATTGCTGAAAACTCTGAAACTGAACGGATGTTGGCTTTTGACTGATTTTGGAATATCGGAAGTGAGAAAACTTCGCAACCTGGTGGTACTGGATCTGTCCGATTGTGATCGCGTTACTGATGTTGGCTTTCTGAATGCGATAGTGGACAAAAACAGAACGAACCTAAGGGAGCTGTACCTCAGCATGTTGCCAGGTATATCGGAGAACGTGATTCTGAAAATTTGCCTCACGCTGATCAACCTGACAGTGCTGGATTTTTGCGGGTCGGATTGCATCAACGATACCTCGATACAGTATGTGTTCTGCTATCTGAGGTTTGTCCGGATTCTGCGGCTGAATGGATGTGTTAAGGTAACTGGTCAAATAGACGGCTTCCAATGTACCGTCGCAGACTTACAAGAAATGATACCGAGAAGAGTTCACTTGAGAAAACGTGATCATCATTTTGCGCACTATCACAACCTGGTGGCGATTCTTTGAATTATACCATTATCACATTCCTCCATTTGACATGACGGTTCATTGCTGTGCATAAGTGGTTATTATGGGTAGAAGTAACGATGGATCCATCTGGATAAAGACTCGACACGTCTATTGTTTGTTTACTATTTATATATCTATCAGTGTCATTCGAATCGAGCACGAGACCTGCCAATTGCTCTGGTTCCAGAAGGATTCCAAACCATTTTCTTCGAATTGAGTGCAGGTCTCGTGCTGGATTAGAAGGATACTTACAGATAAATAATAAGAATAAGATAGAGATGACGAGTCTTTATCCAGAGGGATTCAGCGTCTTTAGATAGAAGTAAACATTAATTAAATGACCTTGGCCGTTTTTCGTGTTCCGAAATTTTGAGAAAATCGGAAGTTTTTAGATACAACTGCACCAAGTGAGCAGCTGAACTATGGTTCGTTGATGTTAGCTAGATAGGTTTATCTTTGACACAGAAAACGATGTGCACAATAGACCTTTCTCGTCAAAAAATTTTATATGATAGGATGCTTCCTTTTTTATCCCCAATTCGTTACTGCCTATTGCCGCGATGATTTGGTACCTCTAACTATTAAAAAAATCAAAAATAGTGCAAGCTGCTCATTTAACCCCATATTCTGAATACCTATCTTGCCTTGTTTCCCCATATTTTTACACCATTTGGATGAATTTTCTGTGGGGAATACTAAAAGGATGCCAGATCTGCATATATATTAGTAAATCTGCAGATTTTGCATTTTCACTGCAGATCTTTTGCAGATTAAAAATATTTAGCAGAACAAAGCCTATGCCAGCCAATTTATACACCAGCCTTCAACATTTTTGATCATTTAAATTATATATATATAGAAATGTAGTATTTTCTTCTTCGCATTTATTGAAGATTTTTGTAGCAATCTGCAGACTTTTATATTTTTACTGCAGGCTATTGTTTAAATAGACCTGGCATCATTGATGCTGAAATGATTCATTCATATACCTGTCAAAAATATAGAGCATTGTATGAAAATGTATAACCTCACTTTTCTGACAGTTTCGGTGTGCTTGTTTACCTAAGATTTGTTTACACGGACTTTTAAAATTTACATTACTTGAATACTTTCGATGCTCTTTGAAAGAATATCAACTCAAGAGGGATGAGGATTGGAACAATGGTAACCTGGTTCATACATTGACCAATCGGCGCTGCACAGTGGCGGATTTCCCTTAAAACCTGGCCAAAAGTCTAAAATGGTTTTGATTGATCTGCAAAGGTATATACCATGGTTTTTTGGGGTGCAGATTACGATTTTGATGTCAGGTTTTCAAAATTCAAAATGGCGCATGCAAAATGGCCGACATTTTAATCTGAAAATAAGTAAATTTTCACGAATGAAGATTTAATGGCTCCAGTGTATGCCAATAACGTTTATAATGTATCGAATTTTAAATAGTGTGTAGCTAAATGATAGAATTTGTTGATTTGCATGCATTAAGAGGATTGGGTGTCTAGATAATGTAGCTATTATGAGAATTGATGTTATTAGTCATTTCAAACTATGTATTTTGAAATATTATGGAACATAGTTACAAAACTTTTAAACTCTCTGTACGATTATTGTTCGATTGCTGATGCATACATTTCTCAAAGAACGAAAAATAGTATTTTTCTAATATACAGAAAATAAGCCGATTCTGCGACGTAATGCATGGAGTGAAAATTGACAACAAGTTTGCATGCAAATTGCAGTAACTAAAAATAAATATGAGAAAAATGCGAAAATAAGTGTAATTCACTAAGATTGATAGTTTTATTTAAATTAAATTTGACTGAGGATTTGTCCAAAGTACATTATTATGCGATGAAACATTTAAATTCTTGCGTTATACTTGGTCAGAACATGCTAGTACTGCTTCCTGTTATAGTTTTGAGCAACCACGTTTTATTGTCATGCTTGCTGACATGCTACGACTGTTAACCTTCTCACAAACAAATTCGACAAACTGGAGTGTACGCCAAAGTGAGCTCTTTGGCCAATAAACGGCCGGAGATCCTAGTATTCTTTTGCACTACTCTACTCTTTTCGCTTGTAGTATCCAGTCATATATTCCACCTTTAGATTTGTTTTGTTTTGCATGATCAAAGGTCATAGTTCCCCGATAACGTTCAATCATGGCATCCATAATCGATTTTTGATATTTGGAACCTTTGGCGATTACTTCTGTTGACCTCGTTGGATTTCAATATGAACGACCAAAATTATTTACGTCTTTTGCGTTCCACTTTTGATAACTTTTGAACATGTTTATGAATCTCGATGAAATTTTCACCACTAAATACACAATTCTTTCTGATCAAAATGCAGTATTGTGCGACTCGCTATGACAACCGGAAGTGCAGTAGTAATTAAAAGTACGAGTCCAAATTTTAATCTAAAAATCTTATAATCCATCTCCGTCTCCACTTAATCAAAGATTACCCATAAACGGGCAAATTCGGGCAAGAATTCTATTATGTTCCAAATAGAGAATCGTTCAAGGAACACAAATTGCCTCAAAACATAGTGGACATACGTGGACAAAAAAAGTATTTCAATAATTTAGCAAAAATGTCTGTTGAAACCGTCTGCTACAAAAGCATGAAAGTTATTGACATTTTCTATAGACAAACAAAATATTATTTTTTGACATCAGTACATATAATTGAAATACATACCGTCAGCATAACTTTCCATTATTACACATTTGAAACCGAAACTTTTATTAAAATCTAGCTACACTTGAATAATACTGATATTTCGGGTGCTCGATGAAAAATATGAGCAAAGCGCGATGGTTTAAACTGTTTGGATGTGTCAACACCTCAAATATGAAAATTTTGGAGTGTTTCACTTAAAATAGCATGCGGCAGCACCATCTGAAGGACAATATATGTACTAGACCCCAAAGTACTACCATGCAATTTTCGACTTTTGGCCAGGTTTTTAGCCAAATCCGCCACTGTGCGCTGGATGTAAAAACCGGTGGCATGTGCTGAATCGCAAGATCAAGCATTGGGCTATAAAACGATTGCTTTCTGGATGATGGATCCTTATCACATTTGTACACATTTGTTTGTTTGCTCGTGGGTTAATTCCTAACAATGTGATCAGATTGATTATTCATTAGGTGGTGAAGTTTACCTGAACTTTATAGGTAACGAATTCGGTCGATGATAAGCTGTTGAAATGATTTTGATCGTTCAATGCCCATATCGAAGAACGTTTCCATTCGTCAGAATGCCTACCAGCGTATGATAGCAGCAAACATGAGGACAACAAGGTTATCGCTTTCGAGTGGAATAATCATTTATTTAGGGTTACCAAAGGGACTGAGAGCATATTAAGGACATCCCTGCCAAATCTATTCGGAATTGGAGCCTGAATCAGTTGTCACTTGAGCCAGAATTCTGAAAAAGTCGAGATTCTGGCTTATGTTCCAGCAGTTGAACTGGGACGTTGAATCTTGATGGAGACAAATTGGAATGGTGTAGTGCCAATATTGAACGAAGATAACATCTTTGGCTATATCGAGTTATCCAACAAATTTTGGTTACTTCTGAGTAAAAGAACTTTTGGTTGGGATGAGTCGCCGAGAGTATGCATTAACAAAAACAATCGCTGGAAGTATTTGAAATTGACAATTGAAATTGATTCTCTTGGAATAAAGTTGATCTGAATAATTTAATACAGGGTGATTCATCATGACGTTTTTTTGATCTCGCAAAAATTTTAAAAATGGAGTAAATCGCGAAATGTTTATTTGTCAATCGAAAGAACATTTTTTGCCATTTATTGTTTGAAAACAATTTCTTTTAAACGTTGACCATGTTGGCGCTTGAGGTAATCCTTTCGATTGGTCCAATTTTTGGTGATGGATTCGAGTATTTCAAGTGGTATCTGGCTAATTAGTCGAGTAAAGTTGGTTTCCAATGGGAATGTCAATGTTTTCTTCAATGCGTGCTGGATGTGGTCGATTTGTTCGCTAACCATCCAATAACGAGAACTGCAACTTTCACTCTTTTATTGTATGGTGAATAGTGGAATCAGTTGGCCGATTATATCGACCATATTATGGACGGAGTGCACGAAACACATTTCTCACAGATCGCTGGTTTTCGAAATATAGTTGAATAATTTGAAAATCGTGAGCATACTGTGGTGGCAAACAATACTAAACTACAATAAAATGATATGCCTTGGTAAAACCATCATGTTGAACCACTCTGTATATGCCAAGGTTTGAGACTAAAAATAAGGACATTTGAAGTAAAATAAGGACGCTTTCCAAAAACCTCGAAAATAAGGACATGTCCTTTAAAATAAGGACGGTTGGTAACCCTAATTTATTATTCGTGTTCAAGTTCCATTACAGCAAAAGTTTCGTCGATTATCGCATTGTCGTTGATTTAGCCGGCAAATGCAAAATAGCGCTCGGCACTGATGATAAGGAGTAAGAAGGATTTGATTGGAGTGATAATAATGCAGAGCATTATACATTCTGGAAGAATATCAGGGAGGAGAAATTATATGTAAATTTATATTATATCCCGAGTTGCCATCATTTTGGTACCGCAATAAAGCTATCTGCTGTCTTGTTCAAATTGGCACAAAATAACTAGGCTGCGAATGATAAATTTCATAGTCAATTTATTTACTTTTTCGGAAGGGTAAGTAATTAGTATGTTGTGAATATATGTGTCGCCGGTGCCGTGTGTTATGGTGGTACCGGACGTAACCGTTGGTCAGCAGACCGTCCTTGTCGTACTGGTCATAGATGCGACGTTTTTTCTCATCTGATAGCACTTGACATGCTTCGGAGATCTGTCTTAACGCTCTCTACTTAGAGCAGGATACGCGAAACCACTGCTAGCTTTCGAAAGAAAATTCCTAGCTGCTGCTACCCTATCAGTCTTTTTCTCGGCTGAGGACTACAATTTCGGTCGATTAAATTATGCTATGAAAATTGTACTTCCTGGAATTTCACCTAACGAGGTCAATTCATTGTGAGGAATTTCGCTGCGTTCCAATATTGCTTGCCTCTGTAGGTGATGATGTGTGTGGATTCACTTCGGCAGCCAGCTCTTATGTTTTGGATAATTTTGCTATCTTATTCTGCAGAATAAATCATGTGCCTAAAGCCTCTACGTTATACTACGGTCACTTTAAAAACGCTCTGCTATTTAATCTTGTAGCTCTCGGCAAGTCAGTCCTGGCACTCTTCTTGACTATTCCTGGCACTATACCGCTGACGTCGCACTTATGACGGTGATCAAACTTGGCGAGAGTGGCAGTGGTTTCGTCGGAATTGTTCACTCGACAAGCAGTAAGTGCAAGGACTCTGCTAACCTTCGTCCTGCCGGAGTGTTAGCTTCGTCTAATACCGGAGCGTATTGCTGAACCGAAGCAGTCTGCAACTGGCGCAGCTTCCTTCGAATCGGAATCGCTGAATATTCCCGTTAGCCGAATGTCCAACGTGGCCGAAGGCAAATCGATTGCAGCAACACCACCAGCCGTAGCTGACCGTTTAGCCTTTAATCCAAGTCCCTGCCATTGGCATAGCGACAGACGAGTGCGGCGCAGGCTGGACCATCGGTTGACTCGGTGCCGGACAGGGCGAAACAGCTGCAACAGGAGCGGACCTAGTATGGGGTGTAAAGGTCATCAATTGCCATAGATCACCAAAATGCTCTGCGATTAACATTGTGAACAAAACAAATTGAAATTGATCGCAACAACGATAAAATAATCTAAATTCTACCCAAACATTTGAAACATTTGAAAAGGGTCCAACCAGCCCCCTGTCAAGGACGACGTCTCTGTACAGCCAGCATCACTGCCATGAAAGGCAAAACATTGATTTTGAACCGAATGATTAGAAGCTGTATTTAGTTACAAAATGTCGAGTTTCTGAATGATATGATATTAAATCATCCCACAAGATGCAAAACGTCGTGTGGAACGCTTGAATATCGAGCATAGTGCCGAACATAATTCTTTGTTTGGGGCTTTATAGCTATAACGCCCCATATATGTCGGTCGCTGTCAAACTCCATATGATGGTATAGGGTTGCCAGGAGGCTGGGTCTAACTGCCAAACGTAAACCTTGAGAAAAAGACAAAGGAAGTTTTGGTCGAATTCATTATAATTCTATTTACAAATTTAATACTGTTTTATTTAGTTTGATTGCGCATATTGTTTACATCAGACACTCCCCTTAATTCATTGAGTACGTATTTCACTGCCTTTATAATCCTTTTGGAATCAGTTACAATAATCCTTTATAATCATTTTATAATAAGCGTATTGCTAGTTAGGACTTTTATATCAGTCGGGCCCTTTTATAATTTGTTATAAAATCATTATCAAAATTCTTCATAATCCATTGTTGCGTTATGTTTATGCACATGGCCAGATAGATAGTTTTTAACCGGGACGTTACGTGTGGATACGAAAAAACCTAATGTCAATTGCAGCCAGGAGGAGCTGTCAAATGCAGCCAAAGGGAACCGTCAAATGCAGTCAGAAACTGTCAAATGTAGCCAGTCCATTTAAAATATGTGAGGAAGAAAGAGTGGCTATGCAAGACAAGAGATCAAATGAACAGAAAAAAGAAAAAAAAACACAGGTTTTGTCCCAGGATTTTAATAGAGAACATGAAAATTCGATTTGTTTGCATTTGGCAGTGGGCCTTTTTCAAATGTTTGGCTAGAAATTCCTTACTTCTACAATGAGTCATGTACATGAAAAGTAAAAATGTTAAATTTAACGGAACAATGTATGATGCCGACATCAAATAAAAAATAACAGCTGAGCGACCTTGTTTGGAAAGTGTTAACATTTGGCAGCGAACCAAACCAAGTTTCTCATACTATGATCGAATCAACAAAAATTCCAAGACCACGTAAACAATCTCTCTGAACTGCCAAAAAATCATGCAATGTTCTCTACCGAGAGGTTCACTTTAGTTTGTTTACATAACCAATGAACTTTGTACCGCGACTCACCACTTCATTTGCCGCGTTGCCAGGAACTCAAGTAAAAATATTCAAAACAGTGTTGCCCAAACACACATTTTGAGTCCCACCATTCTTGCAAAGGTGAAAAAAATACTCAACATTCTTGCATTTTTCAAATTTAAAAAAATCATTAAAAAATCGCGATAGCTCCAAATAGTCTCATTTCAACGGCAATATTCTTATAAATGTGTAGTCTTTTGAATAAAAATAAGAAAAAGGGGGGTTAGGTCGGACGAGAAAGGTCTATTTGATTGTTCCGTGTTGTAATGTAGAGTGTTCTCGCCAGTTCCGTGAATTGCTGAAGATAGTGGAAAGTTCACCACCCTCAAGGTTTGCCCCAGCGACTCCGGTTTTGGAGAGGTAACTGGGTCGTAGCCCTGCCTCCTAGCTTCCTTCGCTCAGTTTTTCGCCCCTTTGGTGTTTACCTTGGGTCCTTTTCAGTTGGACTTTCGAACAATAGTGCAAGATTTAGTGTATACATGAAAATGACACACTTATTCTAATTTGTTTTATGGCTTATTCTTACTATTTTTATAAAGCAGATCATGATTTCAGCGCTCACCTAAGGCAGGTGTCCTTGGCGATTGCCAACCCGGCCAACTGCATGCAACGGTTCTTTAAATATGAAATGACATTGTTGAAAGTTGCGGCATTTGTCAACGCCAGCAGCATTCTCAGCGAATATGTTAGTCTGAATATGAAATAAAGTATTTGTAAGACAATCCAACCGGTAAGTAATGTATATTACAATGCCCCTAAAGAATGAAGTAACAAAAACCGGATGAGCAGAAATTTCACTTCGATAGAAGTAAGTTCATTTATGAATAATGAGGACCAGTAAGATTCGTTACTATAATCCTTGCTGTTTCCTAGTTTATAGATAGCAACATGAAAATTTTTGGTGACTTTACAAAGCCGTTGTTATGATAATGGCTCGCTCACTCAAATCTCCACAAAGAAATCTCATAAATCAATCTTATAGGTTATGTAAGGGGAAAATAACCTATTATCGCTGCTGGATAAGATGGTCATCATCCGACCGGTGCCTCACGAGCCTGTCATCGCCGTGTTGTCAAGCAGGATCCGACGTCACTCCTTGCCGTGCCAGTCTTCTTTCCCCGTTGATGATGCTGAACTGGGCGTGACCGCACACTACCCCGTTCCCGGTCCTGACGTTAGTGTGCTTCGTCAGCTGGGTCAGCAGCACTGGTGCACCTTCCTTTCGACCAGCTGCATCCGTTTCCTATTTTACGAACACGCCCTGAAACACCGCTGGTGGAATACCCGGTCTCTCGTCCAACACGTAACTCCCGTCTCGGTAACATGAAGAACGAACAATTTATTTAAAGTCACAAAAATAAAACAAATCAATAAAAACCCGTCCCGGTTACGTAATCTGAACACGGCCTTCTCTGACTCGCGCACCAAAGCGATAAGTGTCCTGAGCATAGTCTAAGGCGGAGGTGTTTTTTCTCCTTGATTGCGTGATTGCACTCCGAACCACACAATCAGCAAAACGTTCATCACTAACTTGCTACCGCACAACGTGACCCGGTGACTAGCAAAATGACGAACACCACCGTTATCGACCGCGCCACGGATCAAGACCGGCACCAGAAGAAAAAACGAACTCTATCGCCCGCACGCTGCTGACTTTTTGCACCGAACCACGTGCCCTCATGGTGTGCCAAAACAACGACGAGCGACACCACAGTCGACCGTACTCCTTCGGCTTTTTTCTCCAACTACCCATATTGGTTTCTGTCACCCCGTTCTTCCGGAGATTCATTTACAAGCAAATTGTTGCTTTCAAGCGAACCGTCAAATGTGCCCCGCTTGCAGTGCACGCTAATCTCTTATTACTCCTATTGAACATTTCAATTACACATTGCCGTTAAGCGGACTCTGCAGAAATATTTACAATAAATCATATATTGATGGTGTAAGATCATCTTTGAAAATATTGATTCTGTAGTATTCAAATGGGATTGATGAATTGAAACAGTCTTGTCCATATATTTATTGACAATGTTTCTGTCTCGTGTAGGGTCCGCTTTACAGAGAAATTTCTTATGAATCTCATCTCATGAATGAGCCATACTCTTTTAAGGAGTCTCCCGAAGAGTAATCAAATCGCTTATTGAATGTGATGCTCGATGTAGCGACATTCTTCTACATGCTACAGCTAGCTAAGGAACAAACTAATCTCAAAACAAAAATCTACATAATACCGTCAGCGAATTCTTGCTAAACATTGCGAATCTGCCAACTAGAGTTTGGATATAAGTCTCCGGGTAATACTACGTTCACACTACGAGTTAAAACGTGTTTTAACGCTATCTTGATGACATTTTTCTTGTTGCTAATTATTATAACGTGTTTTAACTCTATAGTGTGAACATGGTATAAGTCCTTGTCTCAAACTCGAAACCTTCGTTTGCGACGGCAGAACATTCAGTGAACGCTTAACCTATAATTAGGGCTAAAGGTACTTCCGGTGCACGGTTCCGCTCGTTCCGAAGACGGTTCGTGTGCTTGCGCCAGTGGCTCAGGTTTCCATCTTGGCTTGATTAGTCCCCATGAAGCAGCTTACCTTTGAGATTGACTTTCGTTATGTCTAAGAAGCCCCGAGGGGTCCGCCTTCGTCGACTGTGCAACGAATCAAGGTTTTCCCAAGTCTCTCTCTCCAAAACCTTCACCTCTACTCTTAGGTTACCTGCTTTTCTTACCGATGCTCGGTTTCTCTTCTGTTTTCTCGAAATGCGTTTCCTCTTGAATCGCTAACGGCGTGACTGCCGAAGGCTGCTGTCCTCGTTAGTGGAAGTCCTGTCTCGTCCCTCACGTCTTAACAGCTTCTCGCTGCGACTGCAAGTTGTCTTGAGCCTTCCTAGATGGCTCCTCGAATCCAATTGAAGGTTCCTGGAATCCAATTGACTACCCACCCGAATAGAAATGTACAGTAAAAAAAACCAGGATTTTTACTGTGACAGTACAGTAATTTTACAATAACTTACAGTAAGTTTTAGTGTTATGCTACAATATAAAAACAATTAACTTTAACGTTTTCACAGTAAATGTAAATGTAAAATAGACTTTTACAGTAAAAAAGGGGGGTGGTTATGTATCTTAACATTAAAAAAATCGATTTTTTTTTCTATCCATTTTTTCTCGAAAGCAGTAAAATTTAATGTGAATTTACTGTATCAGTTTTTTACTGAACAGTAAAATTCATTGTTACATGAAATTTTATTGTAAATCTACTGTGAGAACTTTGTATCGAACAATGATGAAACAGTAATAACTATAATATTTATTGTTTTATGATTGTTTGTAAAGTAAATGCTATTGTAAAATTCTATCCGGGCATTGTTCTTTCTGTCACCCGTTCATTCGGGGGTTCGTTTACAAGCAAATTGTTGCTTTCAAGCGAGCCGTCAAATGCGCCCCTCTTGCAGTGCACGCTAATATTTTATTACTTATTCTTATTGCACATTTCAATTACACATTTTACTGTAGCACCGTTTTGGTTAGAAACCATTCAAAAATGCACCCCTTGGAGACGGTCAGACTTATCATTTTCTCATAAAATAAACACAGAGGGCGAAATACACCGATGAAGAATTGAGTAGAATTAACACTTTTTATAAGAAAACCAAAACCAATTTTCATTAAATTTCGAAGTCTGTATGACATTTATAAAATGCGGAAACTACTTCTCAGACAATCTTACGGAAAAAATAAAAATATCCCACCCTATTTCGAGCAAAGCCATCAATATGGATCAACAAAAGAACACTAAACGGATGGAGCATTTTCTCGAGAGACTTTGTGATATCAGTTGACGTGTTTAAAGATCGACTAATTGTGCAGACGATTTATTGGAAACATCCATCTACCTCTATCATAACAATTTTGTAGATTTTTGGGGCGAGGTCGTGACCAGAGATGCCAGACTTGCAGACAAGTCTGCAAATTCGCAGACTTTTGATTTAAGCTGCAGATTTTTTCGATGACGCAGATATTTGCAGATTTTTTAGTTTGGTTGCAGATATTTACAGATTTTTGAATATAAAGGCTTTTGGTTACACTAGCTTTCCTGACATTTTTTGTACTTCCCAGACTTTTAAAATTATTACTGCAGACATTTGAAAAAAAAAGTACCTGGCATCTCTGGTCGTGACCCAACTAACAAATATGTGCTGTATTTATTCCTTCAACAACCGTTACATTTACTTCCGATGGTTGGAAACCTGTAGCAAATACCAACAAAACCAAATTTTCCACTGTTGCTCATTTATAAAAATTTTTCAGCCGCTAATCTTGAGATGTTTATTAATAAGTAATACACGTTGAACTAAGTTAAACCATATCTCAACTTGTTTCGGATCAAAGATAGTTCACTGAGTATTCTAAAAATTTCGAAGAAGTTCTCGGTATAGTCACATCCTATCTGAAGCAAGCAGGACTTTACTGGTAACAAGTACTTTATATAAGACTAGCGTGTCTACATCCCGTCTATAAAGTTCAGATCGACGAAGTCGTCACCTATTCGAGTTAGTTTGGTGTAGATCAACTGAAGCAAGGGGTTTAATTTTTCAAGGACCACTTATCCTAGTGAACGAAGATTTTTAATGGCAAAGGCCCGGTGTGGCAAGTGTGCAGAGAATCTTTTGAGGTTACTTATGTATTAGGCAGCGTGTCTATTGTAGGGAGGTCCACCTGAATTATTATCATACCCAGCGTTCAAACAGTGCCCGGAGAATTCGAAGCTTTCCACGACACGACAAAATATTATGAATAGTGACTAGTATATTATGAATCATGAACTAGTTCACGATGATTGAAAGGATCCTTGAATAATATTCCGGGTTTTGTGAAATAGTTCACGAGAAAATGTTTTGATTTTGTGAACTACTACACAACCATGAAAACTAGATAATCTTCAAGATCTAACAAATGAAGAATCAGTTCACGTCACGCAGCAGGACTCCGAGTAATGTTTAAAAAGCTATGAATAAAATTACGATTCAACATTTGGTTTTATGAATAATGTTCATTAAGTTATGAACTAGTTCATGAAATATATTAATTTGGCGGAACCAATTTTTCTTATAGGTATCAGATGCTGGTTTGACCGGGATCGAGCTTCAGCGAGTGGCAATTGAAATTTGGGACCAGCAGCAAACGTTCTCAATCGACATGTTACAGGGCCTCCAGGAATTGCAAATCTCCGGCTGTTTTAAAGTAACCGATTTTGCCCTAAAACAAGCTTTCAAGTTGGTCGAACTGAAGGAAATCAACCTGTCCCATTGTGTGCATGTTAGTGATTCTCCAGTTTTGACTTATGTAAAGCAAAGTTAACAACAATCATACTTACTACCATTCCAGATCACGGAAGAAGGCATCGAAGCCATGGCACTGAACTGTCCTTCGCTGGAAGCTATCGATCTGAGTGATTGCTACCACATAAACAATCGCTGTATCGATCTACTCAGCAAACACCTGTTCCGACTCTCCAGCTTGAAGCTGGTTCGATTACCATCACTCACGATTGAAAGCATCAACTCAATTCTGGCAAACTGTAAACTGCTGAAAAATATTAATCTTCGGGGTTGCAGTAAACTGCCCCGGGATGCCATCGATCTGCTAGCTAAGTTGAAAACTCTACGGAATTTTCCAAAGTACTAGTCGTCTATACGTTTGTTCTTGTCCGTGTGGCGTCGTTTTGTCAAATATTGATGAAAATAATTTAAGTGTTTTGAGTGTTCAACCAAATAACGAAACAACTAACGATCTTTTCTTATTTCCAGCACAGAAAAGTCATGTTGATCGGGAAAATCGACTCATTCTAATATAAAAAATATATTACTGTATACTATTCAAGCAGTCATCGAAAAAATCAATTCTATGTGAATTTGAAATATTAAATTAATGCTTTACTATCACCGACATGTCAATCAATTTACTTTTCGATTTGCTTTTCACTCGCTTCAGACTGTTGCACGATGACCTGCTGTAACAAATCCTTCTTCTGCTCAAAATAATCTCGGAACCAAAGAATATGCTCTTTCTTCTCCTGCGCAGAAATGAAATAATTTTTCGAAAGACCAACACACACCAGTTCCATAAAGTGTCTGATGGGACCCCGCTGAGGACACCATCCTTCCAGGTGTTCCTCGAGGAAAATGTGATCCGTGAAGGAAACTTTCGCTTCCTCTTCCAATCCCTGCTCGTTGTTGATTGGGAATTTCCATAGCTTACCCTGCTCGGTCCACAGTGCCATTTTTTGGAAATGATTCGCCGGTGGATGGGCTACAGCCAAACGAAGCTCCCGATCCTGAAGCTTTTTCCACGTTTTCAACATATCCGGACTATCCTCGAGTGTAGTTGGATCTGTAAAAATGTTCAATGGCTCTTCCCCAAATAGTTTGACACTAGCTCCAGTCCGTTGTACCATTACCGTGGGTCGCTTCCGCTCGCGGGCGGTTCCTGGATGCTCTACAATCAGAACGTTAATATCGTTAGTATTACTTAAGCCACTTCTTACCTTTCATAGCTTTTCTCTCAATTGACTTCCGTACTACGCTGCTCCTCGTTAGTTGAATATCTTCACGCTGCTTAGAACCATCTTTATCAACCTGCATGCCAGTGATGATGTCACTCAAACTATCACCACCAGCTTCTGACCTCCCTAACAACTTCGCTAATAGCTCAGCTTCGGTCTTCTTTGCATCGCCTCCGAGTGAAACGGCTACCTGTCGCGTTGCTTTTTCTAAATTGGCCGGTTTTTCGTCGTCCGAATCTGAATCTTCTTTTTTGGAACTTTTCTCCTTCGACTCTTTACTTCTTTCTCTTCGATTACTTTGAGGCTTCGCTATTTGTACCTTTTTTATCAGCTTAACCTCAGTATTAGTACTCATCATCGATAGCAATTCATTTAAACGGTTCATGGTGGCTGTAGATTTGCGATCAGACTTATCAACTTGCTTTTCTGGCTTCGACGGAATTTTCTTTTCGTTTCCACCATCATCCCGCTGGCCAGAATCCGAGCAGAAATCACTGTTTACAATCAACCGCAAACTGTGGGATCTCTTATATAACCTGCGTAAACGATAGATGTGTAGTAAGACACAGGGGAGGATAATCGAATTATACACGATTCAGCCTACCGGTTGAGATTTAAACGAATACCCTGAAGCATCTTGAGATATTAAATTGCTTGATTTTTAGCAGAATAATTAAATTTTAAGCAGGATAATTTTTGTCTTCCGCAAGCGCACCGATCTCGTGGTTTTGTTTGTTGATTTTTTGGGAGACGGATTCTACAGCTATAGGTACGTTTGACGTTTATGCTGCGGTGTGTTTTTGAAGGGAGCAAATACACTGAACAAAACTACTTTTATTTTATAAGCTTAGTATGCACCTCTTGCGAAATGAGGTCGCGAAATATTTTTCCTTCTTCCGTGCGGAATTTTGACATTTGCTCGCGAAAACTAGTCTATGTGTTTACTGTTAGATGTCGCTTTTGATAACTGAAAAACGACATCAGCTGTTGTTTGTTTATTTCTTTTTTATGTTTCTGCTGTGATTTGAATGTTTTAACTGGTGTATTCGAGGGGAACGACACTCCGTGATTTGTTGATGTAATAAACTTATAATTTAAAATTCTGATTGGATTTATAAAAATTGGTATAGGTTAGATCAAAATGGATTCGAATTTACTACATTAATTGATAATGGTTTGGAATGGCCGAGGATAGTTTCAAATGTGTCATAAAAAATAAATTGAATTGCTCGAAATCCACGTTTTGACAGTTTCAATGCTCGATAAAATCAAAACAAACATTGCCAGCAGCATAACTGCAGGAACAAATCAAAACAGAAACATAAATTTTGTTGCCAGAATTATTGAAAGTTTCGAAAATAGAGCATGCAAAGTTGCCAGGTACATCAAATTAATCGTAATTCGAGCAAAATTGGATTGAGATTGGATAAATTTGTTGAATTTTTTTTTCAAATATTTTAGCAATACTCGATGTGATAGAAATTTTTTAAAATATTCTAAAATTGCCGAAAAAATGAAAATTCATGCAAAATCGAACGGAATATAACAATTATTCTGAAGTGACGTTCCCCTCGGGTGTATTTTATTAATTCATCACTGATGTGTATGTAAACGGTGATAATTGTAAAGCTATTTGCCATTCATGAAGCTATCAGGAAAGTGACGTACTCAGCGTGAATCATGTTTCGAGCATGATTAATCATAATGCTTATTTGTGACGGTTCCGGATGTCTCGGAGAAGTTCAGTCTGACCAATTTAGACAGCACAATTCCTGGAATCGGAAATTTAAATCATTGCCTGGCCATTCTCTATCTAAATTGGCTGCTTCTACAGGTTCTAGAAGACCCAGGGAAATGATAGAAATTCGCTAAACCAAATTTATTGCAATTATCCGAATCGTAAGTCTAAATTGGCGTGTGACCATTAAGAAGCATACAAGTCTCGGGGAAACTATTTTTCGAAACACGTTTCGGAATCCGGAATGGATTCCAGCGCAAATATAACAACCAACTCCGACTCAATCTGTTTCAGGTCGAACTAAACCCTAAGCTTCAAACTTTGGGTGACGTTAAAAATCGATTATAACAATGGCTACTAATGCACTGCTTCAACGTTAAAATCAACGAGAAAGTTGTGAGCTCCCTCCGGGTCCTAGAGGAAATAATTTTGCCTTGGGAAAAAAAGATATCGGCTCATCCTAGCGTATGAAATTTCATACCACGAACTACCAGGACAATTTTCGCAATTCGGCAATAATGAAGGAATAAATAAATGTAAAAATATACTAAATTCAAACCCAGTCGCCTTGAATCGCTTCAAAGCATATATCAGTTAAGATATATTTTTGTGTTTTTATAGCTGTGTTCTGTCTTCTTGGAATTTTGATTCACATAATGAACAAAATATTTTTCATCTTCTGCTTCAAGGTTAGTCTTTCGGATAATTTTTCCACCGCTTTCTCTACTGGCCGTTCAACGACAAAATAAAATAAAAAAACAAAGTCGTGTTCTTAAAAGTCGATTTAATTGAGAATTATAACCATTAAACATGCGCTATACAATCCTATATTTCTAACAAATGCACATTTCACGAAAGAGAAACTTTGCTCATCAACATAAGGAAACCAACTCTACCAAATATTTAAAAAGGGCTTATCTGCAAAACGTAAACATTGAGAAAATTGTCAAAGGTCAGATTCATTATAATCCTATTTGGAAAATCGATACTATTTTATTTCTTTTGATTGCGCATATTGCTACTACTTGTATACCTCACACAAAAAATGCTGTTCAAGTCTGATATTCCACCGAAAGTTAGACGAATTAACTGAATTCTAATTTGATGGTCAGATTGACCCCACTGAACATTATAAAATCAGATTGGCCCTGTATGTAAATTATGGAAAAGTCTTTTAATACAATAATGCGTTATAATCCATTTAATACGACTCTATTGCTAGTTAGGTACTTTCCAATCAGTTAGGTCTTTTCATAATCATTTTGGTCATAAAAATCAATAAGTAAAATCGCTATCAAAATACTTCATAATCAACTGATGCGTTATGTACATGCTCGTGTAGATATTTGTTAATGGAAAACATGAAAATTCAATTTGTTACATTTTGCAGTAAGGCCCTTTTCAAATGTTGGGATAGAACTGGGTAGAGCTAAATAAAATTATAAATTCAAAATCGAAACAAGTATGACCCAAAAAAGCTCCAATGCCGTTCACCAGTAGCTGGTCGAAAACACTTTACGATCCGATCTTTTCATTTTCGTCCGAGATCTCCGCGACTAGCAACTGAATCTTTCCGGAAATGTTTTTCGATTGATCTGCAAATCATCATGCTTCGATTACCACTAGGTTGATGGTGATTCCGTTCTGTTAAAGCGGAAAGAAATACAATCTAGAGGATCACAAGAATGAGTCACACTTAGCGAATCTACCGGTGCGTCTGATTCGATGTAGATATGTTACGCAATCGGCTCGTCCCTGCTGATCCATCGGCAGGTCGAAGTTGACGACAATGGTCACCTGTTCGACGTCGATACCTAAGGTGAAAGAATCTCTCTGTAACCTGGTGCTGTAGCCAGAATCAAGTGGCGGAACTTACCCCTGGACAAAACGTTCATTATAATCTGAACCTTCTCTAGTCCGGTTCGGAATCGATCCAGAGCGTCCAACCGTTGCTCCACCGTTAGATCACCGGACAATACCGCTACCGAGTGACCATCCTGGGACATCCTGCCGGTCAACCAACCGGCCGTTTTGCGTACCTGTTTCGATCGATTAACAGTTCCGAAAATAAGTTTACTTGGAGTTTACAACTGTCCTATACATCATATGACAGAAAATGATCGCTTGTCCGACGGTAATCACACAATTTCTCGTCCTGGTTGCGGCACTTGACGTAGTACTGTTTGATGTTATCGAGTGATTCTTTCTCCCGCGCCAGCCGAATGACGATTGGATTGGGTACGATGTATTCTGCGAACTCCATCACCTCACGCTCGTACGTGGCCAAGAACAGCGACCATAACACCCGCCTCGTCCAGTACAAAAAGGGAAAACTTCTAGGTCGTACGTCCTGAACTTTATACCCCAGTCGATTAGCTTGCCGGGTGTTCCGATGATGATATGATTAGTCAGCTTCGCCCCTTTGACGATCTCTTCACCGCGAACGGCGTAAGGAAGTTTGATTTCCGGACAAAACTTTGGTATTTTGGCAGCTACTTCCCCCTTTTGAATTGCCAGCTCATACGTGGGGGAAATACAAATCACCTGCAGATAGTTTTTTAACTGATGGACTCAACTGAGCATTGACAGCACGAAGGCAGCGGTTTTTCCTGTTTCCGACTGACTGGGCGATTATATTCCGTGGCGGACCGCCCAACAGAGTAGGTACAGCCGTCTCCTGAATCTTGGAAGGGGCGTTGAAACCCATCGCATAGACTCCTTGAAGAAATTCCGGCTTCATGTGCAAAGCTTCGAAAGTTTTAACCAACCAACCGGCAAAGAAGAATCCTTCCGCTGCACCTCCAGATCCAGCTTTGACTACTAGACCTTAGCGAACATCTTTCATTAGCAAACTTGAATCCGCCGGGCTAAAAGATTAGTCATAGATAATTTTAAAGCTGATACTAAATATATCGGCAGAAAATTTTGAATAGGACGTAAGCAACAATGAGGTTCTCTTTGGGGTCTTTCTCTTCTGTTTATTAAACGATCGTTTCAATATTTAGAACTCAACTCTTTGCCTAATATTGTAGTAAAAACTATCGGCTATGTACTGGAAAATTAGTGGTGTTATAGTGATGTCATAATAAGAGAAAGTAAACAAAGAGAAGCTCTCAATGTTATTTATGTCCTAATCAAAATTTTCTCCAAATTTCGACTTACTTGAATACCTCTGCGTCTTCCGCGGAGGAAGCTGTTTCTTCATTTTCTCTTGCAGCTTGTTTTTCTTCAGGAGCTGTTAGTCAGAATTTCCGTAGCTACCGAACTCAAAACTGCAGGTGCAGCCGTTTCTACGGGAGTAACCAGCTTTGGTTGTGCTTGACTCCGATTTCTCTAAATCATGAAGGCTACCGCTGGTAAAAATAGTGGCAGACAAGTTTTAAGGCAGAATGTGCCGATAAAATGTTTTCCGATGTGTCGATCATTCGCAAACTCCTGTTGTTTGTTAGAACTATAATTTCTATGTGGTTCTTTTTTGAGGGGTTGTTGGCTGCTGCTGGATTTGGAGTTGTTGGTACTGCTACGGTTGTATCGATTTAATATTGGTTGGCCAGGATGTTGATAAGATTAGTTGAGCTGATTTGTAGCATCGGGTTGTTGTTGAGAGAAACTTCCAAAGTTGATCGATGGCTGCTGGCTCTGCCGCTGACAAAAAATACTGCTCCGGCGGCCGCCTTGTTCGGGTGTGCTGTAAATAATATTAATTATTTAAATTTAATTGTTTAAAACTAGAAACAATCACACTTCCAATAATATTGCTAAACTTACCATTCAAATTCAAAATATTGAATTTCTAAAACTACGAAATTTTGACAGGTTGCGATGAAAAAAAAACACAAAATTACCAATCTTGTTTTTTCATATTTTTACATTGCAACCTGTCAAAATTTCGCGAGCCTCCGTGCGAAATAATACCTCTGACCATTATTTCGCAAGGAAAAAGTTTGCCTTGGTGACAGCGCATAGAAAGCAGCGCTGTCTCGCGGAAGTATTATGAAACTTATCGTTTGTCGAACCGTGTCTCGGCTAACTGCATTTTTCGTTATCGTTTCGCCTTGGTGACAGCGCATAGAAAGCAGCGCTGTCTCGCGGAAGTATTATGAAACTTATCGTTTGTCGAACCGTGTCTCGGCTAACTGCATTTTTCGTTATCGTTTTCGCGAGAGCTGCGTACCGCTTACGAAATGGAAACGAAAATTTTTTCGCGAGCATTTCGCGACGTTTTTTATGCATAGGTTTTGTATAGGAAATTTCATTTCGCAAGAGGTGCATACTTAGCTATACACGGAAACCCGCAGAATAAGTTCTTTTAACTTAAATTTAGGTAGTTTTGAGTCTTGCGTCGCTTTTGCACTTATTAGTGTTGTCAAAAACAAAGAGAGTGATTCGACTCAGTCGAGACCTTCCACGGAATAAGGTACTTTTGAGTTGTTTGAGGTATACTCAAAATTTGGTAGATTCAACTTAAATTTAGGCATATTTAACTCAAGGTTGAGTATAAAAAACCTGTCAATGAGTTGTGGTTTTTGCCGTGGTACCTTAAACACGGTTTACCTAATTTTACCTTATACCACGATACCCCGAG
The DNA here is from genome assembly GCF_030247195.1 of Topomyia yanbarensis. Taxonomy (NCBI): domain Eukaryota; kingdom Metazoa; phylum Arthropoda; class Insecta; order Diptera; family Culicidae; genus Topomyia; species Topomyia yanbarensis. The sequence goes on from NC_080672.1 coordinate 53,064,264, forward strand.
ATTGAGTCAAAAGAGCTCAACTTTTGGTAGTTTTTCGTATCCGTGTACATTTGAATGCATCCTCACCAAAAGGGCCACCAGGATAGAATTATAACCTACAAACAATAATAAAACAATAAATATTATAGTTATTACTGTTTCAACGTTGTTCGAGTCAGAGTTCTTGCAGTAGATTAACAAAAAAAATCATGTAACAATCGATTTTACTGTGCAGCAAAAAACTGATACAGTAAATTCACATTAAATTTTGCTGTTCTCGAGAAAAAAAATGTATGGAGAAAAATCGATTTTTTAATGTTAAGATACATAATCAATTTTTACGGTTAAAGTCGAAACGCTAAAATTTACTATCTTTGTATTGTAGCATAACACTAGAACTTACTGTAAATTATTGTAAAATACTGTGCTGTCACAGTAAAAATCATGGTTTTGTTACTGTACATTTCTATTCGGACACTTTTTTATGTGCGAATGCGAACAAACAGGAAGAACTGAAGAAGAAAACAAAAGCACATAGTGCCTTTCATAGTTCCTGTCAATAAGTGATGTTAATATTTATGGACTTTTCTACGACTCATGTAGGTACACGCCACATGTTACAAATACTACATCACTAGCTGGTGGAAAGTAATAAACAAAGACGGCAAAAGCAAATGGGATTGTTTTCAACCAAGAAACTGCATTAGTGTTCATGAGACTGTCCGACAAGAACTTAATTATTTGCGGACCAGTCGGCCATACCTATTTTCACCACTTGCTTACCAAAGGCGTTGTTTATGTTTAAAGGTACGTCCAGAGTGAAGCCAAATCTACCAATCGAACACGTCAGTGGCTATAGGTATCGTGCAAAGTAAACATATATTGTTCTTACGGAAAACATGCAAGAAAAGTATTAGTGTTATTAAAACTAATGTTATGGCAAAATATTTCAATCGATTAAACAAGACTCTACACAGAAAATAAAAATATGCAGAGTTAGCATACTTTCTATTCCCGTCTCTTTTATTCTGCTGTGATATTTATACATTTTTTTAGAATATACTTCTAGTAAGCGTTCAATGAGTGTATAGACCGAATATATCGAATGCATAAAATTTACAGTAGAAAAAACGAGAGGCAGATAGAAAAGTATGCTATCGATGCATAAGTAAAATTCTGCATGTAGAATCATTTTATTATACTTTTTTCACACAGAAAAAAATGTTGGTAAAAATAAGAGTTTTTCGCTCTTAGCAGAAAACAACCAGCACATACTCACAGTTTGAAAATTAAAGCTCTATTTTGATTACAATCCTTCAATATCGATTTTTTGACTATAATCCTAGATTAATTTAAAAGTTTTACTTTCAGCATAACAGTAGCCGTTGGTTGATTTTTGCTAAGAGCGGAACACTCTTACTTTCACCATTATTTATTTTCAGTGTGTTGTAACAAAATGTACAATTAATTACACGGTAAATAACTACAAATAAACCCAGTAAAGTTCAGCCGGAATTCCGGCTTGTTCCGGTTAGTATTCCGGCTCCAGTGACGCAACCGATTCTAACTGGAATCGGGTGTGTCACTGGAGCCAGCGTACTCTCTGGAACTAGCCGAAATTCCGACTCATTTCTGGTTGAACTTTACTGGGAAGCGATGTAAGCTATGAAACAGTAAATTTTCAATTCACTCCGTATGAATTTATTGTGTAACTCGGTTGAAGTCACTCAAAGTTACAACAAAAACTGTGGGTACCAGAAACAAGTGTTGCGCATTCTTCTGTGCAGGATTCTAGTGCTTACACAAGCTGTGATTCGATTGGTTGGTTTTGCTGATGTCTTGCTCGGGGATCATGAACGGACGCCATGATTAATTTCGCACACTCGAAAACGACTTACGTTCTCACCTCCTATAGTATAATAACGCAATGGAGCATTTGCTTGATGACGAGCTTGTTCACAAGGAGTTAAATATAAAAGCGAAGCTTATCACTTGTACTGCGATAGCATCAAAAAGCGTCGGCGCTAAAACATGATGATGAGTTGCGGTAGACTTGTGTGTAACACCCAACTCGTACTTAAAAGAAAGCAAAGCATTCTTCACATATCCTTTCGATCATGTTCTAAGTTTTTTAAATAATTCGCTCTAGAATACCTATCCGTCTTTCAATTTTATGGTTTTCGTTTCTCTTAGTTTTAAATTTGCTGAAAAAGCCAACAAAATCAATACAGTAGAGCCTTGCGGCAATTAAACCATAGTAACATAACTGGTATAAGTTTGTTTAAATTTTTCTAAGAAATTTCAGCTATAAAGCTGGAACAACCAACATTTTGCTCGTTTTTAACAAATATTTTTATAATATACGTTTATAACGGAATCAACATAATATACTGGTTGCCGTTGAATATCGTAATATTGAACTTGCGTTTTTTCCTGTTTGCAGAGTGGACAACTAATGACATCTCGTGTATTTACATCAACTTGCACATCATGCACACTGCATACAGAAAATAAATATTGGTAAAAGTAAGAATATTCCGCTCTTAGCAAAAAACAACCTACTGTTAGGTGGATAGTAAAATTTTTAAATTAATCAAGACCAATAATCAAAATAAAAGTTTTTCTTTTAGCTATTAAAGAATAGTAATTAAAATAAAAGTTTTATTTTCAAACAAAGGGCCGATTTCTTCACTCTCGCTTGACTTTTAAACCCGGTTCACCAGTAAGTTTAAATCTGGCTTAAGCGCTAAGCGAGGGTGAAGAAATCGGCCCTAAGAGTATATGTTGGTTATTTTTTGCTAAGAGTGAAAAAATCTTATTTTTACCAACATTACCAACGCTTAAAAAAGGAGAAAACTCGAAAGACTTTCACTATTTCGATTTTCAACTGCATTTAGAATATTTTAGTTTATTTCAAAGTTCACAGTCCTCGACAAGCATTCCCAGGTAACCAATAAGCAAGCTGAATGCGCCTTAACGGCTACTTGATAAGCACTTAAGTCGTTTTAAATGCTATTTAAAAGTCGCTTTTGGCAAAATATACGGCTACATTACTGCTGTGCTATGAAAATGCTTTTTTACTACTGTTGTGCATTCAGAATGCTGCTTACTGGCAAGAAGTTTTTAAACAGTTTTTCAAATGCTGATTAACAACAGTTATGCATAACGAATGCCAGCATACTGCAAGAAGCATCCGGAATGCAAATTTTACGCTACTTTACTGCATACACTAATGCTTGTTGGTTACCTGGGTTTGATTACGGCGTATAAGCCAACCGTCAACATTTGTTTGAGGTGGAATTCCGTACAAACTGTTATTGGTCGAACACAGTTCATAGCAGTCAACGAAGGAGAAAACTTTTCTATTTCGATTGCCATCAACTGTCTGATTCGCGTATAATAGTTGGTCTGGAATTTCTCTTTAAAACGAATTTGGGAAGTTGGCTTATACCAATGCTTATACGCCGTAATTGAATGATTGTCGAGAGTTTAGCGGCCCTTACACGTTCAATATTTTTGTCAATACACAGTATTGACGATATTGTTACAATATTTCAATCGCATTTGAAATCCATTTCGTCAATACAACTTTTTCCACTGCCCGTTAAATACTTTTGTCTTACTTGCAAGTATTGACGAAAATATTGAACGTGTAAGGGCCGCTTTTGTCAAAGCTACCTAAAATATGATTGTTTTTGCCATACTTTTTTCTCTGTGATGCTATATTGCAACATGTTCCATTGATCGACCCCTATCCTTTATTTCATAAATTCCAAAGGGCTTTCGTAACTGACAGATCGACTTGTGGCTTTTTTGAAGTTTTGAATGAATGATTTTATGCGGTCTTCTTCAATGTTGACATATTTGCTGTTGTGTAGTGGTGGACTTGAGCAACCAGAGAGAGAAGCAGACATACAATGTTGCGCAAGAAAGAGCGAGAAGAAATCGCGGCTGTTCAATTCTCACGGCCTATAGCGAGAGCAGTGCACTCATTCAACCAAAAAATCATCGTCATTCGTTCATGTTCGATTTCTTCTTCGTTTCAGTACGTTTTGTCTGCCTGTTGAAGGGTTTTTAGGGAGGTTGTTTTAGCTCCTCCAGGTAGTGAATTAGTGAAAAAATAACCTTGCCTGTTTTAAATCAACCAAATATTTGATTTCGGGAGGAGTAACGTACTAACGAGTTGGGTGGATTAGTACCTGATCGATTCCGTCCAGAATCAAAGAAGTTCAATCAATTCAGTTCGCTGCTGGGAAAAAAGAAAAAGTTGACTTTGCATGCAGTGAGACTGAAACAAAAATGGCCTGCTCTAGCGCTACGACGGGTAGCAAGATGGACGTAGTTGCGCCGACTAACGTTTCCGTCGCAACGCGACCATCACGATTCACCATGGAAGGCGTTGGATCACGGGTTATCCGCGGCCCAGACTGGAAATGGGGTAAACAGGTGAGCGACTTTCATGTGTTCTGATTTCCTGTGCTTAGCAAAGGGGGCCATTTTTGCTACCATTCGAAGGCGAATCAGTGCGATGTGCTAGAATGGTAAAAAAGAACTAGAAAATTCCGATACAGGCTAGCGTTAAAGTGTTGACCCCGTCGGAGATTAATCACACTATCGAACGTCATCGATAATTGTTGTAAGCTACAGTATTATAGAGAAGTCATTGATAAATGAAAATCGGTGTCCTCATTAACAGCGGAGGATAGAAAAAATTTCTAATTCAAGTTTTTTGTGTTTCGCGTGTTAGAGGAAAGGTAACAAAATCGTGCTGAAAATTGTACACTTTGTAGAGGTTCGATAATTTGTGCATACCTACGATCATCGTTTTCATCCTGATCCTGACTAGGCGTAAACCGACAATGCACTGCAAATTACGAACTGAATTGATACTTATCCGCGATAAAATATTTACTGAAAAAGAAGTGGTATGATTTTTTAATGTCAATAAATCAAGTTAAAATTTACCACAATCTTGATCAACAAATGGCAGCTGACCCGCCGGAGGTCGAATAAACTGAAAATAGGACGATAGGGCATTTGCTTTGGTTTAAAACCATTCTGTTTAAATCACACCACTTATTAAAGCCAGTCTTCTTGGTTGCATCCGGATCGAAAAAACAATCATGTCGGAAGGAAAGGATTCCTTGTATTTCGATAATGACGTAATTAAAATAGAGGAGAGATATTACTAGGCCGAGATGGCTTCCTTAACAGTCCAATGCTGATTCACACCTTTTATTGAGTTAGAAATGAATACAAACAACCAATATTTTGACCATAAAGACCGAATTTCTTTAGCTTGGCTGTTGCAATATCATAAGTAGTTGTTCTTGTAGAAGCGTGAATAATTCCATGCAAATATAGCATCGGTTTGCAGTCCGTCGATGACTCCATCGAAAGAAAGCAGGTTGATAGTGTGCGTATCTAAAACAGCTTTAATAGTTTTAATATGGCTCTCATGCATGAAACTTCTCGATAATTGTCGAGGCCCGATTTGTATTCCGTTTTGTGTACTTGAAACAACTGGGCCGTTTCTCAATAGGAATGAAATACTTCAGTAGCAAGAGATACTTTGAAGAATCCCCGTAGTGGTTCAAGAAGCCTGCTGATGCACTTTTTGACAAAAAATCGAGTGAGCCTGGAATTTGCTGCAAGAATGGCAGCGTTATCGACACACCACGCAGCCACTTGTAGAATAAAGCGATTGCCGGAAAATAAAACATTTGGAAATTTATCAGGTAACTTTTTAGTACGGTGCCTAAAACTCCATTTAATAACATACAGGATTGCAACCAGGATTCTTCTTGTTGCTCATTCACATACTGAATTCTTAATGCAGTCTACAAGGTACTGCCTCGTGTTCTGTTTAGCAAGCTGCGTCCTCTGGCTGAATCTTTTGCTGGCGAATACCAAAGCGGGTTTCGAGGAAGACGATAAACGATGAACCCAATGTTTACCCTGCGACAAGATGTATATAAATTCCGAACATATAACTTGTGGACTTACTGTCTGTTTGTAGATTTCAAGACAGCGATTGATTCAGTGAAGAATGACGAACTGCGGCAAATACTGCTTGGAAATGGCTTTTCGGTAGATCTGACAAGCTAATTTATATGGCACTAGTTGTGTCAAAATATCTGGAGACATATGACTCGTTTGTGATGTTAGATGGACTGAAACAGGACGATATACTTTCTAATCTACTGTTCAACATTGCGTTGAAAGATGCGACACGAGATTTGATGTGGAAAGGAACGGAAACTTCATTACGAATGTTTGTCATTCTCCGAACAAACGATCAATGCATTGAACTTACTTTATTGGTGGTGTCAACGACCATTGTGAAAATAAGACTTGTTGACATATTTACAACAATCTTTCCATGTGAACATGTTCTGTCTAGTTCCATGCTCATACCAAATCAACATTTTGTATACAGACCCGAACACTTGCGAAAACACGTGCACATGTTCGCCTTTGCGTTTCGTTCGCGCAACAGAGATAGGGAATGGGTTAATACAGTGCTGCGATAATACCTCGTTTAACAAAGTGGTAAAGTGACGACGAGTCCGTACAAAAAGAGATGGTGGTAGTTTTTTTCTCACAGAAAATCGGAGAAATAGTTTGCGTCAGTTGCTAACCTCGTGCTCGCTACGTCGGGACCACCAAATCCACTACAATCGACATCGTCAACATGTCCCCGTACGGATGAGTCATTCAAAGAAACGATCCTGCAGATCCTGAACAATCAACAGATACTGATGGCAAATGACGAGCATACAAGGTAACGACCAGAGTCCAAGTTGGTTCTAGATTCTGTAGCGACCGATACGTTAAAAACACCGTTTTGGTCTTGCGGTGACATGCAATTCTCCAGCCAATGAAATTTTAAGGATCACGAATGCCGTGAATGTGGCGGACTGGCTATGAGAGGGGCTATACTATTCGTGTTTCGCGTCAAAATCACGTTCAAAGCCGTTAAAGTGGAAGCAGCAAAACGAAAACCGCACAGTCAAGATTGTAACCGTCAGCAATTTGAAGCGTGCCCGATGACAGCGATTCACGGAGTATCATTTGGACTGCAACATCAAGACTCAGACATAATTATCGTATCCAGGCAAAACTGGATCAATGTCGAGACTCCAAAAACAATTCCGGATTATCATGTGTTATGTAGACAACTTCAGGAGACAGATTGGGCAAGGAAGCCATGTTTTGAGCACGGTACATGATTAGAGGAACCCAACAGAAAGGTAACTTATATTATTTGCTGATCTTTCTCTGAATGTTTTAGGTTTCGACCTGATGCATGAGTTCGAGCTCTGGGGTGTGCCATTTTCGTTCTGCAAGCTGGTCGGTAGACAACAAACAGATTAGCAGATAATAGAATTAAAAGCAAAATTTCCCGATGTATTTACCAGCTGTATGGGATTGTGCATCACAACACAAGTGTGACTCACTTTCAAACCGGGCGCTTAACCTGTGTTCAAGCCGAAGCGGCCAGTTTGCCGACCAGACTGGAAGATTTGGATATCATCACTACAGTCACCTATGCGGATTGAGCAGCCCCCGTCGTGCTGGTCCGCAAGCATCTCCGTTCGCATTTGCGCAGATTTTTTGACTGTGCGCTCGAATCAAACAACTAGCCACTTCCACTGCCAGAATACATTTTAAATTGGATTGCAAATTGTACGATGTTTAACCACATCGATCTGTCCAATGCATACCTTCAAGTCGAGGTGGACGAGGAAAGTAGGAAGCTTATCTCGATCAACACCGACAAGGGAGCCTATCGGTTGTCTCCTTGGGTCAAGAGCGCTCCCGTCGTTGATTATCATGCAAATCTTCGTACATCGACGACATCCTGGTCGATGGTCGCACCACCGAGGAGCACAAGCAAAATTTAAATCGTGTTCTGTAGATACTAAAAGAGTACGAATTTACGGTCAAGTTCGAGAAGTGTCGTTTCTTTATGCGCCAGGTGAAGAACCTGGGACAGTTTTTAGATACGGATGGCATTCGCTAGGGGAACTGCTCAAGGAAAGTAACAGTTTCTAGTAGTCTGAAGCGTACTATCGTTCTTTTGATCGTTTTAAGGAAATCCCCCAGTCACCGCTCATGTTGACGCACTATAGCTCTCGACTTGAGATAGTAGAAGCTGCAGATGCGTCGAACGTGAATATTGTCGATCACGTCACGCACGGCTTTCCAGAGGGATCAGAGATGAAAGCAATCTACCATGCATCCCGAAGCCCAACTCCAACTGCTTCCCGCTGCAGTCAAACTGTGAAGGAAGCCCTGGATTTGATGTTCACAGTCAAAAAATTCCACAGAATGATCTATGGAAGGCGTTTTCGTTCTTCAGACATCGCATGTCGTTGGCGATTTTCGGTTCAAAGCATAGTATTCTGCCATACACAGCAAACCGCTTCCGATGCTGAATCCCAACCAGTATATTTCCACAGACCATTTCCGGCATGCCGATAATCTCCCGCGTCACATCATTGCATCGACTGAGGTCGAAACAGTTATTTGCAACATCGTCAGCCATCGTCTATCGAGCATCTCTCTGTGTCGTTTAAGATGAAATCCGCCGAGACCAGCAAGGACCGGACGCTACAGAAAGTTGTGGAACCCGTACATAAAGGCTGGGCAAGATACGAAAAAATTTCTATCCGGAATATCGGAGGTCAAGCAACTATTTGCGCGTCAAGATTCGCAGTACCTGGCACAAAATGTTCTGATGATGTACGGTGAACGGTTTGTCATCCCGAAGAAGTAACAAAAGAAAGTCCTCCAGCAATTGCGCGCTTATTTACAATAAGACCTCAGTTGCGAAAGCCAAATACTACACCATAAAACGAAGCTAGAGTTTTGGTCGACACCTGAGAAACCTTGCAGAAAGTACACGCGGACTTTGCTGGTCCTCTCAAAGACATCTGCTTCTTACTAACTGTGAATTCTTTCTCCAAGTGGCCGGAAATCATAGCTTCCAACCACATTACTACAGCAGCTGCAGATTGGATCGTGCATTTCAATACAGCACCATTTCACCTCCAAAGCAATGGGCAGGCGGAACGTTTTATCGACACCTTCAACAGGACTGTCAAGAAAATTCAGACAGGAGAGGAAGATATGGACGACATCAGCAGCTACAAATCAACGCTCTGACGGAGTGCACCTGATGGAAAATTACCTGCTAACATTTTTCTTGATCTACCGACGCAAACGTCCTTGGAACTACTTGGACCGCCCAGCAAGTTCATAAAGAATAAGAATTACAAGCAGTACCGACAGTTCATTACGAAACATGGTACGAAAGAGAAGAACTTTGACGTGCAAGACAAAGTGTATGCTCAAGTGCACTAAGGCAACAACTGGATCATGGAACGTGTTGGATGCGTCACGAATGATGTGTCGCTCCCGGAGCGAAAACGAATAATCCGTTCACACAGTAATTAGCTGCGGAAACGTTATGACCACTTAAATCAGGTAGAGCGACCTATTTCTCTTGATATTCGTTTAGGTTCTTGGGGTCTTAAGCCGGTTGAAGATTCTGTTACTATTCTAACAATGCCACCATGAGCTGAGCCGGAAGGATTGATCGAATTGCAACGGAGCCATTCGAGCCGGTTAACTGGTAACGTCGTGCACGGGTTCTTCCTAGGGAATCCGTTCCATATGGAGCTCTCCTGCGTCGCTCTTCGAGGCGGTGACTTGTACCTATCTGCTACAAGCCGTACTAGCTCTACTGAAAGGGAAGGTGTTATAGTGCGACCCAATTCTTCGCACGCTTATGCATGACAACCGACAGATATCATCCAACCAAATGTGATTGATGCCACCTGCTAACAAAGACGTCAGACATCCACAGCCAGCTGATCACGAGACGTTTCTTCGATTTTGTTTGGATTATTAAAACGTTTGTTACGCCCTCCCCTAGGTTAAGGGTTTCGCGGAATTGCAATCATCATCAAGCATATTGCATGCATAAATGCTACAGAACCTCTGACAGACAATTGCTTTAACATGGTTATTGCAGTACGCCTCGATAGTGGCGCATCGAGGAGACCGAGAGGGCATATGGGCCTTTTTTATGTTTTATGTGCGCGCTGACGTGGCCGGCTGGCGGGTCGGCATGGATTGACTATTGCTGTGGGCTGTGTTTGAGGACATTATTCCACAGCTTAATGGCAGTGTTGGTGAAGGGGTTCACAGTGGGGGTCATTGTGTGTCCATTTATCGGTCGACTTCGTCATGGTGCACAGGCTGATTAAATTAATACAATCAAATTAATTTAATAAATGCATAAGTAGAAATCTATTAGTTGTCGTCTTGTAATAATTGAAGTTTTTAGTACTAAGCTTTTGTGACAGTTGTGTCAGGGAACGAAGGCAGAATTATATGCGTATATGATAGAATAGTGGGTAATCCTTCCTGTGTTCAATTTGTGCATTCCATTCTATCCATTCGGGAAGGTCGGATTGCATAAATTAAGGTACAATTAATTTACTGACGCGCGTGAATCATCAATCCCCGGTTAGCATAGCATGGTGAAACTAATAAAATGCAATTGTCGTTAGTGATAAATAAACAACATTATTTTATATCTTCCTTGTTTGGACGTGAGTCTTTGGTTTTTCCTTTCTTAAGGAATTTTTTCATGAACGTGTCCACTGGAAAACAGAGAAAGAATGACCGGAACGGTGAGAATGAAGAAACGGTGAAAATTCACCTTTATTGGAAACACTGAGAAAAGATATGTCCTCAAGCAGAAATCGAACCTGCGACCTCCCAGTCTCTAGTTGGGTGCGTTAACCACTCCCCAATCGAGGAACTGTGATGATGCCATCACATGTTCCCAACAGCTTTTGTGATCACCGCTGCAGCCTCCAATACCTCCTAATTGACCCATCGACCCCCCAATGTCTCCCTATAAGCAGATATTCACCTCTCTCTCTCTCACCGATCGGGCCAAATCTCTCTCGTTATCTATTTTTAGGTCTAGTGGACTGCGCTCAAGGCTTGAGATATTTATTATCACTGTTTGCCCCCAATTCCTAACTCAGTCGCCACCAGACAGTTGGCAGTGAAAGAGCTATGGAGGGGCATGTTCATGTCTGCCCTCAAAGCCTATCGGCAGAAGCTAACGACAAATCCAGCCGTTGATGGAATTTTATATATTCCTTGTTTGGACGTGAGTCTGTTTTTTTTCTTTCTTAAGGTTTTTTTATGAACGTGTCCACTGGAAAACAGACAGAGAAAGAATGGCCGGAACGGTGAGAATGAAGAAATGGTGAAAATTCACCTTTATTGGAAACACTGAGAAAAGACATGTCCTCAAGCAGGAATCGAACGTGCGATCTCCCAGTCTCTAGTTGGGTGCGTTAACCACTCCATTATTTTGCTGCATTTAGATGAGTTAAAGTAGTTTAATTTCATGTTACAGGTGTTTTTCTATTTTACTTCATTAGTGGTTTCTTTTGTATTTCTACTAGTTTGCTTTTCCTTTACTCGTGTATACCAAATGGTATCAGTCAATTTATATACTTCTAATCAATCTCTGCAACTTTTTTCTCTATTCGGCATGTTATGATTCCTTTTATTACTGTATCTTTATACTATACTCTATCTATACTCATATAGGTACAAACGCTCGTGGCTTTCGCGATAACACAAACCTAGTCACAAACGCAACTAGAGATGGGCAGAACAGTTCACTTCGAAGAACCTTTCCCGATCGAACAGTTCTGTAAAAAGAACTAGTTCGCATGAACCGTTCTTTCGTTCAGCTGATGTTTTACCCGTATCTAGTGAATGGTTCTCAAAACATTTGAATCTGGGAGATGCAATAAAATTTCTGCGCCAGAGCTCTCACAGAACGATTGCTGCCTTAACTGTTATATTTTTGTATGCTGAACGGTTTCACCAAGGGTAACGAGTTCTTTATGATGTATACTGACAGAAGTAGAGAGTGAGATCAATATGTTTATTTAGCTTGTGTGTCATTCTTCGCCCGGTTCCACACTAATGTGGTTTTTGTTTGAAGCGAAACTGAGTCAGTTTCTAACCCCAACTGTTGTCAAAATGTATGAACTGACAGCGGTTGGGGTTAGAACCTAACTCTGTTTCGGGTTCAAGCGAAATCATCATAAGAGAGCACCGATAGCGGTTTGTTGGACAACAAGTCAGTTCATTTCAAGGGGCGAGTCGCTTAGCACAAATCGAATTGTGCCTACAAACAAACAGCGTGGTAGCTTGTGCCGCAATGTGCCACGATGTGCCATAGTGTTCAGTAAAACAAAAGCAATGGTTGCTATGATTTTTTGACTACATTTTGTTGACAGTTTTTGAGTTGTCAAAAGTGTGCCTCCTTGTGCCACATATTGTGGTAACGAGTGAAACGATCGTGTATTACTGTGAATCGTATTTTTATACTATGTTATCATAGGTGATACAGTATATATGGCATATTGTTCTAAGCGACTACGTTCACCTAAAAATCGGCCCGCATAGTATGTTAAACGGCTTTAGGTGATGCTCAGTTCATTCGTTTTAAAGAGAATTGAGAACTACCGTTCTTTTAAAAAGAATTTCTGTTCACTCATTCTCTACGAAGAACTAGTTCGTTTGAACCGTTCGCGAACGAATGGCCCATCACTAAACGCAACCATGCAATTGCAATCATCTATACATACTTACGCCCGCGATTTCGCCAGCATTAAACATCCCGATAGTTAATTAAATGTTGTAGCACCTATAAACTTACAAACGCAGTCTCAAGAATCAACCCACCACTCGCGCGATAATGAAATGTTCACGTCCGGAAGTTTAACCTCGGTCCTAGTAGCCTAGACTCATACTTTCAGTTGAACCAATAAAAAAGATGACGCTCATTTTCACTAGACAACACGTTCCATGGCGACATGACCGGGAACTCTAGTGATATGGGGAAACTGACTCTCTTCTACCATATGTACTGAACTAAAAATTAAACATCAGATTCACGGTCCACACGCGATCATTCAAGAATACACGCCACATGACCATAAAATCAAATTTATACACGCGAAGTCGCATACACGTGACAATCACTTTTAACATACAAATGCTTGAGCCCTTCGCGACCATCCACGGCACCTATACACGCGATATCGCAAACATGATAACATCCCGGAGATAAGGTGAACGTCTCAGCGCTTATAAATTTTCAAATGCGGTCTCAAGCGTGAACCTAAAAACTACCGCGATCGCACGAGAATGAATTGGTCACTTCCGGACGTTTCTATCCTTGGTATCAGCAGATTAGGTCCATACTTTCAATTAGACCAATTAAAAAAGAAAGCTCTCATATCCACTGAACAACACGTTTCATGGCGACATGACCGGGAACTCTAGTTATATGGCGTAACTCTCATTTCCTGTCAGAATGTGAATTGTACACCGAAAACTAAATATCAGAATGACGGTCCGCGTGACCATCCAAGAACGCACGCGAATGGCCACACGATTGCAAAATCGAGCTTTGTGCACGTGAAATCACATTCACGCGAGCGCACACAACAATCCCGTTAACATACGACCGCTTAAGCCCTTCGCGAACAAACAACGCTCACCTACGCCCGCGATTGCGCAAACTTGATAATACCCCGGTAATAAGGTGAACGTTTTAGCACTTACGAATTTTCAAACGCGAACCTACAAATGTTCGTGTTCGCGCGATAATGAATCGGTCAGATATGGAAATTATTTCCCTCCGTCCTAGCAACTTAGGTCCATAGATTCAACTGGACCAATCAAAAAATAAAGCTCATATCCATTAGACAACACCTTCCATGGCGACATGACCGGAAACTCTAATGATATGGAAGATCTCGCTTTCTTCTAGCATCTGCGCCGTACATTAAAAATTAAGTCTTAGATTCACGGTCCGCGCGCGATCGTTCAAGAACACACGCGAATATGCGAAAGGCACACGGTTTTAAAATAGAATTCATATACACGCGAAATTACATAAACGTTAGCACACACGACATACAAACGCATACGTTTGTACGTCAACGTAGAAATACTCGAGCCCTTCACGATGATACACGCTGTCGCGAAGTCTCTACGCCCGCTCAAATTTGAACCGTACAATGAATATCACATTCAGAATTACGGTCCGCAGCACTTGGCCTCAAGCAGTATTTTAGTGGGTGACATTTCTCGTCTTGTCTGCAATTGTAGTGAGTGATTCTGACGGGGAGTCCTTTCGAGAACGTAGCTCTGCAGCTCTAGTAGGACAATTCTCGAAAAAACACCCACACACTATTACGCAATTAGTGAATACCCACGCCAACTCAGACAGGTATGCACCCCTGGACTCGAACGTTAAAACTCACACCTTCCACGCACACACTACCGCAATAGGACTCACAATTGGACTTTTACACATAAAGTCGCACGCAGTAATTACAGGTATTCGTCTGGCAACCGGGAGAAGTACATCTCAAACGCAGAGCTTACCATTCCAATGATGGGCTTGTATCTGCGTTGCCTGTGTTCAAGGCACCAAGTCTTCCTCCGTCAAGTCAAGGAGGTATGAAACCCGCTAGCCACCACCTCGGCTCCCTAGCTGCCCATAAAGGGATCAAAAAATAGTGCCCTATAATATATGCTATCAATATTATTGATGAATAAAACAGTTGGGGGGGGGGGAGTCGTTTCGACCCTATGAGAATTAACCATGCCAGTCGAAGGCCACAGGCCCATCCCTTATTTATAACGGTATCATCTTTAGTCGATCGCCTTGATGTATTGGATCGTCAGTAAAAGCAGACATGAAAATATTTGATTCCAGAGTGAAAGCATACAAAATCAGTGAACTAAATCAAGTATAAACAACTCATAATAACAGTCACTGTTACAAAAACAACGTTGTAAACGCAAAGTATTTCGCCGTATAATAGCAACAGCTTACTCAGCAGCAAAAATACTATCAGAAACACGCCACGATAGGCTGTCGGCATCGTCTCGTCAGTTCTGTTTACTTATACAAATCGATCATTTTGAGCTCTTGTTGATTAAATTCAGCCGAGAAACACCGACAGGCGCCTGACTGATAGTTAAGGGCACCACCATCAATCAGGCGTTTTTTTGTTTTTCCTTTCCTAACTGCTTCCTTTTTCCGAGAACGCTGACATGGGCAATTTTTTTCTGCCTCGTCTATTGAATTCCTCTCATCTATCGTTTTTTCCCCTTCCAGGACGGCGGTGAAGGCCACGTCGGGACAGTGCGCAATTTCGAATCCCAGGAGGAGGTTGTAGTCGTTTGGGACAATGGAACGGCAGCCAACTATCGATGTGCGGGCGCATACGATCTACGCATTCTGGACAGTGCCCCGACCGGGATTAAACACGAGGGCACCATGTGCGACACCTGTCGGCAAACTCCGATCTTCGGCATACGCTGGAAGTGTGCCGAGTGTAACAACTACGATCTGTGTTCGATCTGCTATCACGGCGATAAGCATCACATGAGGCATCGATTTCATCGGATCTCGACGCCGGGTGGGGAGAAAACGTTGCTGGAACCGCGAAGAAAGACGAAGAAAATCGCAGTGCGCGGTATTTTTCCTGGAGCACGAGTAGTTCGCGGTGTCGATTGGCAGTGGGAGGACCAAGACGGTGGTAACGGACGACGTGGTAAAGTGAATGAGATTCAAGACTGGTCGTCGGCTTCACCGCGTTCGGCAGCTTACGTGGTTTGGGACAACGGTGCGAAGAATCTGTACCGGGTGGGTTTTGAGGGAATGGCTGATTTGAAAGTGGTTAATGATAGTAAGGGAACAAATGTGTACCGTGATCACTTACCAGTGCTGGGTGAATATGGTCCTGGACGAGGGCCTCACAGTTTCCAGATTGGGGATCAAGTGACAGTGGACTTGGATATTGAAATCGTGCAATCGTTGCAACATGGTCACGGTGGATGGACCGATGGAATGTTCGAGTGTCTGAATACCACCGGAATGGTGGTAGGTATTGACGAGGATCATGACATCGTAGTTGCTTATCCAAGTTCTCACAGATGGACCTTTAATCCTACCGTACTGACGATTGTTTCGTCGCCGGCTTCAATTCTCAGCGAAAACCAGTCGCAGCAGTTTGCAGTTGGAGATTTTGTGAAGATCTGCAGTGATTTAGAACGGATTAAGATCCTTCAGCGAAGCCATGGCGAATGGGCCGAAGCCATGCTGCCAACTCTTGGCAAAGTTGGACGCGTCCAGCAGGTCTATCATGATAACGATTTAAAGGTGGAAGTTTGCAACACATCCTGGACGTATAATCCTTTAGCTGTGACGAAAGTGGTAAGTAGCAACTGAAAGACATATTTAGTTCTGGTATAGTATATGTTTGAAACTTCATTTTGCAGGCATCCTCCTCGGATGGATCCACCGCAGTGACCACAAACGGGGAACGTCTTTCGGCGATACTTAAAAAACTGTTCGAACCGCATGCATCTGGTGATACCACGGAAGAATTGGTGAAAGCGGCCGCCAACGGTGATGTCGGTAAAGTAGAAGAGTTCTTATCTGGCGCTGCTGCACAGAATGTTGCTTCCGCTTCTACCAGCTCTCAAGAATCTCCACAAATCGTCAAAGTGGACGTCAACGGTGTATTTGCTGGTCATACTGCCCTCCAGGCAGCCAGCCAAAATGGGCATCTGGAAGTGATTCAAGTGTTGCTACGATACAAGGCAGACGTTGAAATTGAGGACAAGGATGGCGATCGTGCCGTGCATCACGCTGCCTTCGGTGACGAGCCAGGTGTGATGGGTCTGCTAGCTAAAGCAGGTGCTGATTTGAATGCTCGCAACAAAAGAAGACAAACCGCGTTACACATTGCCGTCAATAAGGGTCATTTCAACGTTGTCAAAACGTTACTGGAACTTAAGTGTCACACTAGTTTACAAGATTCCGAAGGTGACACGCCTCTTCACGATGCAATTTCTAAGGAGCACGATAACATGCTTTCGCTACTTCTGGACTACGGCGCAGATATCACATTGACCAATAATAACGGCTTTAATGCATTGCATCATGCCGCCTTGAAGGGTAATCCCAGTGCTATGAAAGTTTTACTTACAAAAACCAACCGTCTTTGGATTGTGGAGGAGAAAAAAGACGATGGTTATACGGCCTTGCATCTGGCTGCACTAAACAATCACGTCGAAATTGCCGAATTGCTTGTTAAGATGGGTAAGGCAAATATGGACTGTCAGAATGTCAACTTGCAAACAGCCTTGCACTTGGCAGTTGAGCGCCAGCACGTGCAAATAGTGAAGCTTCTAGTACGGGAAGGTGCCAATTTGAACATTCCAGATAAAGATGGCGATACGCCACTACACGAAGCTCTACGACATCACACGTTATCCCAGCTGCGCCAGTTGCAAGACGTAGAGGGTTTCGGGAAAATACTTATGGGACTGAGAAATGTAAGTAAATCTTGGGCATTCTTATCAAACTGAAAGTACTAAACTATTCCCCATTTATTTCAGAACACCGATAAGAAGGCATCCGCTTCAATCGCCTGCTTTCTAGCAGCCAATGGTGCTGATCTGACTATCAAAAATCGAAAACTGCAGACCCCGCTGGATCTATGTCCAGATCCGAATCTATGCAAGACGTTGATTAAATGCTACAACGAGCGCAAAACCGATGATATGGACATGAATGCGACCGGCACCACCATGCCTGCACCCAGTATCATGCGTAACGGAGCACCAAACCCGGCTGGTGCGAGTTCGAATGCCTCAAATTGCGCCGGACCATTGCTTCCGGCTGGTGCTAGCACTGGTGGTATTCCTCCCGGTGTCGTGGATGCAAACTTATTGAACGATCTGAATAAAATGTCCATTCAACCGACCATTAGTGGTCAATCGAATAACATCTCGACACCCACCGGGAACCCATTGGACGAATGTTTGCTGTGCTCGGATCAGAAGCGAGATACAGTATTCAAACCATGTGGACACGTGGTTTGTTGCGACAATTGTGGTCCTCGTATCAAAAAGTGTTTAATTTGTCGCGAGTCCGTTTCAGAACGGGAAACTATTGGCGAGTGTCTGGTTTGCTCGGACCGGAAAGCTTCGGTATTTTTCAAACCCTGCGGTCACATGGTCGCATGTGACAACTGTGCCCAAATCATGAAAAAATGCGTTCAGTGTCGAACGCAACTGGATCAAAAGGTTCCACTTTCGGTTTGCAGCGGTGGTCCTGGTCAGGTGGTTACCGTGCAGCACCCACGAGACGAGAAAAAGGAACAGGGCAACCAAACTGTGCTGCAGGGTATGAACAAGAGCGGTCATGGAGTTGCAATGAATAACACCATGTCGCCAAACGTGAGCGGAATGAGTGGTACTCCGACGACTCTTACTACAACGAAAAAGAATGTCAGCAGCGGTGGTATTGCTCCAAGCAACCTAGCCGCAAGGGATGACGTGCAAAAACTGCGTCCAGATGATGTCCAGAAGCTTCAACAGCAACTGCAGGACATTAAAGAACAGGTTGGTAGATGCAGTAATATATTCGCTTGTTGCAGTCTAAAAGTTTCAATTTGTGATTTATTTCCAGACAATGTGTCCAGTGTGTTTCGACCGCATCAAAAATATGGTTTTCCTGTGTGGCCATGGAACGTGCCAGATGTGTGGAGATCAAATTGAAGGCTGCCCGATATGTCGCAAAACAGTGGAAAAACGAATTTTACTATTTTAAGTGCACAACCGCGGACCTTACTATTCCATCAGCTGCTTGTGAAGCTATCGACGAAAATCAAAACTATCTGAATAGGTTTTTAACTTCACTTCCATTAGGTAGGGAAAGCGACGCAACGTTGCGAAAATTTCCTCTAAGATTTATTTTTATTTTTTTAAAGAAATTTTAGTTAAATGTTTGTCCCATTTTATTATTTACACAAGTGTTAGGGTTAGATCGAATCGTTCGATCAAAGGTATATTCTTTGATAATACAAAGGCTTTTCTGTTCAAATTGTATCTGTTTGTCTACTGAATTTCAACAGTTATTGTTATTGAAAATCAGTAAAATTGCTTCATTTTATTGTTAGGGTAATGTAAGGTTATTTCAATACTGACTGTCTCGGGTCAGTATGCATTAGGATTACACATTCTGCACAAATTAGGATCTAATCGTCCAGCACAACTTTATCTTATAATCGCACAGTCCCTTTATAGGTAGGTGCTATCATGCGTCAAGAAATATCTGTGCTTTAGTGCACGGCATACATTGAAGAACAACTTTGTTTCCTAAGACCCGATACGGACGATACATCAGCTTCCGTTAACGGACAAGAACTTCCACGTCACGTCACCGTTCCGTCAGGATAAGTTGAATGCGTTTCTCGTGTGCTTGTGAACACGTTTCGTACGTCAAAACGTTCCAAGCCGTTTGTTGTGTCTGAACTCCTCTATTTAACTGCATGTAACTAATTTTAACGTTCGTTGACATGCTGACGTATCCTGTAATCCGTACTTAACTCTAACCGAGTTTTAACAACGATGAGGGAAGCTTCACCGCACATTATGTGTCATTATTATTCATTACTAACAACTACATCCGGTACATGGCGATAGTTAACGTGTGGTGTAAGCTTTGACTGGAATAAAATTCGCAAAAGCGTCCAAATAAGTACGCATGTATTGGAAATCCTGAATGAATAGCCACTAGACTGGTTTTAGATCCTCTTGTGCTATAGAACCTACCGTTGAAATCAATAAACAACACGAATGGTCGTTAAATCAATATATTTTTACAAGCAGAATCTACTAAAATGCACTAACTACAACAGTGATTAGAAATTATCTTGCTCGATATGTGTACTTTAAGAACGAATTATACGATTTACAGCAATCGTAGCTTTATGGGGGAATGATTATTATAATTATTACAGTATTAGTACAATCAGATAATAAATATGGATAGGTATTTAAATTATTTTGGCTTTTGGATGACGAAACCTGTTCTTAACGCTTGGCCCCAATGGATAGTACTTACCTTACCAACCAGTCCAAGGCTGTGATGTCCTTTGTTCTATCAGTCGTTTCCAGTTGAGTCGGTCCTCGGTATCTTTTGCTGTGCTGCATAGATGTAATCTATTTCTCGCCATTGCGTTGAAAATATGTTCAGCAAGGTGGTATTAAATTTTGGAGTATGTATGACATGCATTAATAACGAAAAATGTTTTGAAGAATTTTCCGATAACTCGAAACGGTAAACATTTTGAGCTCATCTCGGTTAGAGCCATAGCCGGCTGGTGGATGAATCAGTTTGTGCAGTTACCTACTACTAGCAGAGGAATCGTTTTCGTTCTGATGGTTAGAAAGTAGTATACACAACGAAATACCGAATTTTAAAATACCCGACCGTAACCAGTTCTTGATTAGTTGCCGCTAATTTCATGCACCGAGCCACAAATCTTGAACAGAAAGATTTGCGATTTCAATCAGTTTCTACTAGTCAACCTTGTTGGATGATCGGAGACTACATTTCGAAATTGGATGAGAAAATGATTATTACACACTCAATTCGGCTCGGCAATTTCCCAACAGCTGTGTAGTCAGCAAATTTAAAACTGATGCCTCAGTAAACTCTGAGACTAAGCTATCAAATGTTACTTTTACTGAGATCTCAGCAAAAAAGTTGTTTGTTGAGATTTCGGCTGTTGAGACTTCGGCAAAAGGTGCGAAAAAAGCTGAGATTCAGCAGAAAAAATAAGGTGTGTGGGTTTCAGACGGTTCCGTGGACTGTCTGTAATAATTAGTTTGTACAGCTCTGCTAGTAACGGGTGCCAATTGGGTCATTGAATGAAGAATGAATAAAATTCTTCTTTTATTACATAAACCGATAGAGCTCATCTTTCTAAATATGGTCGGTATTAAGTCAGACCGGACTAAGTGACAAAATATTGATTTCGAGAAAAACGAGTACAAAGTTTGAACCGCAGCATCCTTCACATTATGATAGGAAATTAATTCTTGCCATAATTCTTGTTTATTGTTACATAATCCAAATCTGACAAAAGTCAATGTAGCTGACGAAATTCTTTATCCAGTGCTATCATTATCTCATTTTTTGATATTTTGCGACTTAGTCCGGTCTGACTTAACACCGACCATATATCAATATATATATATATATATTAAACCCATAAAACTTCAAAATAATTTTTAAATAATTTTCTACGAAAATGTATACACGTCCTCGTTGGACACTATCAGTCTTCCTTGATAGCGAATTTTGCCACATGGGTTAGTAATTTTGACAGTTATCCCAGCAAAAGGATAGGAATCAAGGCAGTTCAATGATAGATGTGATCGTAATAATTCAATTTTATAAAATATTTTTATTTGTTATTTTGAGCACCCAAAAAAGCGAGAAAAAGTTCGACGCGTATCTTCAACTTTAGCTGCTTCGGACAAAACAGAAATGACCCAATTAGAACAAAAAATCCCCACCCAGAGAACATTGTCTATGGAAAGCAAACCCTTATCAGCGCTATCAAACCATCAAACAAGAATAAAATTTGAAAATCTTTTCCTTCACCAATTATTATTTTTATTTCCGACGAATTGAAATTAGCGTACATAAACGGGGAAAAACCTATTTCAAATCATCAGACTGAAATTCGTTCGTGATTGATTCTCGCTAATTACATGCACTGAGCCGCAAATCTTGAACAGCTCCAACTTAATCGAGTACAAAACCGGGAGTAGGTGAGTGCGTCATCGTTCGTGTGTTACATTCGTTCTGGCTACACGAACCAGCACGACTGTCGGTCGAATCTACCGTCCGGTGAGAAAGGGCTACTACACCGAGCGTGTCGGTACCGGAGCGTCCGTCTAGTTGGTGAACGTAATGGAATTTCTCGCCGCCGAAATATTGGAGCTGGCAGGAAATGCTACACGCGGAAACAAACAGACCAAGATAATCCCCCATTAGCTGCAGTTGGCCATTCGAAATGATGAAGTGCTGAACAAATTGCTTTCCGGTGTGACCATTGCCCAGGATAGCGTGTTTCCGAACATTCATATCATTTTGCAGCTAAAGAAGACCGAAAAGAATTAAGTTATTCTTTGTTGGCAGGTGAAACGATGCCGAGAAAAAAAAAAACTGAACCTACTCTTTTCAGGGCGACCATTATATTCGCATGAAGAGTTTTGATTTGATATTCGTTCCCTCTCCTTCGTTGGCGTATTTGAATTAAACTACAACTTTGAAAACAACATCTGCACCTAAGAAACTTTTGGGGAAAACGCACTCACTTTTACATTTTCAACGTGTACGTACATAGTGTAGCAGATATAACACTCGAAAACAATTATTCGCCTGCTTTAACATATATTTTAGTTGGGACTGTAGTCGCATATGCTCCACGGATATATAGTATCCGGGGGATAGACCACTAGGGAAAAATTATTCTCGAACCTGAGGGACAACCCACTTGCAAATGAGTGGTTGGGACTGTGTATACAAGGTGGACCTGGTGTTTTGGAAAAATTGACGGATCGATATTTTTCGAAGGAATTTTTACCGCAGTGTTGTCTGTTAGTCTATTTCGTATGCTCGAACAAATCGACCAGTTAGGTCTTGCTGGCTTCTTGGGGGCCTTTATTGCTGAGCCAGTATTCAGACTTACTCAAATCAATCCGAGCGATAGTCGAGTACACAATCACTTCTTCCTATTAAAATTGCAAATCTCAACTTTCAATTTATTACAAACATTATATGTAGCAGCTCGAGGCAGCGTTACCGGACGAGGGAGAGCTCGACGTGGCCCCTCTAGAGGACTGCTGGAGAACAGTAAAAGCAGCCATCAACAACGTAGCTGAGGACATTGTCGGGTACGAGGAACGGAGACGACGAAACGATTGGCTCGACGAGGAGTGCAGAGCGGTTTTGGAGGAGAAGAATACAGCGCGAGCAATCATGCTGCAGCAAAAAACGCCGCCTGGAAGAAGCGGAGTGCGAGGAAATGGAACTGATGTGCCGTTCTCAAGATACACGGAAGTTCTACCAGAAGCTCAACGCATCCCGCAAAGGCTTCGTGCCGCAAGCCGAAATATGTAGGGATAAGGACGGGAGCCCGCTGACGAACAACCATGAGGTGATCGAAAGGTGGAAGCAGCACTTCGACGAGCACCTGAACGGCGAGGAGAATGTAGGTACAGATGACCAAGGCAACGGAGGATTTGACTACGTCAGTGCAGTTGAGGACGGGAATGAACCAACTCCCACGTTGAGGGAAGTTAAGGATGCCATCCAACAGCTCAAGAACAATAAAGCAGTTGGCAAAGATGGTATCGCAGCAGAACTCATCAAGTTGGACCCGGAAAAGTTGGCCACTTGTCTGCACCGGTTAGTAGTCAGGATCTGGGAAACCGAACAGCTACCGGAGGAGTGGAAAGAAGGGGTGATCTGACCCATTCACAAGAAAGGCGACCATTTGGAGTGTGAGAACTTCCGAGCGATCACCATTTTGAATGCCGTCTACAAAGTACTATCCCAGATCATCTTCCGTCGTCTATCACCTAAAGTAAATGAGTTCGTGGGAAGTTATCAAGCCGACTTCATCGATGGCCGGTCGACAACGGACCAGATCTCGGATCCTCCAGAAATGCCGTGAATACCAGGTCCCAACGCATTATCTGTTCATCGACTTCAAGGCGGCATACGACAGTATCGACCGCGTAGAGCTATGGAAAATCATGGACGAAAACAGCTTTCCCGGGAAGCTGACTCGAAGCAATGATGGACGGTGTACAAAACAGCGTAAGGATTTCGGGTGAACTTTCCAGTCCATTCGTATCTCGACGGGAACTGAGACAAGGTGATGGACTCTCGTGTCTACTATTCAACATCGCTCTGGACGGTGTGATGCGACGGGCCGGGCTCAACAGCCGGGGTACGATCTTCACGAAATCCGGCCAATTTGTATGCTTCGCGGACGACATTATCGCCCGAACATTTGGATCGGTGACAAACCTGTACACCCGCCTGAAGCGCGAAGCAGCGAAGGTCGGACTGGCGGTAAATGCGTCCAAAACAAAGTATATGCTGGTAGGCGGAACCGAAAACGACAGGATCCGGCTAGGAAACAGCGTTAGGATCAACGGGGATACCTTCGAGATAGTGGAGGATTTTGTCTACCTAGGATCCTTATTAACGGCTGACAATAACGTGAGCCGTGAAATCCGAAGACGCATCATCAGTGGAAGTCGGGCCTACTATGGGCTCCAGAAGAAACTGCGGTCAAGAAAGATTCACCCCCGCACTAAATGCAACATGTACAAAACGCTTATAAGACCGGTGGTTCTCTACGGGCACGAGAGGGACCTGCAAGCGCTAGGAGTTTTCGAGCGACGGGTGCTAAGGACGATCTTCGGCGGTGTGCAGAAGAACGGTGTGTGGCGGCGAAGGATGAACCACGAGCTCGCTGCACTCTATGGCGAACCCAGTATCCAAAGGTGGCCAAAACTGGAAGGATACGATGGGCAGGGCATGTTGCAAGAATGCCGGACAATAATCCTGCAAAGATGGTGTTCGCTAATGATCCGGTTGGTACACGAAGGCGAGGAGCGCAGAGAGCACGATGGGCGGACCAGGTGGAACGTGATTTGGCGAGTGTTGGGCGTAACCGACGTTGGAGAACTGCTGTTACAAATCGACTATTGTGGAGGCAAATTTTTGATTCAGTGTTATCATGAAATTGATGTTGAACTAAATAAATGAATGAATGTGTAAATCAAATAAAAGTTATATTTGGAACATGAGGTTTCCGACTTTATCGTTTCTCAACAAATACAAGAATCGATTTCGTCCGTGGAACAATATGACTATTAAATCTTACTTCGATGTAAAAAAAGGTTTCCAACCGATTCTTGGGTCGATTAAATCAGGTACCAGACTTAAACTATAAAATTCCTGATTAATATGGTGACAAAAATCTTCCCCCGACGTAATTCAATTTAGTCGGTAATTTAGCAGTTCGATCTAGAAGGCACCCGATTTCGTCGGTCGAGTGCACAATTTCACAATATTGTCAGTCGGTCCAATAGTTAACTAGCGAATCAAATTCGTTAGTTGGACAGAGTCAGTGACCCAACCAGCGAATCACGACTGTATAACCCCTTAATGTTACATGTTGAGATGCGGGAAAAAAGGGAAAAGTTTGAATTTGTTTAAGGGTATGTAGCCATTATTTTATGAAATAATTGTTATACGTCTAGCGTAGTACAATGTTCAATTTGCAAAATCCACTTGAGAACATAAAAAATATTAATAATTGTCGAAGTTATAGTAATTTTCCCCAAAAAGCTTTTTTTCAAAGAGATTTGCCGTGATTACGATTCCAGTCCAACAGCTCAACTGAAAGCATAAAACTAAAAAAAAATCATTAGTATATGCACCTGTGGTGTTCTTTAACGATTGACTAATAAATTGTTCTCTTCTTTTTGGAAACGGGGACGATTTTTCCAAAAAAAACGCTATTTCCGCCTGAAAAAAATCATTGAAAAATGCATAACATTAATATAAAAATTTTCTGGGAAAATTGGAATCGTTCAAGGACACGGCAGTTAAATTACGAACAAGCTTTAAAAAAAGTTTTGAGATCGGTTGAAAACTTTTTCGGCAATCGTAGTCACCGCAAAGACGTTTTTGGGAAAACATGATTTCGAGATAATCGCGTTTAAAGTTTCAAGTACATATAAGCCACACCTCCGTAAGGGAGCAAATGAAAAACGCTATAACATTGCGTCTACTGCTCCGTTCTCTATCAAAATTTGAGATAACATTCTTAAGAACCTGAACTTTACGATAGAAGAATAAAAAAAATTCGATTTTTTGGCCGAATTCAACGTATGTAACCCCTTAAAAATTAAAAATATTAGTAAAGTGTACATTGTTTTAGCTTCAAAATTATTTGGATATTAAGCATGTATTGTGTAGGAATGTAAATTTAAAAACTGCAGTCTTGGATCGCATACATTTGGAGCAACATCAGATGTTGTTTCAAGCGGTTTTCAACCCCTATTCGGCAGTTTTCATGCCGCCACCCGCGTTAAGGCTTGATGAGGCCAAACTGGTGCCGAAGGTTGTATGACGTATTCTTGATGACCACATCACTAGCGTTTCTGCATTAAAATCGGCAGACAGCCTTTGTTGATTATAAGGCCACTTACAGAGTGGCGGCGAGAAGCTTAGCTGGGGCTGACATTCGGATGCGAGAAACGTGCTTACTGCAAACCAAAGGGATGATGTCTGAGTGAAAGCCGACTGGATCTACGCCGACTGCCTGCGTTTACTCTGACAGGCTCCATTTAATATGCTGCAAGGTTTCTCGCATCCTATTGTCAGCACCAGTCCCTGTTCAGCTTCTCGCCACCACTCTGAAAGCGGCCTAAGATTAGGGAATATGTATAAAGTGATATATGGGGCCCTATTCTCACAGTCACGTCACCTAGTGACTAGAAGGAAATTTTGTTCTAATCACTAAGACTGACGTGACTGTGAGAATAGGGCCCATGATGTCTTTTCTCTTCAGGTAGTTGATATTAGCGCCAGCAGAGCTCCGAAGGAAACGGCGGTTATGATGACAAAGATTTTGATTCTATGAGACGACAGACTAATGGTGTCGAAATGCCATGTATGAAGTCTTAAAAGAGAGAATGAGGCAGTTGGTACCACTGATATAAAATCTGTAAGTAGCACTAAACATATTAGAATTCCAGTTAAACGGTTCAGGAACTGTAGGGTATGGCGCTGGGCCTGTGGCCTTCGACTGGCATGATCCATTCCCATCGGTTCGGACGTCATTATTGCTGGTCGGTAAACGTGTGCTCCTACATACATCAGTGTATCCATTCGCTTAGTAAGGGGACATGTGGATCCTGCTAGTCTTTTTCGACCTTGGGTATGAGTTAGTTCGGGCAAGCAGTTTTCCAAAATGAACATCGCACACAATGTTCGCTCTGATTCTGTGCTCATATTAAACCCACGAACTCGAACACGCTATTTCGCACCAAAAAGACGTGCACATGTTCGTGGCACCAGTTTTCTCTTTCTCACTCTCATCATCATTAGCGTTGACTCTTTTTGCCTTGTGCGAATCGTTCTCGTGTGCCCGGTGTACGTACACGGATGTTTGTGTAGAGTTTGTACATCGTTCACTTGGATTCGATGTTTGAGTCGGACCTGTACATTGAGACGAACAATGTTTGAGGTTGAACGCGTGCTCGAAATTTTGTACACAGCTACAAACTTGTCGATGTGCATGCGAAGTCTGCGGGTAAGGCTTGCACGACTGGCACATAAGTGATAGTGAATAATTATTCAGGGCTTGTTTTTATGATTATTCAACTCGACCAATTACACCGGCTCTTAGAAATGATGGATAGCCCTTTCGGGTCGGTGTGGTCTGTTTGTGTCGGAGCAGATGGACATTGAATTCGAGCTGGACAACCAACCAGTGGGAGATATGATTGTTACACTCACTGAACTTATTTCACCTAAATAAGCAGCAGCTTTACTGTGGATACCATTTAGGGACCATTCATAAATTACGTAACAGGGGGTGGGAGGCGGTATGACAAAATGTGACATATGGTGGAGGGCGAGTAAGCTAGAACTTTACGTAACATGTTCTTAACCCTCAAAAAGGCAAGCTAAAATTGTGACTTCAAAAAGCATCGCTCCTAAGACCCAATGAAATCAAAAGCCTATTTTCGTCGTTTTATCAGTGAGAGTATCGAAAGCCCGAAAACGCTCGATTATTTGTATTTCAAATTACAAGTTCGTGGAAATTAGAGAACTGTAACTAGCCGGGCCTCTGAGACTCCTTGTCTTTTTAAGGTTAATAATATAAATAAAAAAATTTTCAGCATTTATTATGTTCTCGGCAGGGGGAATAAAAAAATCGTTGCATGGGGAGAGGGGATTTGGTATTTTTTGCTTTATGTAATTAATGAATGGCCCCTATGCATGTGCGCAATTAAAAATTATAAAAAACAAATTTCGGAAAAAATGAGATATTGTTATACAGGTTTAACTGAGACCTTTCAGATTTTCTGCTTATATTTTCGTAACATTTGGATAATGTCCCCTTTATAATATTAGATTAGATTTGTACATCAAATAATTTCTCAACGAGATACCATTACTACATCGAAAAACCATTAGAAAGTAATTCCTGAAGTTGAAAAACAAGAAAAATATGAGAACATCTATTTATTTTGCCATCATTTAGCTCTATTAGAGGGTTCACTTGGTCGCATTTTGTTTCCTGTTTTTTATAACTTTACTAATAGCTACACACATGTGGTTGCCATTAGTAGTAAAAATATACGTTTTTATTTACATTTTAATATAAAATAAAGTGATTAAAATATAAAAAATCTCCACAAATGTTTTGAAAACAAATAACAAATTGCCACATTTAAGACTTTTTTTATCGTTCCTTTCGACCGGAAAGAAATCTCCAAACTCTGGACCGAGTATCTGCTTACTTCAAACTTTGATTTTACTCATTTATCGTGTCTCAATTTTCCTAGATAATAGATGTACACTCAGCTTAGCCATCGCACTAACTTAATGTGTCATTAGAAGAGAGTTTCCTAACTGCGTTCGGGGCACGATACTCGACTCGATTTAAAAAGATTCAACAACAAATAGTACAACTACGTTTTTGTTTGCCTACTCTTCAGTGATAGACAAAAAAGGTTTTCACTTTTTTAATTCCGCTATACAATTGATTAAAATACGCTTTAGAGCTGTGACTGAAGGTATGCTAAAAAATTGACGCCATCGAAACGGACCATGGTTCGATTTCTACCATCATTGCGTCATAATTTGCAAGCTACTTTTCGGCTATTACAGTAAGCCCTCCTTTTATTCTTAGAATGTGTTTGTGTGCTGAGAAAAACTGGGTGAAACTGGCTGATTATTAATATTTTGTCTTCTAGGTTAATCTATGGGTTTGTTGCTTGTTGTAACAAATGAAATTACGTTACTGCCAAAAAAGACAAGAATGGGTTTGAAGCCTAAGCAGTTGGGGTTTGCGGTGTTTTCGGTGTTGTAGAACCGGGCTCGCTGTTTGCATTACCAGGAGTTTCCGGTGGACTGTTAGCCGTAGCCGGAGTACCAACGCTCGCAGGTACTACTTTGTCACGCTCTCGCTCACGCCCCGGACGGAACGCTTCTAGTAGAGCATCCACCCGGGCCTCTGTTGGACCCCAACGCTGAAAGCCGGCATTATTCTGCAGCCATACCACCATCGTACCATGGATGCTCTTAAAGTTTACATCCGACCTGGAAAGGAGGAATCAACCGTTAATAATAATAGGATCTCGCATTGAAACCCTTAGAAAAAATCGTTCCAAGAGTCTAATATAATCGAAAGAACACCGCGTACTTTGGTATACAGTGTTGCAACCCATGGCGGTACTCGTGCTCCATTCCCATTACCACAACTTGCTTGCGTTTGAAATGGCTATCCTCAATTTTCGAGAGACACTGTAACGCCGGTTCTTTCCACTCCTGTAGAAAAACTATGAAACTAAAACAGAAAAATTTAAATGGTTCTCCGTCATTGTTACAAAAATTAGTTTCAAGCTAACCTCAACGGATCCACCGAATCCGTCAGCAACCGGTCGATATGCCGGAGCGTAGCATCGATCAACTCTTCGCAGTAGGGCGGATTGACCTGGAACGAACCGGACACTGGTTTGAACTCGAGAAACGAACCCCTCGAGCCAAAGTACGAATCTGTATCACCGAACGCCGAACAGTACTGCCGAAAGTAGCAGTTCAATGGGCTGGCGAAGCACTCGAACGTCACACCAAAATGCTGATGGAGACACTCGAAAACCACTGCCGGAAGTGCCGATTGGGTTAGCTCCGGTTCCTGCTGGTTGTAGTTGACATTGCACAGAAACGTTGAGTAGCGCTTCAACATGCAGTACACCCGTCCGATGAAGAAGTCGAACTTTTTGTCATCGAAGCAGTTGTAGCGATACAATTGCTCCTGGAAAGAACAAATGTAAATTTTTTAACTTTCTTCCAATGTTTAGACCTGTCAAGTACTAACCAATTTCTGCAAATGCGAACTGTTGATAGTGTGCGTATCGGGTCCTGGCAGGGACGCGTGCGTATATTTAATGGTCATGTGCTCCCTGTCGGTGTTGTAATCTATTTGGGGCATCCGGGGCGATGGAATAGCAAACTGCACTGGGTAGCACCATACCTTTCGCATTAACGGTGGTTGCAGTGGCTGTGTCAATTCCTGAATGCCACTTTCCTTCAAAATTTGACTGTGTCGTTCGCGAATCGCTTTACTGTGCTGTGCCGACAAATGATAAGTCTTCATGCAAAGCTGTTCAACGCTGTTCCTAACCGTACCGATAATGTGCGGTTCACACTGTCGCCTCAAATGAGTCAACCTATCCTGGAAATCTTCGTAACTTGCTCCAACGGTCTTCCGCAACCATTCGTACGTTTCCTCAGCGTTCCACTTTACAACCTTCTTACTCTCGACCGAGGCGGATCGCCGTTCAACGATTTTCTTTGCGGCATCGCAGTACCGCGAAAGCTGCTTTCGAGCATCACCGGTGAACTTTGGCTTGACGATTTTAATCGGAATATCCCGTATTATTTCTCTATACATTTGCTGTGAGATTTCCGGCTGGCACACACTGGGAAGCATAGGATCGCAACCTCTATCAATTATCTTCCGTTCCATAAGCCAGCGATTGAATGACCCTGCAGGAGGGTTGATAGATTCACGTTTAGTACATAGATCCTCGTAGGTTTTGTATAGCCGTACGGTTAGAACACCGCGCATGGCTTCCACTTCAGGGCTCGGTTGCGGATACATTGTTGGAATGCGGTCATACATTACAACGTTAGTCGGGATCTCCAGGTCCCATGGGCCAGGCAAAACATATTTTTTGAGAGGCGGAGGACCACCAGTTCCTTGCTGTTGTTGTTGCTGGTTATGATTTTGAATATCCTCCGAAGCTCTTCGTTTGAGTGCGTTATTATTCTGTTGCGGTGCTGGCCCATTTTGACCGGTGTGACAAATTCCAAGTGGATCCGTTAAAGGATCGAACTGCTGAGTGCCCCGATTAAGCATCGGAGGTTCCCAAAGAGATTCACCGGTTAGTTTGTTCCAGAAGTAGGGACGTCCCTCCCTTTTTGACCAGAACTTGCGCCAACCTTGATTTACAAGCTCTGGGAGCAATTCTTCGGAATAACTCGGTCCCGGTGTCTGGTTGGGACCGGGGGTAGTTTGTGGTGTATGGGATACATCCGGTGGAGTGGTTTTTGTTGGGGTCATTGGTGCCACGCTAGATGTAGGACTTGTGGCTTGATGCAGGGGAGTTTGGTTCGGATGTGGATGGGGTGACTGAGTGAGCGGATGTTGTAGAGAAGGATGGGGAGATCCTTGCAGATGATGAGGGTGGTGCATTTGATGGTGTTGAGGGGGCACATGTTGCTGATGAAGCGGTTGTTGGTGCGGTTGGGGTGTAGGTTGATGCTGCTGCTGTTGTATTTGAAGTTGCTGCTGTTGCTGTTGTTGTAGTTGCTGCTGCTGCTGCTGTTGTTGTTGTTGCTGTTGCTGCTGTTGTTGATGCTGTTCAGCCAAAGCAGGGTTCGTTAGTTGTTCCCATGCAGAGGGACCGGGAAGGACAGTTTCCTTATTACTCGTGCTGATATCGTTCATTTTTCATTGATTTTCAAATCTGAGAAATAGGGAAAATTAAAAAAAATTATATTAGCTACTGCAAAATTACTTTTTAATGGATATGCTCCTTTGTGGCTTAAAATTTGAGGCTCAAATGTGTTGTCATGTTATCATCGCAGTAAATTTCTTCGATAGTTTGTTATCAGCAGAACCGGTTATATATATTCTGCAGCGTATCACCTATGAATTCACCACGAAAATCTCGTCTTTCTCTTTTAACCCTCTGCACTAGAATTCCAAAGCAGCGTGTACTCAGTGCACTAGCATGACTTCTGGACGGTTAAGGATATGAACACGATTTTTAATAACACATAGCCCCCTGTCAAACTTTCTTGGCTTGTGCCGACCAATTTAACATCCCTACATAGCCATCTAGGCAGTGTTTCTTCACTAATTACTCACCCATGTTCTCATGTTAGTTGGTATCACTAGCTTGCTGTTCGTCTCGCCACTACCGCTAGAGTTCCGACAGTACTAGTATTAGTTTTTTACATTTGATTTAGTTCACATGGTTCAATGCGATAGCTTGACTGAGTCGTGGATCTATTATTATACTTTAAAACACGTAAGAAGCAAAAATAAATATCGAATTATCCGAATGATGTGTGCAATACTGTTACTACTGTGCATGGAGGAGCTTTCTCGCCGCGTGGAAAGATTTGCTGCATTGTATACTGTAGATAGGGGTCTGACGGTCTGTATCGTTTGCGTACACGTACATGTTGTCGTTTGTCGTTACTACTATATGCGTTGGGTTTTGTTATGATCATTGACGGAATAACCCTTTCCGACTTAGCAGAAGACGTTAATGGCTTACGTTTGTGTTTATTACTAGGCCTTATATGTAACATTCTCACCACACAAACTTCGTTGCGAAAACGTTTTTCTTTATTATTTAACAAATACCACCTCTTCGTATTTCGACATGAAAATTAAAAATATCTATTCTATTCGATAGTACACGGTTCCGAATCGTGCGGGCCAGCTTCCGCACTGACCGATATGAATAATTAGACTGTATTAATCTTACTGCAGTGCCGGCGGCATTTCGTGTGCTCTCGTTTCAACACATCAAAGCAACTATATTCTCCACACTAATCCAAAGCATATTTTTTCACTCAGCTGCAAATACAGGGCAGACAAGGTCTAAGTGCTCCGGGATTTCTGTGACATTTCCACACTTTGGATTGGAAAATGACGACGCGTGTCCAAACCAATGAAATAACCATGGCCAGACAGGAACTCCGCTATGTTCCTGATGCCACAGCCCTATGAAGATCCTAGGAAGAAGACGACACTTGTAACTACATGGCTTAGCGTTGTTCGGTATAATTCTAGGTAAAGCTTGAGTTGCCGCTGTCTCGCGGACATAGTCGACAGAACTTTTGATGTTCCTTCATCAAGACATGCAAGCTTCTCTGCCTGCGCTGAATGATCAGATCCCAGTTTTATCGCAATATATTCAGATAGTCTCCTACGACGAATCTAGGTGAGTCATTCCACGAAGGTACGTAAATTGGTACTGATATTTTGCACGGCATAATGCGTTAGCTTAAAAGAACGGTGGCTCTTTTAATTAGCATTCACAATGTGTAAATAATAATAAATAATTCGAACTTTATTGCATATCCATCGGATCTTGTGTACGCGATTTGTTACTTCGCGTAAAGACCTTCTTTCTTGATGGCGATCCATGAGCTGCATCGCCTGCTGTTGCGTGAGGGTCAATTAGTCCGCATTCTCTCGGCTTATCGTTTTCGTCCAAGCTATCCTCGCTATTGATGTTTTCACGATTACCTGGTTTGAGTTGCTTGAAGGGACTACGGTTCACGATCGAATATTATAGTGTTTTTTGTCATTTTCTTTATTGTCGGCGGTGCTGGTAGTTGATTGAGAAGTAGTGTTGCGTTAATAATGATTAAAGTTAAATTTGGTGCAATATGAGGTATTTAAAGGGAACGTGCAGGTACGCAGCACCCCCAGTGAGCAAATTTTCTGGCAGAGACCGCTCTGCTAGATTTCTGTAAGTCTTAGTTTGGCAGCCCTGTCAGATTTCTGCGCGTATCCGGTCGGGTTATTTGAGCTAGGGCGAACTCGGTTTCGCTCGCGTTTTCTGGCAAATTTTGACATGAACCGAGCTAAACCCTGGCATAACTCGGACGCAAACTGTGCAAAGATCCTGGCAATTCCTACCTGGTGGAATTTAGCACGAATCGAGCAAAACATCTGACAAAGATGTGGCAGGAAGCGTACAGAGATCTTGGCCGTACATTTCTGGGTGGATTCTGGATAAAAGTGAGCAGCATCGGTTGGTTTAACCGCTTCTGTCAGAAACGGTTGTTGCATTTCAGCGAATTCGTTGTCAGAATTCTCGCACAAATCGCGCAAAATGCTCGCAGAAACTCTGCCAGCATCAATTTCGCTTTGCTCAACTTTTGCTAACTTTCTGCTAGCAACGCTGACCGGGACCCCGCTTGGAAGAAAAACGAGCAGCCAGCAAAAATCCGTCAGGATTCCGGCAGCTGTCAAAATTATCAAAATGGCGCTGCCAGAATTCAGCTATACTCCTTCCAGTTATGGCAGGCAGATTCGCCTCACCGGTTCTTTTTTGTTTATCGTTGTTTCATTTTCGCCATATTTATATTTTTCCAAGAAGGATAGTTTTGGCAGATGAAAAAATAGGAAGAAACAAAGATTTTGGTTTCAAACAAGGTAAGTAACATGGATTTCATGTCTCCAGACATGTTTTTATTATAAATTTACATAAAATTAAAAAAAATTAAGAAAAAATACAAGCAAAACCGGTCCTGCCGGTGCGTGCCTGGCAAAAATCCGGCAGAAAAAACCGTTAATAACCGTAAGGCGAAAAAT
Source organism: Topomyia yanbarensis (assembly GCF_030247195.1). NCBI lineage: Eukaryota > Metazoa > Arthropoda > Insecta > Diptera > Culicidae > Topomyia > Topomyia yanbarensis. Next base: position 53,098,907 of record NC_080672.1, read on the forward strand.
TCTGCCAGAAACGGTTGTTGCATTTGAGCCGGCCGGCTGGGCAGCGCTCTGCCAGCCAGACCCCCAGAAATTCTGCCAGTTTTTATTTCGCTGGCGGCTATCTGGGGGAATCCTGCCAGGCACGTCCGAGCGGGACCGTGAAATCATGACTGAAGAAAAATCTACACTGCGCGCAAAAGTAAATGGTTGGCAACAGCCTCCTGTCAAGGATGGCGTCTCTGTACAGCCTGCATTACTGCTATGAAAACCAAAGCAATAATTTCTGATCCAATCATTAAAAGCTTTATTAGGTTACTGAGTGTCGATTTTCTGAATGATATAGTATCTAATCATCTGGAAAGATGCAAAACGTTGTGTGAAATGCTTGAATATTGTGCATAAAGCCGAAATTAATTCTATGTTTGGGGCTTTATTGCTATAAAGCCCCATATATGTGGGTCGCTGTCAAACTACATATATTGGTATAGGGTTGCCAGAGAGCTGGTTGGCAACAATGATTGGAAAATTTCAACGAAAGAGAGGGAAAAATCCAGCCCGGTGACAACTTGACAGATAGTGCTTGTTTCATATATGTACCACTAATTTGATGGTGGCGCTAGTATGCCTTCTCCGTACGAGTACCACGAACAACGAAACGAAATAGTTACAAGAGAAAAGCGTGTTTCGTTACGTGTGTTATGAACGCCGTCAATGTAGCAAGAACAACATTTAGAAAATGCGTATTCCAAAATGTGGATAAAGAAACAATTATTAGAGAATAAATTTATCCCTAACTGGAAACTGTCAGCAAGGTACATAAATCTTATTATAAATTTCACTGGAAGTCGTTGGTTTTTTTTATTGTTGTGTTAAGTGTGTAATCGGTAAATCATTTTTGTTTTTTGTCCGAGAAATGTGAATGAAAATCATTTTGACCAATGAAAGTAAATCACCAAGCGTAACAATTCGTGAACATATGACATCTTGTTTCAAATTGATTAAGAACGTCAAGAATTCTAGAATTTTGTTTGGGAATATAAACGAAATATGTGATAATATCATATCTACACATTTAGCAAAATTTGTTTTGGATAGAATTTGTGCGCTTCTACCAGAATTCTGGCAGCAAACCGGTAGTGCCCGGTTTTAGCAAGAATGCTGCCAGGAATATACAATTATGTTCGACTCTTGCCAGAGTTTTGTTCGACTTTTTCAATAATTCTGTCCAAAAGATTTTGCGATGGTTTTGGTACGGATTCCTTCAGAATTCATTTCGCATATTACTCAGCTCCAGCCCGACAGAAAACTAATTAAACGGTGTCTAGCGGAGGATTTAATGTTGGTTCGATCCCGAAGATTTTCGGAAATTTCAATATAAGTGGAAGTGACTCGATTTTGAAAGCCATCTTCTTGTATTTCTAAAAATCGATTTATTTTTCTTGGATTTTTTAGATCCAAAATGGAATCTATGTTTCTGCTAAGGTATGGACAGTTTCTAATTTGAGCAGCGAAATAAATTTGGTGATAGAAATGCTTAAATTGTTCATTTTTACAGATATAGAAAATAATAGATGGAATGCGCCTTTTTTAAATTTTGTTCCATTCGAGCCGCCATGACATCACCAAATCACCACAAAATTTGCTTATAAGTTCAATATATGGGAGCTGTCAAGTTGTCCCCGGGCTGGAAAAATCGAAACAGGACCGCGTATTCGGTGGAAGGCTTCACAATTCCGGGCTGTGCGAAAGCGTAAACGTGTCCTCAATGCTAAAGACGCTGAATATAGACTCGATACGTCAATCGTTTGTTTACCATTTATCCGTCAGTGTCATTTCAATCGAGCACGAGGCCTGTCAAAAGCCCTCAATCCGAAAAAAAAATCGCTTCGAATCACGTATATGGCACCCCTATCCCTCTTGCATTGAACTGACATAAGTCAACATCTCAGCGGGCACAAATTATGGGACCCACTGACAGTTCAAATTGTTCTGCTCGTTTTGCACAAGTCAGATACCGTGTACGGCATGACTCAACTTTTAGACATTTGTTGAAAATCGAAAATATTGGACAGCTAATTGAAGAAATGTGTTGTTTTGAACATGTCGGTGAATAATAAAAACTTTGTGGATCGACCTAGGGGCAGATCACTTGTGATGCATTTTTAAAAATCAGCGAAATTAAATGCATTTATTTCCATCAAAATAGAAATTCATAATGTATTTTGCGTTGCGTGCAATGTTTTTGCGTTGCGTGCAATGTTTTTGCGTTGCCTGCAATGTGGTTTGCGTTGCGTGTAAGACGTCAAAACCCTATAGAAAAACTAGCCCTACATTTAACAAAACGTCGAACAAAGTGGATCAGCGTAGGACGTTTGTTATGTGGTTTTTATTTGAGGCGAAACTGAGTCAGTTCCTAACCCCAACTGCTGTCAAAATGTATGAACTGACAGCGGTTGGGGTTAGAACCTGACTCAGTTTCAGGTTCAAGCGAAATCGCCATTAAACAAACTTTTCTGCGAGGGAGTGCCAAGCTGATGCAAAAATGGAAATTTTTTCTAATTTGATGCAAATTTGTTATACATTCTTAGAGTGATCTGCCCCTAGGGATCGACCCTAACGCGTTTTAGATGTTGGCTTTGAAATCATGGCGTAGCAGATACCTGCTTCGAATCCTTTTGGAAAGAGGGCCATTGACAGTTCTCGTGCTCGATTGGAATGGCACTGACAGATAAATGGTAAACAAACGATTGACGTGTCGAGTCTTTATCCAGAGGGATTCAGCGTCGTTACTCAATACTATCCGTGAAAACAATAGCCGGAGTGAAACTTCGTGGTAGTGGTGATAAAAAAGGGGTTAAACTTGCCGGTGAGTGCTATCCGGTCCCGGCGTGAAAGTGCGGACGTGTCCGCAATACGATCCGTGAAATAAAGGATGGCCGGCAGTGAAACCGCAGGGTGGTGTCGACGGAAGAGGGACCAGCTGGTGAAATCTGGTCCCGGCGTGAAAGTGTCAGACGTGAACTCGAACTTTTGCGGACTGCGCGAGAAGGCGGACGTGTCCGTAACACGATCTGTGAAAATTAAGGTATCAAAAGTGAAACTGCGTAGTAGTGTCGGCAAAAAGGGAGACTAAATTTGTCCATTGGTGCAATCAGGTCCCGGCGTGAAAGTGCGTTACGTGAACTTCACAAAACCGGGCTGTACGAAAGCGCGAACGTGTCCCCAACATTATCCTTGAAAACGACAACCGGAGTGAAACCACGTGGTAGTGTCGATAAAAAGGGGTTAAGCTTACCGATGGGTGCAATCCGATCCCGGCGTGAAAGTGCGCGACGTAAACTTAAATTCCTGGCTGAGCGAGAGTACAGACGTATCCGCAACACGATCCGTGGCAAATGTGGCCGCTGTGAAACCACGTGGTCGTGTCGAAGAAGTAAGGGGCCAGCTGACACAATCAGGTCCCGGTGTGCTATTGCGCAACGTGCACTTTACCATTCTTGGCTGTGCGAAAGTGCGGACGTGGTCAGTGAAAATCAAGGCAGCGAAATCGCAGTCCTGTTGCCCGACTAGCGCGATTGGCCAAAGAACTTCGAGAGCGCAGGCACGAAGATCAGCACGGGATTGATTGCAGGAAACTGTCGCACAGAAGTCGCCGCACGTCTTACCGGATCCCGAACGACGGTCGACGACGCAAATAGTGCTACCCCGAGAGGAATCCACGGCATGCATCGGGTAAGTCTGCACAATTTCCCTAACACTTCTTGCACCGTTGGTAATATATGCATGACACTACATTTTGGGCCGTTTAGTGGTCCGGGCGTGAAGGAGACCCGCACATGGGCCGTCCATTTTGGGTAGCTGGCCGTAAACCCTTTTATCAACATTACAACTAGTGGTAGGCTCATCACAATTATCGGAAACGCCGTCTATAGGTTCCATTGTTCTAGCGCTTTCGTTCGTATCTGAGCAGCAACTTCGGTTGTTTGTGATTTAGTTGATGTTGATGAGGGCTTTGTGAGGGGTTCGCTTCCAGTTGATGTTGCGTTGGAGGTTTTTGAACATGGTTTACCGTAGTCTTGTTACAAAACTGGTACGAAGTGGTCTGTCCTTCATACGTGCACAGCGTGATTTCAAATTTTGTTACGCCTTCCATTTCCTATTAAAAGTTTAGGTAGCAAGAAATAGGTTGTGTTCACTCGCATTCTCGCGAAACGACACCGCTGGAAATACCTGAAAAAAATTCTCCAAGTTTCAAACTTAACGCATTCCCCCTTTCCGTTTTCCGACATGATGGTAGAAATTAATATAGTACGCGGCGATAGATCGTGATATCTTGATTCTAAAGCAGACCCTACACGAGCAGAAATATTGACAATAAATCATATATTGATCAATCTATTGTTGGTGCAAGGTCATCTTGAAAATATTGATTCTGTAGAATTTAAATGGAATTGATGGATGAAATTTTGAGTATATAAGCTTTAAAGGCCCCTAAAATCTCCGGTTGCGGTGCCTTGAAAATCATCGTGTACGTAAGGTACCTTATTAATTACGTTATGTCGTTTGATTTTAGCTATATTTTGAGAGTTGAACACCGCCGTCAACCTTCAATCGCTCGAGATGGCTGGTAGGAACGGTGCCAATCGTGGAGCTACTTTTTACGAACTACGTAACTGGACACATCGTCAAGCGTCAACGAATACGAAGAACATAGAAACGATGCTTCTCTATTGGTGTAGGAAACCGGAACAATTGCCGTTGTTCAATTTTATTCACTCACGGATTCAGTACTACAACCTATCGTTGAAGATCGAAATGGCGAATATGGCTCATGTGGCTTTCGATCTCGTTGAAAGGATTGTTTTATTTTTGGTTGGCAGGTCATACAGGACTCTAACATGTACTCGCCAGTTGTAGCCAAAAGTTTGTGTGGCAAATAATGGCAACATGGTGGCCATTAACAATCAGCCTCATTTACTTGATCTGAAAAAAGCGAAAAGCATCCCTTAACATCGCTCTTTCAACGCGTCCTAACTGAATATTCACAACTAACTAACCTGTTCCGTTCACGGAAAAAAAAACCTTTCAAATCATCGAAGAAATAAACTCTCGGCCGCAGTTTGATCTCCTTTCCATCTGCTTGGAAACCTGGTACTCCCCAATTATATGTGGATGCACATATTCCTACGATATGTACCAGCCAGCCTGTTGATGGGGTACAATACCCGTTTTCTTCTCGTAGAAGTTAAACTGGAGCTTTAGTTGGGCGATAACCATTTGTCTCTTCGGCACGGTACACGAACAGTAGGTCAGCCTACGAACAATGTTTGGATATTTTTAGGATTTTCCATTGATTGACACCGGTGTAGTGGAGTGCACTGAAACTGCACCGTTTTTGCACTTTCTAGCAGAAGTGCAGAAAACTGGGTATGTTCCATTGACACTTCTGCTAGAAAGTGCAAAACCAGTGCACTCCACTACACCGGTGTCAATCAATCGAAAACCACATTTATGCGGCCCTATTCTGCGCGGCGTGTGACGTGAGACGACTAATCTCACTTCACTTTACGTGAATTTTCTCATCCTATTCTGAGAGTCGACTCGAAAACAACTTTTCCTTGTCCAAACTGATTTTTTTTCTTCAGTGTACTTTTATCGAAAACTAAACCAATGAAAGCCATAATCATCTCAGAATCCAAAAAAACTTGGTTTGTGAGAATATGTTGTCTAATTTAGCAACAAAGCATATTTTTATTAAGGGGTTAAGTACTTTTTCATTTCTCATGGAATCGATTTTTTTGTTACTTTATCTGAAAGTACAACTTTTGAGAATGTTTTCCCGAATTTTTATAGAGATCCGAGAAATAGATCGAAAGTTACAGCGCTTCCAAGCGCGCTTCGTCTACCAAGAGCAGTGGTAATTTTAAATTTTAAACTCGATTGTCTCATGTCGTTTTACTAAAAATGGTTTTTCCGTGATCACAATTGCCGAAAAACTACTTAATTAATATTATTTTTATTTTTCAATTGATCGTAATTATTTTTTCTCGTACCTTAACGATTCTTTTTTTATTCATAATTTTTTTCTTGGATAAGAATTTTTTAATACTATTTTTAGAGCTTAAAACAGCGTTATTTACTAAAAACGTTTTCGAATGCAGGAAAAAATTATTTTTTATTCAACTAATCGTTAAGGAATACTAATATACTAATGGAATTTTTTGAGATTTGGGATTTTAGATGATCTATTGGTCTTCAATTGTAATCACCGCAAACCTCTTCATAAAAACGGGTTTCGGGGAAAAAGCCATAACTCCGCCAATTATCAATTTATTTTTATAAACTTATGCTTGCTTATTTCACTATGTACTGCCAAAATATTATAAGTTTGATGTAATGAAATAATTCCTTTATTCATTTGCGCAAATTCAAACTTTCTTAACATTTTATTCATTAAAAGGTATGTAACCCCTTAATCAAGAATCCCATTAAAAAGAGTTTGTCATTAAACGAATATTCCATAATTACTTCTTTATTTTCTTGTTTAGTACTGAGGAAGAATCAAGGAAAGAAATAACAACATTATGTATTGAATTTTACATATTTATTTATTTATTTTTATATATATAACACTTGTCTTAAAACTATCTTCATGCATGCTATTTTGAATTATTTTTATATAAGGAAAATATTTTTGGTTCATCTTCTGAATTAGAATACCGTTTTGTTCACCAGGAATAGTCACAAAGCTGTGGAATTTTTGAGTTCCAGATATTGTTGTGGAGTTATTATGCAGCTCTTCGAGTTCTTCTGACATTTTGTTGTACTGTTCAGTGAATATGTAGCAGAAAATTGTTATATTTTTATCAGTTGGTTCAACTGCCCAGTTATATAGCATTCGGGGAGTTGTTATGGTATTTCCATACTCGCGACAAGACTAGCTCTTTTTGCCATTCGCTTGAGAATGCCACCAATAGCATCACAGGGTCCTTTTCCATGGGATGCTGCAACAAAATGCCATTCTGCGCTTCACTCATACTTTGACTGGAATCTGCACAAGCTTGCGAAGTTTTTCTTATTTTTGTATTGTGCTGCTGCTCCATCAAACATAAGTTTTAGAAAGTTATCAGTTTTGAGAGGAACAAATGAACTGCGGTCTTCAAGTCTTCCAGTCTTTAAGTCTTTCAATCTTCATTCAAGTTTGTTATGAATATATACCAAATTCGTTACTGATACTTTTTGCATGCATCAGGCAACTAGCAGCTGGGAAAATGAATTCTGAGATGACTATGACCTTTATTGGTTTAATTTTCGATAAAAATACACTGAAAAAAAGTCAGTTCAGTTTGGACAAGGAAGTTTTTTTCAAAAATTTTTTTTTCTTGAGAGTGCCCAACTTGAATTTTTGACAGTAGGTAGGGAACATAATTACCTATCTTGGAAAAAAATTTCATCCAAATCAAAAATGTTTTTTTTTTGTAAATCGACTTTAAATTTTTAAAATCGATTTTTTTGTGTAGGAGTCAATGAAGAATTTTTTCAATATTTTTATTCAAAAATTTGACTAATTTTGTCAAAATCACTCCTACAACATTTTTTTTGTAGGACCTATCATTTTTAGACTATAGTAACTTTAAAAAAATTGATAAAAAAAGTTTGGCCCTTTTCAAAAGACAATCTCGATCATTTTTGGAAAAACAAAGTATGCAAAGTGGCTTTTTGTGACTAAGTCTTCATGTACAGAAAGTTTCATTAAAATCTGAGAGGGTGCTGCCAACATTCGTTCGAGTTGGCGCGAAATTCGTCCTTTGTTAATTAGAAAATAGTTCCTACTTTATTTTTTATTTAAAGCATGCAAATAAAAATATTACATGTTTTTCAAAGATACTCAAATTCTAACAAAATACCCCCCAGTAACAGTGTAATATGCCCCACAACAAAAGGATAATATTCCCCACAGCAATCCTTGAGTATGCCCCATAACAATTGGTTGGTATTAGAGATGGTCGGGTTTCAATTTTTTCGAACCCGAACCCGACCCGAACCCGACAGCATGAAAATTTGGAAACCCGAACCCGACCCGAGCCCGAAATTATAAAATTTGAAAAACCCGAACCCGACCCGAGCCCGAACATTTTAAAACTTAAAAACCCGAACCCGACCCGTACCCGAGAATGAAAATTTTGTAAAACCCGAACCCGACCCGACCCGAGAATTTTAAAATTTGAAAACCCGAACCCGACCCGAACCCGGCCCGATCCGAACCCAACTTGCTACGGAGAATCAACCAAAGATCTCGAAGATTTTTAATTCTAGGCACCCGATCTGGACCCTAGGCTCATCAAGTAGAATCACTCGAATCTGAAGTAGCAACATACGCATTGAGTTATATCTGCATATGGAAAAAACAAATCACTGCCGAGTAGAATCCGCATTTATATTTACTATTATTGAACGTCGAATTTGTAATGTTCTGAGAAACTTATAAATCGTCGATATCTTAACCGGAAATTAATTTAAATCGGCGGCTAACTCATGGGGAAACAGAAAGCTTGTTCACAGTTTCCAACAACCTTGTCCGTCGTCCTTAACCAAAATTTCTAATTTTTTATCAGAAACCATTCCTGCAAGGCAATTTCGTATAATTTATTACATGTATTAAATTCAGCTATGGCAATTGGCAATTCGTATTCGACAGTTTACATGACGTCACCCACGTTACTGGTTGGTAGGGTCAAACCTGTATCGAAGGGTATCAATCAAGATTTTTTGACGTGTACTTGATGCCCCATCATTAGCGTTAGGACGATCTATGATGGGGTATCTAAGTTATTTTATGCTTCAGATTATACGGTAAGCGCGCCAGTAGAGATGCTTCGACTTCTCCAATGGAGCTCGGAACGACTCCAAACTTTTAAAAATCCGTTAATTGCTTCAACAGAACACACAAAGTTTATGCGATCAATTCCTTAAGTTCGTGGAAATTCATGTATTTTCATGAAGGAATCTGGATCATGCAAACAGCTCAACCCGGGAACAATCTGACAGAAAGTGCTTGTTTCATATATGTACCACTGATTTCATAGTGGTGCTATTATACCATCACCATATGAGTGTCATGAACAACGGAACCTGGCGGAAGTGAAGCTAGGTTTAGGTCTGATGGAACAAAGACAATCTCTAGAAAATAAATTTGGCCTAAACTATCCGCTTTTAAAAAAATAATGTGCCCTTTTTAAATTTGAGCCTCCATAATGACACCAATGTACCACCAAATCCTTAATTTTCCGTTATAGTTTATTTAAATTGCAAGCAATCTTTATCATAAACCAATTTGATTATTAAACTTCCGTTAAAGCAGGTACAACCTATTTGTTTCATTTGACCAACTTAACAGTGCTCGCTTAAAGTTTGTTTGGGGTACAAATGTACCACCCAAACCCGTTTGCGTTATTGTTTTGTCATGTGCACATAATTAAAAAAAATTATTTTATCTTTTTTTCAAAGCAAAATATCGATACATAGAAAGCGAGAAACTTGTGTAAAATTGTATAAGTTCCAACTCTGCCGAATAATAGTATCTGTTATTTGATATAACCAAGCACTATGCCAAAGTAACTAGAAAATGCACTTGGATTGGTATCGTAATTTTTGCTTTTGCGGATTAAAGAGGTAAAACACATTCATGAATATGATTTGTATATAGTATGCGAAACGCATCATCCGATTTGTTATCTTCTGCAGCCCAGGCTCTGGAACATACTTACTTATATACACGTATAATGCACCGGCTCTACCTGTTCCTTCGACGCCTTCCTGTTTTATCCCCGTTACTGCATATTGCTGTATTTTTAACGTTTGTATTGGCGTTTAGTTTTCAAAAAAGCATCGGAATAAATACGCTTTTTGAGCGGTTTTTGAAAAACATTGTTCAAAAGGAAATTTAAAAGTCTTTACAAGGTCGTATAAATGGTCAAAATCGATTTGAAACTACCGGAGTTATAGCAATATGAAGAAAAAAGGGAATTTTGACGTATTTTAAAGACTTACTCTATACAAAATGAAATATTACATAATTAAATAGTCAAAACGCGAATATTTTTAAACAGGTTACTTTACGATTGATTTTAGAATAAGACTATCCAATTTAATTATAAATTTAATAAAAATTAGACATATCAGAGCGCTTTTAATTCTGGGGAACGAATGTACCCCACAAAACCGCTTACGTAGAGAAAAAGTCGCCGCGGCCTAAGTATCGGTTTTAAAGTACTTTTCGAAATTTATATTCCATTATAGAAAGATGAACCGATATTTTTCGATAAATTCCTGTTGACTTGGTTTATTACTAATTATCATGAAAAATAAATCGCAAAGAGATTTTAGATGTGAAACACGTATTGTTGAATGCTCTCTCATGAATGTTCGTTTAAAAAATTAAATAATTCAGGTAGTTTGCGAGTCTGAAGAGACGGAATTTTATGCAAGAATGAAAAAATACAATATTTGAGCACCAGAAAATACGACGAATTCTAGCGATTCAGAGGTGCTAACATTTGGTACGGTTATGTGTCATCCATTCGTATCACGAAGTATAATTCATTACTACAAAAAAGACTGTCATGAAATGGTTGGGTTGTTTTGTTCAAAACCCGAACCCGACCCGACCCCGATAATTTGTAATTTGAAAAACCCGAACCCGACCCGAGCCCGAAAGTTCAAAATTTCAAAAACCCGGACCTAACCCGAACCCGAGAATTTCAAATTTGAACACCCGGAACCCGACCCGAACCCGAGAAGCTTTAATTTACAAAACCCGAACCCGACCCGAAACCCGTCGGGTTCGGGTCGGGTCCGGGTTTCGGGTCCAAAAACCCGAACCCGACCATCTCTAGTTGGTATGCCCTACAACAAAAGGGTTATATGCCCTCAACGAATTATTGATATTTTCTCATGCTGAAAAAAGGTCACTGACTGCCATCATCTTGTAGAATTTTGCATTTTCGAACGAGAAAAGAAGGTATTTTTTGCTATTCTACAATTTTATAGAACATCAAAATGCTCCATTTTTTACCGTTGTATAGACAGGAGTATTCCATCTAAGTTGCTTGGCTCACTACCGTCACCTTGCGGAGAAATTTCGAAACTTTCAAGTGAAAACAATAAGTCCTATTATTCCTCGAAAACTCTCTGGAACATCGTAAATTAGTATCTTATCGGTTCAGAGATATGTGAGTTTTTCCTAGCTTTGCTCCACCTTTACACGTGGTTCACATACATGAGATAAGCGGAGTATGCCCTTTGGGATCATCCATAAATGACGTAGCATTTTTTGAGTGATTTTTAACACCCCTCTCCCATCGTAGCATGTAGTCACAAACCCCTAAATACCCCCTGGTAATTACGTAGCTTGACCTCCCCCCCCATCGACCCGGTAAAAAATTTAAAAAAATAAAAGCGAATTTAGTTACATGAAACGGGTAGAGCTACGTAGCATGACATAACCCCCTACCCCCCTGTCGTCACACATCATCACAAAATACAAAACTCCACCTCCCTTATATAATGCTACGTCATTTATGGATGATCCCTTTGCGAATGTTAAGCATAAGTCGACATAGATCTTTCATTAGGGCTTAAATCGCAAATGTAATGAAACTGCGTTTTCGCTGTTATGACATTATGCGACAAAAATACTACAATATTGAGGTGAAAATTAGTTAAAATGCTTTTTAGTTCGATTTATAATTAAAGAAAACAAAACGGCGAAACATGCATTTTCTTCGAGATTTCGACTTAGGCCCTTCTTTTCATATGGAATATAAAGGCTAAACTTACATTTTTTGACAGAACCGGGTGTACGGTTATTATTCACAAAATTATTCTTTAAACGGCAGTTCTAAAAAATCTGGACAATGTCATTCTTTCATGATTTGGAACGACGCTAGGTGGTGTAGATTAGTGATTTCAAAAATGGTCGCTTTATTGTCACCCTAATGAACACCTTTCGTGTAATGCCGATTTTTTTCGTGATGCAAGTTGTAGCAGTCAGCGTGCTAAAACAGCAGGTATTTTCAGCATCCTACAAAATTTCGAGTGATAGATTTGGTAGACCCTTCGTTCAACCAAAGCGCTCTAGTGGGTCTGATACAAGCCACAACACATGTCTGTTCTTGTTTCTTCTAATGCGGTCCCATATGCAGCTAATTAGGAACCTTCCAAATTTGATAAAGTGGGTATGGTTGGTTGTATCCGGTGAAATTCAATCAAACCACGCAGATCACAGCTCATTATCGCCACCTGCCCATCAATTTAATTGGAGGTGCTTTGTCAAAGGTCATCAATTCTTTTTAATGTAACTCAGTTGATTTTTCACGTTGATTACTGGAAACCCATATGGGCATAACGGAGTAAACCCATGCAGATTTCTTTAACAAATGCAAATCACAGTAGCTTCGCTCCAAAGTTTACAAAATGCAAACAAAAATGTTTGCCACGGACCTAAAAACGAAACCGTCAGATTGTGATAACCTGTTAAAAGACAAAAAATAAGAAAATCCAGAAAATAATGAAGAAGATAATTCATAAGTTTGAATCTAGGTAAAACGGAAACATGAAGTTACTTTAAATCTAACTGTAATTGATTTTCAGTCCTATGCGAATAGGGATTTCCATAAAACGTGAAACAAAGGTAGTAATCAAAAGGTGTTACTTTTGAAATAATTGAGTTTCATAGAAGAAAACAAGTCAACATCGAGATACGCACAGTAATCCGAACGTAGCCGAGAGATAGCTCGTTGATCGAAACACAGTGTAACATTACGGATTGATTTATCATACAAAGACAAACCGAACCGATCCACTGTCTAGATCCAACTGAAATTCATGAGCTGCAGCAGCACAGCATGCTCATCTAAATCTTGTTCACTGAACATAGTTTGCCTCGCGCTCTCCCACCGACAGTCAAAAAACAAATGCCAACAGCAAGAAAATCCCCCGATCAAAAACCGACTGATCACATGGACCGGTGCTTCCGGGAACCACTTCCGATAGTTCTACCTCCCAATAGGTTTGCCCTCTTCGGCAGTCCGCGAGCGACTGACAGTTCGTTCTTCTTCAATTTGAAACTCTGGGTTTTTAGCATTTTTGTTTAGGTCGGTTGCTTTGCTCGTTGGGTGGTTTGGGAGCAGCAAACATCAGCCAGCGGACAGAGTGGGAAACAAGCAAAACAAGGGGACGTGAAAAGCTTGTTGGGCGCACAGAGGGAGAGTGAGAAAGCCATTTACACATTCATGCAGAACGCACATTCAGGCAGTTGAAGTGGAAGTTTATACTAGATGAACAGTGGTGCCAGGCGGAACATTTAAATAATTAATTATTTATTATTATTCATATATTCATGGATTATTCTGGATGCATGTTATTACGATTTTACGTTTGCGAGTACAAATATAGCTCATTTGTGAATTAATGAAGATAAAATATTGTTAGCATGTTGGGATGTTAATTGAAATATATTAAAAATTAAAATTAAAATTTGGGTACTCCACATAAGCATGCATTTTCCACAATTTCTGTTATTATACTGATTTTTAAAGCCCTAATACAGTTTGTGTATTTGCTCGTGATTAGGAAAACCGGCCGGTATTTTCTTCAATGTAGGCCTATCTGAAAAAATACTGAAAATACGACAAATATACGTCAAACTTTTTGTGTCAAATATTCGCCAGTGTGCTACTGGCTTTAGAAACAAAACATAGTTTTGATACCAATTTATAGCAATTCAATTATTTAGGGATTAAACGATTAACAAAATTGTGTTGTACCCACTCAAGTAGTGCAAAAACAGGCTCATTACTCTATTCAAATTTGAAGTACTCAGTAGTCGACGGATTTTTCCCACAATCCTTCATACAAAAACAAAATTTCTCTTTCAGATTCCCGAACAAATTTCCCGTTGTTTGGTCGAATCGTAAACAGTATGGCAACCCTGGCTGAAAGATCAACACACAGAGAACGAAAATGAGCTCCCGTGTCGTTGTGTTATAAAGATATCGCTACGACATCGAAACTGAACAGAAACACTCTGAACGCATCGCTGTGCGGAACGCCCTGTACGTGGCGAATACGGAAAGCAATTTTAATGCTGATTCCGGTGATAGGATTTTTCCGTTCCTCGAACGGAATTCGCAAAACATTTTTTGTAAGAACTGCTAGTGACTGACGGTAATACACTTTTGGCAATGGAAATGGAAAACGGTTGGTAAGAAAAGTAGAAAATATTTTCCGAATAAACTGCAAAAGTTGGAAATACTCACTCGACAACAGAACAGTATAGAGAGTGGACGCGTTTTTTTCGCCGCGGCTTTGAAGCGCGAATTTTATTTTCTCCAATTGAAAAGTCACTAATTTTTCACTACCACAGTACTGTTCATAAGCTAATGTATTATTATTTCGTTTCAGATGATCGGTAAGGACCGAAAAACGCAAAATTCAATCAAATCGCCGAAGTTTTTGCAGCGTCCACCAATTTTTTCACTCGCTTTGAAGAAAAACAGTTTGATGCAAAAGGCGAAGAAATTTTAGCTACACTTTTGCACTTGAAAATACACACTTCACCACGATACTCCAATGTTTTGAAAAACTCTAGCACTTTAACTCACGATTTACGATAAAATTCCCCGCTAATACATCGCGTACAACGTATTTTGGGAAGAAAACTTTACCTGCACTGAAAATCGCTACGTTCTCCTACCGTACGCCATTTGCATTTTCTGATCGTTCGCGTTTCTCGATTGAAAAATGAAAACTGAAGTCGCTCTTCCCCTCTAGCAAAGTTGCTGGGCAAGAATGCGAAGAGCGAGATGAAGAGAGAAAGAGAACAGTCGAAAACTTTTTGCATTCATTTCGAGAGAACACAGAACCAACCAGTATGCTAGAGTAGGATGGTAGATTGTTGTTTGGTCGTAGGGATGAAAGGAAAGGCAAACGATGCACATAAACAAGTGAACCAGCGAAGAGAAAGTAGCGACTGCATCAACTCTGGCGAGAGCTGAGGAGAGCGTTTTGTTTTGAAAAATTTTGGCTGTGCACTGGGAAGCAAAATTTACCGCATGGGTTGCTGGCATATAAATCAAGCGAAGTACCCCTCGGACTAAACACGAAAATCGACATAGATTTTTCATTAGGGCTTAAATCGCAAATGTAAACAAACTGCGTTTTCGCTATTATGACATTATGCGACAAACATACTACAAGATTGAGGTGAAAATTAGTTAAAATGGTTTTTAGTTCGATTTATAATTAAAGAAAACTAAACGGCGAAACGTGCATTTTCTTCGAGATTTCGACTTAGGCCCTTCTTATCATATGGAATATAAAGGCTAAACTTACATTTTTTGACAGAACCGGGCGTACGGTTGTTATTCACAAAATTATTCTTTAAACGGCGGTTCTATTATATAAATGATAAGCAATATCTACTATGATCATGTCTACTCGATAGTTGTTGCACATAAACATTCGAATATTTCGATATGTTCATGTAATTCGAAGAAAAGATTCACGCGCCCTTTCATTTACATTGGGTTTCTATGCGCCCATTTGCTGAGCCCTATTAAAAAGTATACTGTCAAGCTCGCCCATTTTCCCAGCCCTACCCAGCAAGACAAAGTCAGTTTAGCCCATTTACCGCGCCCTTCTGAAAATTATGTACACAGTTTAGCCCTTCCGCAAATGGTGGTTGCTGAAGGGCGAAATCACGACTGGGATGCAAATTGGGCGTAAGCATTTTTTTAGTTTCTACCCACTAAAAGCACATAGGAATTAAATTTTTTGTTATATTGCCATAAGGTTTAACCAAAGATGCTTCCGGAAAAACATGGTCATAAAGTAATTTATACCTACAATAAAAACTACATTTAGAAAAGCATCGCCGAATATTGAAACTGATTTTTCTCCATTTGAGTACATTGCGACTTAGGCCCTAATGAAAGATCTGTGTCGAAATATCGATGCAATTATTGTGTCTGCAGACAAAAATCAGAAGCGACTTGTCGCTCGTCAGCATACGTTACCCCAGCGAAGTTCATAGTTTCTTGATGAAGTATAGACTTTGTTAAATGTGTTGATTATAAACAAATAATTCAAAACCAATCTTTTTGTGATTCTTAAAGAAAAAAAATTCAAATTAGAGCCATACAATCGCATTTAAAAGTTCTATATTATGATATTCATTTATCATGATCTCACATGATTAAAATAAATAAGAAAGTGATTGATTTTTAGTAGCATGTCGACTATAACCATGACAACACAAAATATAAGATTAACTATAGTTTTATTGACGAAAATTTCTTTGCTTATTTTATTCATGAAATGACAATTCCACTGACGTCGCTAGAAATCTTCGCGTCGCTGGACTGTTCAGCGCATTGCAGAATAGTGCTGCAGCGACAATATATCAAACGGTCTGAAGTGCTAATTGAAGCCGCTGCTTGCTTTCCATTTCAATAATCGGGCCAATAACCCGTATAAATAAAAACCATTCTAGAAAACTTCGGAACCATTTCCAAACTATTCATATAATACTCGCCATATTGGGAAGACTATTGATAAATTCCACCATTATAATTCAACCACAGACTAACAGACATTACACTGAGGGAATTCCCTCAAAAAGCATCGATCCGACAATTTTCCCAGAACACTAGCTCCACCTTTTATTCACAGTCCCAAACACTTATTTACTGGTGGGTTACCCCTCAGGTTTGGGAACAATTTTTCACTAGTGGTCTATCCCCCATATGCTTGTTCATATGTCAGTGGCGCCATAATTTCAAATGTGGCCACAGTCCCAACTACAAATATATTTAAAATGACCGTTAAAGCGGGCGAAGCTTTATTTTTGAGTGTTATGTCTGTTAGTCTGTGATTCAACTATTAAACTACCATACTCGTATTAGTTAACATTTCCAATATCTTCCGTGTTTCCTATATTCAAGATTTGTATACTACATTGTACATTTGTGCTGGAGGGTTATATTGTTCTGATGATCTTTGTTATTCGTATATCTGTTTACCTCGCTTCAAAAACCTGCAGAATAACATGATCAAAAATCCTCGTCTTACAATATTACGGCGATAGCTCAACTGGATAGAGCATCAGTCCACTTACGGCAAAATTTCTTCACTGGATGAAAACCGGTTTTGGCTGAAAACCAGGTTGCTGGTGACCAATTAACCGAAAGCCGGTTTTCATCCAAGTAAAGAAATTGGCCGTAAGTGTCTACGAAGCTTTCTTCAGAAGATAACGTGTAACGAAATAAAACTTCGTCAATCAATAGAATTGAAATGTGGATGGAAAAGATGTTTTTCTCTTAATATTTTATACATCGCTAGATCTAAAATATGTAACTTCAGTTTGTGGTGATGAATTTGTAGCCACATGGCGCTTTACTAGTGCAAAATGGTGACTTGTGCATTCCCAATTACATATAATCGAAATGGCACTTGTAGGGGAGACTTGATCCTCTTTTTTATTTTTCAATCCAACTTCGTGGAATGATAAAAAACTATGTATTTTTTGTAGTTTTATTTTCTTTCTAGGGATTATTCATAAAAAAATTACATGGATGTATTATACTGGACATGAGCTATGAGCATTTCTGGAAAACAATAAAAAAAATGGCAAATTCTTAGATTAATGGAGACTCGATCCCTAATTTGGGGACACCTGATTCCTTTTTAAAACCGTGTTTAAAAGAGCATGTAGGGTAATAAGCCTATTTCTGCCCTGTTTCTATTATCATCCAACCCATATGAAGCTTTTGGTTAGAGCAGCGACTGCCATCTTTGCTCAACGCATTAACTCGAATGGTATTGCGATAATTGGGGTACTCGATTAGAGTTTTTGCTGCGCTCAAACAAGATTTCCACCATTCTCAAGACAATTTTGTTATTAAATTGGCTCTTAATAAGATGCGAATGACATTAAGGTTAAAATCTCTATAATCGAAATAAAAAAATGGACCTTAATAACAAAGCAAAGAAGCTGAAATAATAAAATAATAACGAAATAATGTGGTACCCTTCTTAATACGGAAAAAATGGGTACCTTACCCCATTCAATTTTATAAATGGATTGTAGTATTGATTAAATTGTTATGATTAGATATTGTTATTTTTGTTACTACATTTTACGCATCTCTCACCTGATTTTTTTACGAATTCCCCAAATCTCCGTGCAATTATTTGGAAGCTATCTTTATTATGGTTGAGGAACGTCAAATGTGGGATGAATGGTTGCTACGTATACTGTAGTAAACAATTACAGTTATGTTTCTTTACGATGAAGCGTTCATTTTTGACATTTTTTTTTGTTACTTTATGGCAACAATGACTTCAATTGTTCTGGTGTGAATTTGGCTATTTTCAGTGGTGTGTATAAAGCATGGCGAAGGGGATCCAATCTCCACGAATTTGAAGGGATCAAGTGAACCCATAGCATCTATTTCAGCAAACTTTAGTAAAAATACAGTTGAACAAAAAATCATCTCAAGCATAACGTCTTCATATAATTGACATTCTCCTGCAATTCTGTATACAAAAGTAGAGTATGTAGTGGGTGATTTTATCAATTTTATAAAAGTTTGAAAATATAGAAAATAAATCTTCTTCAGTTCTTCTGAGATTTTTCTTTAATCGGTAAAAATTCAGTTACACAAGTCCAATTTCTTTTTTCTGTGTTAATGAAATTTATGTTTGGATAAAACTACGCAACTTTCTAGTATATTCGATTAATGTATTCTGATCCGCCTTTGAGTTACAATGATGGGATCAAGTCTCCCGGGGATCAAGTCTCCTCAGTCTCCCCTACTGTTCTTGTATGCGAATTTGTCTTCAAGCACACGATTTCCCATTAGCTGATTGAACACTAGATCAAAGACAAATAATAAAGACGTAAATCATACGAAGAAAGCTTTAGAAATTTTAGGCTCATTTTACTATTCTCCGGTCCCTTCACATTTGACCACACTCACCGCTTGATGGCGCTCCAGTTTGAAGTTTCTATTGGGAGTGTTCTGAAAAAACGAAAATCATCAACGCAGGCCTAGAAGTAGGCTATTAAATATAAACAAAGTTTGGTATCCTTGCATTGTTTTCTGGACCAGTTGGGTGTGTAAATATATTTATTTTCGGAATTGTAATCTATCTATATTTGTTTTAGTATAGTATCTATCTGCAATAAAAATCTCTTGCTACCTTTCGGTCGGCCCCGAATTTTTGCGTTGATGCATCATGCATCCAATATTGGACTTTACGGTAAATGCACCCACAGTGACCAGACGGTACGGAATACAACACTGAAGTCGATTCTGAAGTTAGAATGTTCGTTTTTTGCGATAGAGCCAGGGCTACTGTACGCAGCAGGAAGATATGTGCTAAGCATGTATTCAAACCCTAATGGAAAATCATTCTAAAATCCCTCTCTCATTCGCTGGAATCTTGATCGGATCTTCGAATGTAATGCACGTTTCATAACCGACAGCAGAACTGTTGTAAATATGTTCTGCTGTCGGTTATGAAACGTGTTACCCTTGCCCGAAAAACGTTTAAGACGTTCCGAAAAAAAATCGAATTGTAAATTAAAAGAATGTTTCATACAACATAAATATTGTACGTCCCCAGCTACCTCTACGAGTATATTATACGTATGTAATAGTTATTTATTTCCTTATCAGATATAGTGAATAAATGCTTAACATTGGCATATTACCGTGACATAAATCCAATTGTTTTTCGTTGTATTTCGATGGTTCAGTGCGGGTGTTCCAAATACAAAAAAATCACATATTTGAATCCATCACTTATATGAACGAATACGTGTATTTC
Source organism: Topomyia yanbarensis (assembly GCF_030247195.1). Taxonomy (NCBI): domain Eukaryota; kingdom Metazoa; phylum Arthropoda; class Insecta; order Diptera; family Culicidae; genus Topomyia; species Topomyia yanbarensis. The sequence goes on from NC_080672.1 coordinate 53,118,779, forward strand.
GATCACGACTTACGAAGACTGCAAATCATCGAAATGCGCATATCAGCTTTCGATACAAATGCAGTGATATGGGATTCTATTGGAAAAACACTACACCGGGGATACGTCAAAAGATCCGAAAACAAATGTTCGTCTTAGGGCCGATTTCTCCACCCTCGCTTCACGCTTAAGCCAAGTTAAAACGTACTGGTGAACCTGGTTTAAAAGTTAAGTGAGGGTGAAGAATTCGACCCTTAATATTACTGTTATTTTGATGCACACCGTAGGCGTCATAAATGATGCCGAGTTTATGATTTGGGATGGAAACCGGTGTCATACGGCGGAGTGATGGTTTGTCATAAGATCTGTCACGGAAGACACCCGAGAATATTACGTAGTTAAGTTTTGGATACCATCACGCAAGTTTTGTGCGCCAAAATGTCTCAGCTTTTAAATACTTTATGACCAGGGCTGTTCGCAGGTCGATGCGATGTACTGTCGGAGACTGTGAGTGTGGTATTAAATTCCAGGCATTATATTCCTTGGGCTTGCAAATATTGACGGCAACCATCGTTATTTTTACGAACTTACTGGACTGCAGTATATTGTTAAGTAGATTACGGTTCGTGCCGCGTAGCAAATTTTGTTAAATCGGACGAAATAATGACTGTAGACATCGGTCCTCGGAAAGAAGGCAAATCTTTTCGCAAGTTTGTCTCAACCAGTGAGATGTGTCCTTTAGTTTTTGTAATTAATTTAATCAGCAGGTAAAAGGAAAATACAGCATTGCTTTTTGAATTCAATGCAATTGTTATGCTGATTTCGGTTTTAGATCAGAGTCGCCCTAGGCTCGCTCTAATATTTACGAAATCCATACAAAAGTGATAGCTCAGAGCGAACCTAGAGCGACTCGATTCTAAAAACGAAATTAGCATTAGTCTGCTGTTCTGGGTTTTCCACAAAGCCAATGTTGTATTAAGATGATCTGAAAACAGTACAAATACAAACATTAGAATCCGAAAAAGAACGCACAACATTTGCACAACAAATGGATTTTAGCGGTTACAAAACTCGAATCGGTTTGATAATCAAATTTTACAATTTACTGCTATTTAACTCTCACATAACGATTTCAGCCTTGGAATGCCTTGGTTTTTGATCGGGAACGTGTATTTTGTAGCACTGATCGGAGTAGATCCGGAAAGATTTGTTTCGTTAGCTCGGTTATGGTTATTTTTTGCCTAGATACCTTTTAGTTGTTTTTTCCTTGGACACTGTACATCAATAGAAAAATGAGTGCCCGTGTTTTCATGTCAGCGAAACGTCATGGTAGGGTTTGATATTTCGAGGGACCGTGAATTACTTATTGGCGAATCCACAATGAACCAACAAATTAACGTTAGAGGCAAGGCCCTGACTAGATTGTCTGTTTCACTGTTCTGTACTGTACCGTTTCGAGTAGAAAGTTATTTCGCCTGATATAATATATAGATTAGCACACACACATAGTGAAGCGCGTCATCACGCTATCTGGCTTCTTTTCACCAGCCGATTTTTGATTGAACCTTGGTTTGTTTCGTTTTCCTTAGTGCAAATATACTGCAGCACTAGCACATAGTGATGAGCATCGCCACTTAACCTGACTTCTTTTCGCTAGCTGTTTATTTGTTCGTACGGCACTTTTCTGTCATATTCAGGACTATCTGTATCACTCGACCGCTATATTCAGCGATATTGTTCGACACTTTTCACGATTCGCGATCGAAAGGAACATATTGAAATTCGACAGCGGATGAATCCGGTTAGAAGGACCAAAATATTTCTGCACATTAACGTCTGTAAAGCTGTCGAGATTTATGACGAGGGAAAACTGTTCGGTTCGTGGTACAGTAAAACTTTGCGGTCACTACTCTTAAATTCAGTGGGTTTATTCAGTACAATTAGGCACTCATTTTAAGCCAAAATTGTACGTTGCAGTGTTCTGTATATAATTCATTTTCTTCTATATTGTGACTTTGCAGTATGATAGAGTTTGTTACAAGATATTGGGGATAACTGTTAATTCTGACTCCCTGTTCTGGTAGTAGTTTGCACTATATATAGGTTGCTACAATTAGTAGATAAACACAACGGTCTGCTCAGGAAGTGAGAATATTCTAGAAGCCTAACTGCAGTGTTGGCAACGAAATGCAACAAACTGTTTCGTAACGCTTAGCTACTTGACTCGGTTAGATACCGAATTGTTTTGTACTACAGTGAAGTCCTATTTCCTCGAATGAATGCAAACCTAACAATGGCGCAAACAGATGCAAAATAGTTCAATTTTCCCATGTAAATCAATTCCTTTCAATCTAAACTCGAACAGATGGCGCCGGTGGTTGAGTGGTAACCGTGACCGCCATTCATTCCAGTTGGTCTGGGTTCAATCCCAGCCGTGGTCGTTGAGATTTTTCTGAGGTGAAAAAAATCTGTGTTCCCGTCTTCCTTCGGAAGGGAATTAAAACCGTTGGTCCCCAGTCCAGGAGTTGATGGATCGATATCTAGTCCAGATAGTTGAGTCACTTCTCTGGCGTCGGTAGTGAAGAAGTAGAATCCAACTCCTATACTTACTAACAAATATCCTCCTCCCGTGATACTTGTGGAGTGCGCTGTAGTACATACGGCCTCTACTGCCCATAACATCATAAGAGTCCCATGTTGAAAAACAGCAAGCCGAGAAAAACGCTGTTCAAGATTGTCCCATCCATTGAGCCAAATGGATGGGACAACCATGTTTTGGTATTTTTTTATAATCTAATCTTATCTGTGCAGTGCGATTCACTGGTGATACAGAATACAACCCAACGGATAACTCATTTTCGACAAAAATCCACATGGGACTCTTATGCGTTTATGGGCAGTCTAGCAAAAGCAAGTATCGGATTAACATTCCTTCCTTTTCCTTCCGTGATCTTCGTTCGGGCTTGGCCGGCGCCGATATTGATCAATAAACACTAGAATTACCAGGAGTTGCGCATTGAAAGATGTTTGGCTACTCCTAAGCATTGTTACTTTCATCGTTATTTGTTTACAGTCGTGATTCGCTGGTTGGGCCGCAGCCTATGTCCAACTAACGAATTTAATTCGCTAGTTGGACAGACTGACAAATGTCAAAAACTCTCCAAAGAAGACCTAAGTAGTGTGAAAGATTGTTAGATAGATTGTCAAAGTCAATTTGACATGAGATTTTGACATTCAGATACTTTTTAGTTGGACAACGGTCCAACTGAAAAGCGGTTCAGTTAAAAAATGTCCAACCAGCGAATCACGACTGTACTACCAAAATCTGTAATTGAATTGAATTGAAAAATCTGTAAGTGAATTTGAACAGTTGGCTTATATGCCTTAATCAATATGTTTGTCGAGAATTGCTGAAAATCGTGAAAATCATATAATCATATATCGACGACCCCTAGTTCTATTATTAGTACAAATCCACCACGGGGGACATGACAGCTGATCTGTCATCATAATATTCGTTCAATAACATAAACGCGAAATGGAATACAATTTTATTTACTAAAAAACCTATTATTCACTAAAACAAATCATTTGTATGTGCACATAATGACTCAAGAAAAAACGGAGCCCAGCTTAAGCAAGTATTTTGCTAACGATCCTCCAAGTTTCTTCGACCATTTGGCTAATAAAGAAGGTGAGTGTTCTCTGTTATTACATTCGATCCCCGAAAGTGAACTTTTACTCTAATCACGCAGGGAAAACTACGTCCGATATCCCCGACGCCTACGTATCATACGATTACCTTCAAAGTTCTCCCTTGGATACAAAATGTAACATTCCCGATAGTGTCCGTGATCTGTGGGAGCTGCCGCCGATTGGTGTAGGAGCACCTGCTGCTACAACGATGCCCGGAGTCAGTGTGGCCACCGATCTGAACGACCCGGTTCAGGAAGCTGTCAGTGTTCTTATCGATCCTATAGAAGCGCAACATCGGAAGATTCTTTCACCGGATGATGTCACCCAAGACGAGCGAGGATTGCGTGAACTGATCGAACATGGCTGTTTCCGATCGGGTGTTAACTTGACGGCACGACTGCTGACTATTAAGCAGCAAGGCTTCGGTCGGGCTGGTTATGCGGTGAAGCATTCTCCCAACTCGCTGCAACTGTGGTTTACGCGGATAGCTCTGCTTGTAAAGCTAGGCCAGTTCGAGATAGCCCGCGTAGAGGCGGAACCGTTTGAATCGTTGAATAAACCGGATATGTTCTACGAATTCTATCACCCTGATATGCATGCGGACAAGAAAGGTTCGATGGCACCGTTTTCATTTCGTTTGCTACTAGCGGAGCTGCCTATATACTTGGGAGTACCTAGACTCGCCCTGGATAGGCTTATGGAGCTTCTTGCTGTTACCAGCCAAATTAAAAGTTATTTTGAGAGGTTGCCGGAGAGTTCGACACAAAAAGATGCTGAACGTTTTTGGCATTCACGGGAAACACGTATTCTTCATTCTATTGTAAATTGTTCGCTTTTGGTAAAAGATTTCAGTCTTGCCGATCAGCTGATTCGTCGACTGGTAGATGATCCAGCAGCAACCGTTGACGAGAAGCGTGCGCTTCTTTCGGCCTGGGGCCGTATTCGATTGCAGTGCGGCGATATCTATGGTGCTGAGAAGAAATTTTCGGAAACTAAACGCTTCAGGGAAGATCAAGCTAACCCTGATTTGCGGGAGCTGATAGACCGTGGCCTGCTGGCAGTGGCACAAAATGATTTTCAAAGCGCTTTAGGTTTGTTTCAGAAAGCATCCGCCCTGGATGGTTCAAATACTATGGTGTATAACAATATGGGCGTTTGTTTGCTGTACTCTGGTAAACTGAAGGAAGCTATTAAACTGTTCGAAAGTGCAGTTCAACGCAATCCCAAGATGGCTCTGAATGAGTCACTTATGGTCAACCTAGCGACGCTGTACGAGTTGGAGTCGAATAATTCGAAGGAGAAAAAGGTGGCGCTGCTGAAGCTGGTTAACAAACATAGAGCTGATTTGAGTGTGGGATTGGATGTCTGTTTGAAGCTGCAGACGGTTGTCTAAGCGATGCATATTATGCTGATTGTCCCGAGAAATACGGAAAATAAATACAGCGAATGCAAAAGACATTTCAAACTCATTAAGCGGTCCGGTGTTTTTGCGCTGGCACGGACGTGATCAGTACATTAAATTTTGTACGATGTCTGAGAGGATGTCTGATACTGATACAAATTCCGTCAGTACACGATTTAGAGGTTCTCTAAACATGGGAAAAAATCTAATACTTTGTGATTCAATTTTTTCATTTATTTTCTAGAATCGATTACATAAAAATGATTTTCTTTGTACATAACATGATTTATGTGTAATGCTAATTCATCGGTACATTGTACCAATAAAGCTAGTTATGAACTAATGAACTGAATTGTTCAACGCGTTAGTTTTAGTCATTCAACTGATCATCATTGCCTGGCATGACTCTTAGTGTCAATTTCTGGATCCAGTGTATCCTTATACCTACAACGCAATGTGCACAACCTCAATATTTCTTTAGTTTTTGGTTATTCTTCTCGTTTGTTATTGACGTTTTTCGTTATTTTGATAGTATTTAAGACAAGGGTTGAAAGGTGATATAATCGGTTGATTCTTTGGTCGACTATCAAAGCAATAACGTTTGAAGGCCAATAAATATTTGCTGTCAGACCAATCTCTTATTTTTTTCATTGTTCACCGATTGCCCTACAATTCCTGTGATCATATTTTCATTAGAGTGAGATTTATCATTTATTTCTACGACTTCTATTTGAAACCGTATTGGACAAGTTTCGAATACTAAAGGCAACAAAAAGGTATGATTTCACCACATAAATCGGGTCATTTGGCTATGTGCTGTTTTTTGGTCTACTGAGTTCAACTTATATTAAAATATACATACTTGCTTTTTTGTATACGTAAAATGATAAATAAAAATAATTTTATGAACGTGGATCATTGAACGAAAAAAAAAATCTTTTATTTAATTACATTGATAAAGCTCAACTAATGGTTTCAATATACCTATGTTTGTATCCAACCCTTGAAACGTAGAATATTTTTAAATCGATTTTTGACGAGAAATACACAAATGTAAAAAGTGCCAGAAACTCGAGTTTTCTTCCATGGATAAATTTCGGAAACTTGCGGACTCACCATCTCTTTGTGAATTTCAAGGCGGTGTACGATTCGGTAAAACGAAACAAACTATGACAGGTAATACTTGAATATGGCTGTCAGATCAGACGGATTAAGCTGATTCGTATGACGCTGGATCCCAGTTAAACTCATTCCGGAACCGGTTCGGATTTCTGAATGGAGTCATTATTGATTCCAAATCAAATGCAACAACCGATTCCGACTCAGAATCGGTTGTTGCATTTGATTTGGAATCCATACTGACTCCATTCAGGATTCCGAATCAAATTCTGAATGGTTTGACCGGGATGGATCACAATCTGTTATACAGATCTAATCTATAGTTCAACATAGTGCTCGAATATGCGATACGAAGATCTGATGTGCATGGAAATAGAACCATCATCACGAGACTGCACATACTTTTTGGCTTTGGGGACAACATCTACATCAAAGCAATTGATCGCAGAGACGTGGGAGAGGCATTTATATACCATTCTCAGCGTTAATCTTGCCATCTTTGTTCACCCTTTATCTTGTTTCAGGAATCAGTAGCGACTGACTCAAATGGTACGTTTCCCACGTCAATCGGAGATTAGTTGCGTGCCGTAAGTTGTCTTTACTAGAGATGGTCGGGTTCGGGTTTTTGGACCCGAAACCCGGACCCGACCCGAACCCGACAGGTTTGTAAATTTAAACTTCTCGGGTTCGGGTTCCGGGTTTTCAAATACGAATTTCTCGGATTCGGGTCGGGTCCGGGTTTTTGAAATTTTAAACTTTTGGATTCGGGTCGGGTTCGGGGTTTTCGAATTTGTAATTTTCGGACTCGGGTCGGGTTCGGGTTTTGAATAGATCACGCCCAACCATTTCTTGACGCTGTTTACGTCTATACACAACACCCTCCCTTTTTTGTAGTATTAACTTTATTTACTGTACTTTACTTCGTGATATGAATGGATTACACATATAACCAAATCAAATTTAACCCATTTTAACCTTTAAATCGCTAGAATTCGTTAATTTTCTGATGCTCAACTACTGTATTTTTATCTTCCGGGAGTCGTGCTAGCGCACTGAGTGCACGCTGCTCTGAACATCTAGCGAAATCGTCTTAGCGCACCAGCTTCAGTGGGCCATTTTCGCGACTTCCGGAGGGTTACTCATGTATAAAATTTCTTTCCTTCAAATTCGCAAACTGTCCGAATAATTTTATTTTTTTAACGAGTACTCATGTGAGAGCATTCAAGCAATCTCTATGCGATTTATCTTTCATGATAATTATCAATAAACCAAGTCAAAGTAAATTTGACGGAAAATATTTTGGTTCAAGCAACTAGAAATCTACGGGAAGTAGAGACAATCTACTGACGATAGCACTCATAGGGTAATGATATACTAGCGCCACTATCAATTCATTAGTACATATATGAAACAAGCACTTTCTGATCGTACCTAGGCTAGGCCGTTGCATGATCTGGATTCCTTCATGAAAATACATGAATTTCCACTATTTTAATGAATTTATCGTTAAAATATTGTGTGTTCTGTTGAAGCCATGAGCGGATTTGTAGAAGTTTGGAGTCGTTCCGAGAACTCCATTGGAGATGTCGAAGTATCTCTACTGGCGCACATATCGTACTAGCTAATGATGTGACATCAAGAACGCGTCAGAGAATCTTGATTGATACCCTTCGACACAAGTTTAAGTACGACCGTACCAATCAGTAACGCGGGTGGCATCGTGTAAACTGTCGAATACGATTTGCCAATTGACAGTGCCTTATTTAATACATGTAATAAATTATACAAATCTACTCTTGCAGGAATGGTTTTCGATAAACAAAAATTAGAAATTTTGGTTAAGTATGATGTGCAAGGTTGTTTTAATCTGTCATCATTATGCCTCTTGTTTCCCCATGCGTTAATCGCCGATTTATTTTGCTGTCCGGTTAAGATAACGACGATTTATAAGTTTTTTAAAACATTACAAATGCGACGTTTAATAATAGTAAATATAAATGTCAATTTCTCTCGCCAGTAATTCGTGTTGCCATATGACTGGACACGTATGGTGCTACTTCAGGTTCGAGTGATTCTATAATGATTTTGGATGATTCTTTTGGATGAGCATTGGATCCAGCTCCGTTGCCTAAATTTAATAATCTTCGGAATCTTTGGTTGTTTCTCCGTATTAACAAGGTTCAGATCGGGTTTCTCGAATTATAAATTTTCTGGTTCGGGTCGGGTTCGGGTTTTTAAACTTTGAAATTATCGGGTTCTTTACACCATTTTCCTGACGGGAAGGATTGGAGAAGTGGTAAGATTAGAGATAAGGCAAATAACGACACAGAGAACATAGACAATACAGAAGAGAAAAAAGACACTTCGCGATGAGCAGCTCTATCAACATTTCCGAGGGGATATTGAAATATGAGAACGGCAACACCCCTGATGAGATAATGTCATTCAATTGGCTATATAAACTGATTTCGGTTCATAAACTTTTGCCGTGATTTTTTGGAAGTCATATGAGCCTTTTTCGCCAGAAATTCCAGAGATCGGTCGCCGAAACTGCAAAAATACTGCTGTATTTTTTCTGGGATCAGCTTGGTTCTCCGAACTTCCCAGCAAATTATCCACGAACAAGAATTATGGAAATCTACCCTCATCAAAATTTCACTGAATGTGAACGAATACCTGAATTTGGATAAGGCGATATGGTACAATAAAACAGAAGTCTTCCACTTATCTCAGTCAATTTCTGTTTTAGCCAGGTACAGCTTTGTTTGTTATCCGGAGTGAACCAAACTATACCATAGCTTAAGCAAAACCTATTGGAAATGGCTTTCAAGCGTTTGATAAAATGGTTGGAATATTGTTCACATTTATGCGGTTGGTAATTCAACTCTAATATTATGCACCGCAAACAACAATCCACCAAATAGGTCACAGCTCCTAAAAATTGTCTTCTCAGGATACCGGTATTGATATGAAGACTGAATATATGCTCCGTTCATTACCTTCAAAAACCTAGCGTCAACTGATTTCACTGTCAAACAGTCATTTGGAAACCGGGTTTTTCGGTGTTTTTTACAAGCTTCCTACCATCGAAAACAAAATTAAGCTTTTTTTTGCGTATCGAATTCATCTCGTCAGTAACTAGCACCATCTGGGTGTCTAGTTAGACGATGTATCTAAACTAGTACCCAAATTAGCACTAATTAGACACAATTTTTTTTTAAAATGTTCACCCGACATATATGAACGTCAAAAGCCACATGTCCCGAAAAAAAACAAAACATAATTTAAGTTAGGTCTTGTGCCTTTACCGCGCAAAACCGTTTAGTCTAATCTTCCCTTTTGGGAATTTATTGTATAATACCAGGCGTTTGGTTCTTCAACGAAAAGACAAGAGTTCGTTTTCGGTTTGTTGTCAGCCAACCAGAGCTATATTTGCTTCCCGGGACATCACTCGGAACATGTGGCTTTAGGCGTTCACATATGTCGTGTGAACTGTTTGGATTTTTTTGTTTCTAACTATTGCTAATTTGGGTACTAGTTTAAATACATAGTCTAACTGGACACCCAGATGGTGCTAGTTACTGACGAGATGAATTCGAAACACAAAAAACAAAACTTAATTCTCATGTCTTTCTTTGTTCATAACCTGGCCTATTTTCGCGCAACGCACGGCACAATTTGATTAGTTGTCGGCGGTGGCGTTCTAAATGAATGAATCCTACCATACCATGATATAAACCAAGCATTAAACATTACTCACATCACCACGCATTCAAACGCTCTTCCTTTTGTTACGCGATGAAACTTCAGAAAGCATGCATTTGCACCACAAATACTCCTATACACATAGTTACACTTTATCACACATACACAACGCATTTTTAATGAAAAAAAATTGGACAAAAAGAAAGTTTAAAATGGCGTCGCTCTTGCCCCTTTGGGGTGTCGGTATTACCCGCAGCGTTTTTAAAATGTCGTTTGTGCCATTTTTGGCAACCAATAATTTTAATCCGTTTTCTAAACGCTGAGAAAATTATATCTTGTTAATAATCATCTAAACAAAGTTTATGCATGAAATATACAAATTCAGATGCTTTGTGGAATTTAAAAAAAAGGATTGCTTTTAAGGTGTCGGACTTGCCCCCGGTTCCCCTATAATTCTATGACGGTTCATTATCAACGATACAAATCCATGTGTCCAAAACCTTTGTCTAGTAAGATTGATAGTTTCAAATAAGGACGTGTTCACATTTTTATAGAAAATCTATTTAAAATAATTCGGAAGTTTTAAGGGTTGCACATATATGTTGTTACATTCAGAAAGTGTAGTTCTATCGATGTATGTAATAAAACAAAAAAATTATTCGTCATTTAATGACCCAATTAAATTGAAAAAAAAACTCCTTTATTACGACGACATTGTCCTTGAAACAAACAGCCTTCAATAGTAAACAAAAACAAAATTCAACAGAATGATCTGAGTTTCAATTGTCACTATTTTGCATGGTTTTATTAATTTTAACGCGTGGAAATAAATCGATGTAGGATGAATGATCATAATAAGAGTTAGCCTTTATTTTACAGCAGCATAACATTTTAGCTCAATTGATATTATCGAATTGGAAGTATTGTCGATGTAGAATGAGAAAAAAACTCTTTTTGTTTTAAAGAGTGATATTGTGATAAAAATTGTATTAAATTACTACTTAATAATTCAAAGACTCGGATTCTGGACCGCGGATATTGGATAAGTTAATAAGAAATTTATGTTTTTTATTCTATTGAACTGAATAAGATGGTAAATAATGGCTCGTGCTAAGAATTAATCGAATGAGTTCATGCGTGGCGGTTTTCCCGTTATTTTCTTTCGTGTGTGGTTTCGATCACAGAGTAGAGTTGCTTTTCCATTTCTTGTCGCTAATGTGAGACAGTTTGGATTTTTTTGTTTAATTTTTATCTTCTTATTTATTTCCTCAACTGTACAATTTCCGTTCCAATGTGGTTTGGTTTCGCTTCCAGTTGTTTTTGTCTGAATAGAAGTTGTTTCGTTTTATTTCCTACTTACTTAGTTTACATTTAGTTTGACTACTGATCTATTTTCAATTTTTTTGGCTAACTGTGTAAAATGATTGTGTTCTACATGACAAATGTTCGACTTGTTTTGAAACTGAAATTTACATACATATTTAAAAAAGTGTTTTACAGAGTTCAGAGAGTCAACGTTTTTGCAACCGGTTTTGGATTTGAAACAGAACAACAGAATTCTTTTGATTACCTCAAAGCTTTCCGGTTGATTTTTTTTATTGCAAGCCATCTAATTTCTGAGAACGTGTCCGCCAAAACAAAGTATTAAATACCTTCCATGTTATCCAAAAGGTTCATTCGACTTGATCTGGTGGTGAGATTCTTTGGGACCATTCATAAATTATGTCACGCTTTCTAACGTTACATGATTTTATGCATTTGGGTAGGATGCTAAGACAGCGGATTCTGCTATTGTGTTCTGTCACGCTTAAGACATGGCATGAATTTTAAAGTAAAAGGAACACTCGCTTCAACTGTTTGCTGGGAGAGTAAGTTTTAGTTTTAAAATTTTCACTTTCATATTATAGAACTATCAAAATTATGAATCTAGAACTGAACCACCCCGGATGTGTCCTTTGGTCGTTACTTGACTCGAAATTATGTTCCCCAATCCATCGTACCTGAGTACATGTGCTGAATACTCTTTATATATTCAATACAGTTTCAAACGTATTTCAAAGGAAGCAACAACGAGAACGGCAGCATTTACCAGTTATACAGTTCGAAACAAAACTGTTCGAAATAATAAATCAAAAGGCTCTGCTGGGAATATGATTGTGTCCGTTCCAATTCCACTTTGAAACTCACATATAAAATACCAATCAGTGCTTTCTCTTGATCAGATAGTATTACTTTAGGGTTGACTACCAAGAATCGCTATGGATTATCTCTCAACTTTTTGAAAATAAAGTAAAAGTAGAACGGCTCTAACATAACTCAGTATTCTCATACAGCAAAATCTCCAACTAACCCCTGCCTTTCTGTACCCGCAAATACAGTTGAGTCATCCGCCCTTGATTTAAAAAAAACCACAGAAGCATGTTGTCAAATGCCTTTGTGTTAAAAACGTAGGGGAATTGTGGGAAAAACCGACACTGTGGGTAAAACCGACACCCCACAGCTTTCCCTAGAAATCAAATTTTTATTCATTTCATAATGACACTTTATTATTAGGACGATTATGTAGAGCATTTGAATACAAATTGGATTTACGTTAGTATGCCAAACGTCATAAAAATAAACAAAACATACCACAGCAGCGTTCATGCTCGTCTGGATGTTAGATTTTGTTGGTAGATTTTAAGGTTTTAACCTAACAAAAGCTTTTCAAATCACCACATTTTTCAGTACCTATTATTATCGGCCTTTCCTATGATCAAATGGGTACATTGAAGACGAGTTTGAGAAATTCAATATTTTTAATTGCTTTTAAAATAAAATGTGCGCTATTGGGGTAAAACCGACACCCTTTGGTTAGGGTAAAACCGACACACTGTTAAGATGGTTGTGTTTACTTGCGATTCGTTACAAAAGGCTAGAGATCTTCGTGACACTTCAATTACACTATTAGCATACTATAGTGATAGCTGAAATACACAGAAATACTTTTATTGTGTTTATTTCTTATAAGTCTCTTTAAAAATTAAAACTTGGAATATTTGCTTATCAGATTCTATTGAAGCTTTTGCTATTTCTGCAAAAAGCTCATAAAACCAAATTTCTAGTGTTCTCTTGGTTTGTCATAGATAAACTTTATCACAGTGAGACAATGATCTTTTGTATACCCCGGTAGATCGTTGATGATAAGAGTCCCAAAAAATCAAAGTCTGAGCCAGGCAGTTTTGCTGCGAAGTGTGTGTCACTTATAAGTGAATGAATCCTAATAATAGAATGTAGAACCCTTGCAAATTTTCTCTTACAAAATAAAATGACACTGAAGGTTGCAATGATGTGCGTAAGGATTATTTGGAAATACCCATATCAAGAAATAACCCCATAGTATAAAATACTCTTGTTTATAACACTACGCTTTCGAACTCTCTTCCTGTCACTAAATGATGAAGATACAAAAAGCACATGTTTGCATAACACATATTCACACTTTATTACTCACGTATATATCACATTTTTTAATAAAAAAGAGGAGAGAAAATAAATTAAAGGGGGTGTCGGTTTTACCCGCATTGCCTACAAAAGGTCACTATGTTTTCCAAGTTTGTCAACCAATAATTTTTAATGAAATTTATTTTTTTGAAGAGCTGACAAAATTACGCCTTATTAAGAATTTTCCGAAGAAGAATTCTGCGTAGAAATTAAAATTTTTTTGGTTTTTCGGCAACCCAGAAAAAGTGTTAAGCTTAAGGTGTCGGTTTTAACCATAATTCCCCTATCACATATATGCCAAATATGAAACCTATGGTCGATAGGTTCATTTCCCTAGGTATCCTACAAACCGCCGAACGCACACACAAGCATATAAATATTTTTTTTTCGAGTAAAATGCAACAAACACACGTCGCACCCTGCAGTATAGAACTCATTCTAAAACCACCACTTTTCCCTTTCATTTGCAACCGAAAACAAGTTTATCGGTCGGGGGGTCTAGAACAACTTTTCCCTTTAAATTTTTTTGTATAAAAATTTAAGTTTTTCATGCAAACAGGTACACATTTTTGCCACTAGGTGGTGCTATAAACATTCAAATAATACTAAAGTTGAGAATCTGATGAAAAATTTCATTGTCTACACCTTTGTAGAAAAATATAAATCGATGGAAAATCATCCGAGAAACTTATTAACATTTTATCAGTTTTTCGATTTGCACAGGGCCTACTGATTAAGAAATCGATTTACAAGAACTCAGACAAAATCGTTGGGTTAAGCTGAACAGTGTTTGCAGATGTATTTAAGTATTTTCATGGTCCCGTTTTTAAACTGAAAAATCTTGTTTTCATATTCCATCGATTTTGGGCGCAAATTATATTTTATGAACATGGAGGTATAGAGAAATATTGATCAGACTTATTCGATATTCTCACCTTTTAAAGATGTTGATTAATATAGTAAACCGATTTTATTTTTTCTGTCATGTATTCGTGTCTTCTTTATTGCTTGTGGCACTAAAAACTGGATTCTAACACCCAGTGAGCAAATTTTCTGGCAGAGACCGCTCTGCTAGATTTCTGTAAGTCTTGGTTTGGCATCCCTGTCAGATTTCTGCGCGTATCCTGTCGGGTTAGTTGAGCTAGGGCGAACTCGGTTTCGCTCGCATTTTCTGGCAAATTTTGACAGGAATCGAGCTAAACCGTGGCATAACTCGGACATAAACTGTGCAAAAGTCCTGGCAATTCCTACCTGTTAGAATTTAGCACGAATCGAACAAAACATCTGACAAAGATGTGGCAGGAAGCATGCAGAGATCTTGGCCGTACATTTCTGGCTCGATTCAGGATAAAAGTGAGCAGCATCGGTTGGTTTAACCGCTTCTGTCAGAAACGGTTGTTGCATTTGAGCGAATTCGTTGCCAGAATTCTCGCGCAAAATGCTAGCAGAAACTCTGCCAGCATCAATTTCGCTTTGCTAAACTTTTGCTAACTTTCTGCTTGCCACGCTGACCGGGCAGCACTGCGCACTTACCATTCTCCTTTAAATTTTTGTCATAGACTGGTTAGTTTGACAGGTCTGTCTATGAAAAAGCCATCTCTATCACTTGAAATACATGCGTTTTGACAGCTCGAAGTTTTGAGATCACTCGCACTTTGAAAGTGCGGAGTCCAGGTTGGTGGGAAGTGCGCAATATAATATCCCTTTTTTCATTCTAGGGGATGGCTATTGTAATCTAGAATTGCTCTCCTACCTGATAAAATACTATTGGCTTAAATTCAAATCGTTCTATTTCATTGAGAATCTTGTTAGTTTTTTGCAACAATAAAAGAAAAAGGATTGAAAGAGAAAAAAATGAGTTTTAGGTATATGTCTGATAACTTTTGGGGTAGATTCCATTCACAAGAATGTTATCCTTGTAAGGTTTCGCTTGCATTCAAATCGCATCCCGACCAAATTCTCATGGGTGTAAGCACCATAAAGCCCTTCGAAAATACCATGAATATGGTCCATGCCAAATTTCACAGCCATCAAAATACCATAAAATGATCTCAATAACCTATATATTCACCAAATTTGGTTTTTATGTGGGATCTACCGGACCATGGTGATGGTGTTTCTATGGATTGAACCCATTTCAAACACCCATGCCAAACACCATGAGCATGGGGGTATTATGGGCTTATCGTTTGCTCGGGATTTTATTTCCAAAAGAAACACGCTTAAAAAAAGTCAAAAAAGGTATCAAAACCAAGGTTCAAAAGTTCCTTTAAGAAGAAATTTCGGAATTGTTACTCGAAGAACACGAATCACAGCAATAACCGAATAGGAAAACATCGTGCTGAACCATACATTCAGTAAATTCTCCAAGTAATTTAAGTCTGTGCATTGAAGATTTGCTCGCCAGATGGCGCATCGGTACAAATTGTGTTTTACTCTTATTTCGTTGAAAGTCGCAGCAACGCGCGATGAAAATTAGCTAGTATAGGATAATAGCGAAGACCGTATATCAAGAAAACTGAAAACTCGGTCCAGAATATGGAGACAGTAACAGCAACATCTCTTTCGGGTAAAGGTGGTTATTTTTGTATCTACTTCTATGTTGAACTCTCTATCATCGTACAATGGACAACATTTTTATTTCTCATTGACTATTGCGATTTCTGTTCGGAATACAGCTATTCCGGCATTTTCAAAGTGAATTATGATAGTAGGCTTTGATGCCTTTCTTCTATGCTATGTGAAGTTTGTTCCGTCTGAAGCCAAAGTTAATTGGAGTACAAGAAAAACACTGCAGCACTGCAGTTCGATGAACCACAGTCCTCCAATTTTTCCAAAAAGTTAATAAACTTGAACCAAAATCTCATAGAACTATTTTTCTATCAATAATTTTTATATTAATTTTGAAACGGTCAATCAGGTTTCTAAAATGACTAAATATATAATCGGGATTTTTTTCAATCTGGAAATATGTTTTTTCCGTTTAAAGGTGGGACTTTGCCAGCATTCAGATGCCTTTGAATACACTGTTTAACTAAAGCAAACTATTTTCACAAATGAAAATGTTTATGGAAATTGACTTCTTAACCCGTGCGAATCGAAAAACTTTGATAAAATTTTAATAACTTTCTCGGGCGATTTTAGATCGATTTACAGTTTTCTATATAGTTGTAAACAATGAAATTGTCCATTAGATTCTCACCTTTAGTAATATTTGAATGCCTTAAGCAATACCTGATGACAAAAATGTGAAACAGTTTCATTGTACAATCTAAGTTTTCAAACAAAAAATCTTTAAAATAAAAAGTTGTTCTGGAGACCACGACCGATTATTTTCATGTTGAATGATTAAAATTCCTCTAGGAATAGTGGAATTATAAGCGTGCAAACCCTACATAGTTTCGTTACATAGAAGATATTCTGGATTTTGGAATGACACCTAGCCCAAGATATAGGAGTAAGACATTTTTAATGTCAATTTTTTTTATTTCATTAACTGCTGTGACCTGTGTTCGGCCTGCAACGATCTATCCGGAATTTGCTTTCAAAGTGAATTTTTACAGCTGGCTTTTACGCCGCCATCAAATGTTTGTCGAGAAATGTGTTACGATGTTAAAGTCATTCAACTTCACCATGTTAGAAAAGTGGTACAGTCGTGATTCGCTCGTTGTGCACTTTTTAAGTGGACCGCTTTTTAGTTGATCCTGCGCTAGTTATATCAGTGTTCGACTAAAAAGCATCTGGATGCCGAAATCTCCTGTCAAATTTACTTTGACAATCAGTCTAGCAATAATTAGAGTTGTGAGCTATTGTCCTTGATTGTCCATAGGAGACGCGACGACTGTTTTCGTCACAGCAATTCGATGCTAGGGTGACCATAACAGACGAGTAAAAAACCAGGACAGTCGTAAGGGGCCCCGCCTACCCCTTTAATGCGAAGAAAAATTGGCAATACTTCCTGCTTGAACATACCTGGCAGATTTTTTTTCTGGTTTTCGGTTCAGATTTTTGTCCACTTTCAGAACCAGGTCGATTTGTTTACGTTGCGATTAGAATGAATCAAGCGAAGAATTATTTTTATCTTGAAAGAGAAAAACCAGAACAAATCAAAGCATTTCCCTCGAAGTCCATGTTCCAGGACCAGGACGTCTGGTCACCCTATTCGACGTGCGATTCATTTCAATGCTTTTCTTATAGGATGTATGTCACTTGCCAATAAATGTAGTTCAATTTTATGTAAACAAAACATATTCAAACCTGAAGCACAATTTTTCCATTGAAATGTACAATGATTAAGGGGAGGTTCTCATTCAAATGATCAAAAAGTAAGCAAAATTTGAAATTTGTTTTTGTGGACTAATGAAAAAAAAAAACAGTTTTAGAATTCATAAAGCTTATATTTTCGTTTACATTTACAAACTTCTTTAAGATGAAAAAAACAAAATCGCGACTGTAGTGACGACCTGAAACACAAAACTAGGCAACCTAAAAACGGGTAAAAAACTTTAAATGTGTGTGTGGTAATGGTGCGATTTCAAACTTTAAGATCGATTTTTTAGCCCCTTTTCCACTTTAAGGCTTCACTAAAAATAGTGGACACAAAGAATTTGTAGATTTTATGTCATTCCTCCAATGAAAAATGTTTTCTTTGGAGAGGTCAAAAGATGAAGTCTTCATGTTGAACGGTTTTCAAGTGAGACTGTCATTCGTAACCCAACTTTGTACCGGGAAACAAGTGCTTTTTGTTCTCTCCGGTGTGGTTTAGTTTTTTCGGTGGTACGAAGGTGCTTGCTGTGGCAGAGGCTGCAGTAAAGCATTAGTAATAAACAGTCCCGCGAGTGATAGTTATTACCTGCGATATCGGTGCAGTGAAGTTACTAAACAGTTTTCTTGCCTGAAAGACGGCTTTGTTTAGACGAGCTATATCAGCTCTATTGTGTGAAGGTCACGCGGGTGACGGATAAAACAAACGAAGGATCAATTCACCTACCAGCTCGTCAGGAACCAACTGGTGAAGTGTTTTGTTTTTTACTTTTCTTATCGATTTTTTTTTCTTTTTATTGCTTTTGATTTTTTATTTTGATTTAAGTTAAACAGTGCGGTCGAGCGTGTTGCTCCCGCAACAAAATGGAACAAACAGAAGGATCACCCTCCGAAGACGAATATTATGGGGAAGAAGAACATATATCTGATACTGAGACAGATAATGTTATGATCGATCCACTTCCCCCCAATGTCTCACAGCCCCCCCGAGTCAAGGTTTACCAGGATGGATCCGCTGGTCCTTGGGTGGTATACTTTCGGCCCAAAAATAAACCGTTAAACAGCATAACTGTTGCACGGGAGCTGACAAAACGATACTCGGCCGTAACCGAGATTAAAAAGGTTCAGTCAGATAAACTGCGCGTAGTCGTTACTGACTTGAAACAGGCCAATGATATCGTTAGCAATAGCCTCTTTACGCTGGAGTATCGCGTCTACATTCCTTCTCGTGATGTGGAGATCGACGGTGTGGTAAGTGATGCGGGTCTAACTGTCGATGATCTGATGAATGATGGGGCTGGCCGCTTTAAGGACCCTAACCTTCAATCAGTTAAGATTTTGGAGTGCAAGCAATTGCACTCAAAGTCCATCGAAGATGGTAATTACTATCCATCAGACTCGTTTCGCGTAACCTTCGCCGGATCTGCACTTCCGAGCTACGTTGAAGTGGGAGGAGCTCGTCTACCTGTACGCCTGTTTGTACCGCGGGTCATGAATTGTTCCAATTGCAAGCAGCTAGGTCACACGGCCACCTACTGTAGCAACAAGCAACGGTGCGGTAAATGTGGGGAACGCCATGCGGATGATACTTGCAGTAGGCCCGCTGAGAAGTGTGTTTACTGTGGGGAGAATCCGCATGCACTTTTGACATGCCCAACGTACAAACTTCGCGCGGATAAACTGAAGCGATCCGCCAAAGATCGCTCCAGACGCTCTTACGCAGAAATGCTTAAAAGAGCTGTTCCACTTGTCTCCGAAAACCCATTCGCTCTCTTGCCAACTGACGATAACGCCTCTAATGACCCTTGCGAGGGGCATTCTTTGGCTCCGCTTGGAAACTCTAGGAAAAGACCTAATCAAAACTCACCTGAACTTCCTCGTAAGGGTCCTAGGTTGTCCCAAACAAGGGTACAAAATAAAAATAATTCATCAACTGGAAGTGCTGGTACAAAACCGAAGATAATACCTCCTGGTTTTGGGAAATTGAGATACAACCAGGAGTTCCCAGCACTCCCCGGGGCACCAAAAATCCCAAGTGCTCCAATTTTACAGTCAGAAACTCACCCTAAAACGGGATTCCTTAAATTTTCTGACATTGTGGACTGGATATTCACAGCTTTCAACATTACCGATCCTATGAAAAGCTTGCTGGTTGCTATTCTACCAACAGTAAGAACATTTTTAAAACAGTTGACTGAACAATGGCCCCTCCTTACAGCGATCGTATCCTTCGATGGCTAACTTATTAGACGGAATCAGGGATCTGATCACTGTTTTACAGTGGAACTGCAGAAGTATTATCCCCAAAATCGATTCATTAAAACACTTGCTAAATTACAATCATTGTGATGCATTTTCCCTATGTGAAACATGGCTAACTTCTAATATAAACCTCAACTTCCACGATTTTAACATTATCCGCTTGGATCGAGAAGACTCATATGGGGGGGTACTTTTAGGGATCAAAAAGTGCTACTCCTTCAATCGAATCAACCTCCCTTCGACGCCAGGCATTGAAGTTGTCGCTTGTCAAACAACAATCAAAGGCAAAGATCTTTGCATTGCTTCTATTTACATTCCTCCTAGGGCCATGATGGGATATCGAAGATTCTCCAACGTGATTGAACACCTTCCCTCGCCCCTCCTGCTTCTTGGAGACTTTAACTCTCACGGTACGGGGTGGGGCTGTCTATACGACGATAATCGATCTTCGACAATTCAAGACCTTTGTGACAACTTCAATATGACAATTCTGAACACAGGGGAAATGACACGGATCCCTAGACCACCTGCGCAAGCAAGTGCACTGGACATATCTTTATGCTCGACATCACTACGGTTAGATTGCAAGTGGAAGGTAATATCTGATCCCCACGGTAGTGACCACTTACCAATTGTAATTGCAATCACCACTGGTTCAAGACCATCGGCACCAATCAATGTTCCCTATGACCTCACACGAAACATTGATTGGAAGAGCTACGCTGCTGCGATATCCAAAACTATCGATTCAACACAGGTACTTCCCCCGGAGGAAGAATATAAGTTTTTGTCCAACTCGATTCTCGATAGCGCGATTCAAACTCAGACGAAACGAGTACCCGACGTGAACACCCAAAATCGTTCTCCCAACCCGTGGTGGGACAAAGAGTGCTCAAACGTGTACGCGGAGAAAGCTGCCGCGTATAAAACCTTCCGGAACGACGGGTTAGTTGCTAGTTATCGAGTGTACGCGATATTAGAAAAGCGAATGAAAAATTTAATGAAAGCTAAGAAACGCAGTTACTGGCGCCGGTTTGTCGACGGGTTAACAAGAGAAACATCGATGAGCACTCTTTGGGGCACGGCCCGACGTATGCGAAACCGAAACAGTACTAACGAGAGCGTGGAATATTCAAACCGTTGGATATTCGATTTCGCCAAGAAAGTTTGTCCGGATTCCGCCCCGGCACAGAAAATCTACCGCGCCGCGTCGCCTTACAATACCGCGAACGAAAAACCGTTTACGATGGTGGAGTTCTCACTTGCTCTCTTATCATGTAACAATAAAGCCCCGGGGCCAGATAGAATCAAATTCAACTTGTTGAAGAATCTGCCAGACTCTGCCAAAAGACGCTTGTTGAATTTATTTAATAGGTTTCTTGAGGGTAACATTGTCCCACATGACTGGAGACAGGTGAGGGTCATCGCCATCCAAAAACCAGGAAAACCAGCCTCCGACCACAATTCGTATCGTCCGATTGCAATGCTGTCCTGTATCCGGAAGTTATTCGAAAAAATGATCTTGTTTCGCCTCGATAATTGGGTCGAACTATTGCTCAGGCTTCAACATTCAAATATCTCGGGGTATGGTTCGACTCTAAAGGTACCTGGGGATGTCACATTAGGTATCTGAAACAGAAGTGCCAACAAAGGATCAACTTTTTCCGTACAATAACTGGAACATGGTGGGGTGCCCATCCAGGAGACCTAATCAGGCTGTACCAAACAACGATATTATCAGTGTTGGAGTACGGATGTTTCTGCTTTCGCTCCGCTGCGAACATACATTTCATCAAACTGGAGCGAATCCAGTATCGTTGCTTGCGTATTGCCTTGGGTTGCATGCACTCGACCCATACGATGAGTCTCGAAGTGTTGGCGGGCGTTCTTCCTCTGAAAAATCGATTTTGGGACCTCTCATATCGATTACTCATTCGATGCGATATTCTGAACCCATTGGTGATTGCAAATTGCGAAAGGCTTGTCGAGCTTAATTCTCAGACCCGATTCATGTCCTTGTACTTCGATTACATGGCACAGAACATCAATTCATCTACGTATAACGTCAACCGTGCTCATCTCTTAGATACTTCTGATCACACTGTATTTTTCGATACATCCATGAAGGAAGAGATTTGTGGAATTCCGGATCATATTCGCCCACAAGTGGTCCCAAATATTTTCTTTAACAAATACCATCAAGTCGACTGCGCCAAAATGTTCTACACTGACGGATCAATTCTCAACGGGTCCACAGGCTTCGGTATCTTCAACGAAAATCTTGCTGCCTCATTCAAACTCAATGATCCTGCTTCAATTTACGTCGCAGAATTAGCTGCCATTCAGTATACTCTCGGGATCATTGACACCCTGCCCTCAGACCATTACTTCATCGTTTCGGATAGTCTCAGCTCCATTGAGGCCATCCGTGCGGCGAAGCCTGGAAAGCACTCACCGTATTTCCTGGGGAAAATACGGGAATATCTGAGTGCTTTATCTGAAAAATCTTACCAGATTACCTTGGTTTGGGTCCCGTCACATTGTTCTATTGCGGGCAATGAGAAGGCGGACTCTTTAGCCAAGGTGGGCGCATTAGAAGGCGACACTTACGAAAGACCAATTTGCTTCAACGAATTTTTCAGTATCTCTCGTCAGAGGACGCTCGATAGTTGGCAAACCTCATGGAGCAATGGGCATCTGGGACGGTGGCTACATTCCATTATCCCGAAGGTATCAACGAATGCTTGGTTTAAGGGGTTGGATGTGAACCGGGACTTTATTCGTACGATGTCAAGGATCATGTCCAACCATTACTCGTTTGACGCGCATCTCCGTCGTATAGGGCTTGCTGAAAGTAATCATTGTGTTTGTGAGAACGGCTACCACGACATCGAGCATGTTGTTTGGCTGTGCGCAGAGTACTGTGTTGCCAGGTCCCAACTAATAGATTCCCTTCGGGCCCGAGGTAGATCACCCTATGTGCCAGTCCGGGACGTCCTGGCAAGCCGTGACCACCCCTATATTTTTCTTATCTATATCTTTTTGAAAACCATTGATGTCCAAGTTTAATACATTTTCCCCTCTCTCATTCACAGTAGAA
Organism: Topomyia yanbarensis; assembly: GCF_030247195.1. NCBI lineage: Eukaryota > Metazoa > Arthropoda > Insecta > Diptera > Culicidae > Topomyia > Topomyia yanbarensis. The sequence goes on from NC_080672.1 coordinate 53,141,788, forward strand.
TCTCACCAACCTATCCCTGTATCTACAATATGGCATTGCTTCACGAGTCTTCGGTGCATACCCTTCTTGATAACCGTCTACCCAGAACATCATGACATACCTCACATGCAGATGATATAGAGAACATCATGACAGTATCAGAGTGCCAATAATTATCCGAAATATCGACCCTCCCCTTGCCCCTGCGATTACAGGCTGGAAACTACAACACTACAACAAAGTGTGCATATCCGCCACAATGATCAATCAGCAAACGACGATGTCAATTACACAATATGTATCCCACTTCCTACCTTTTTCCTTTACTTACATAAGAGGGGAGCAAGCCGCCCCTAAATACGGCTTTCCTTTCCCCCACTAACATGTGACATGTAATTAAAAAAAAAATGACTTATCGGCCTCGTTAAGCTAAAGCATTTGGGCCTAAATAAACGTATTTAAGATAAAAAAAAAAAAAAGTGAGACTGTAGACAGTTTTGAAAAATTATGTTTTGAGATAAACGCGTTGAATATTTTGAGAACACCTTCGATGAATTAATCGTGGTAGAATGGCAATGTTTTGGTACAATTACATGGAATTATGGGTTTTGGATATCGTTGATTACGAATCAGAAGTCAGTTTTTCTAGAGTTACCAACCGTCCTTATTTTAAATGGCATGTCCTTAATTTAGTTGATTTTGGAAAGCGTCCTTTATTTTACCGCAAATGTTCTTAATTTTAATTTTAAGCCTATTATATTATATTTCAAAATTTCCCTAGGTACCTACACACCGCCGAAAACATCGTCAATCCAACGCACACACAAGCATATAAATAATTTTTTTTTTCGATGCAAAGCAGCACACACACGTCGCACCCTGCAGTATAGAACTCATTCCAAAACCCATCCACTTCGCGTATCATTCTGTGACACCGTGCTGGCATCGAAAAAAAATTCGAATACGTGTTAACTGTGTGCGATGCCATGCGATGTTACTAGTTTGGTGTAAGAGTAAAAACTGATTCCAATAGGGCACGCCACACCTCTATTTCGAACTATTTGTGTTTGATTGAGCCACTTAGGTGCTTCTTATTCTGCCTGAAATAGCTGCCTCGTTGCACAAAGTCGAACAAAACCAAAACTGTTCCCAATCTGGCTGAAAATTGCATGTGAAGGTAATTTTGGGGTGCTGAGCTTATTTTTAATGTCAAAAGTTATAAAAGATGAGATATTTCTTCCCTTCAGTTTTACCGAACCTTTCTTATTAGCATAATACCATTTTTATGATAAATCTCTTTTACTGAATAGCTATATCAATAACAACATAATAATTGGACAAAACTACTTTCAATCTCTACAAAAAGTGTTTGTTTACGTTTTATTCCGCTGTTGTTTTGCACTAAACACCATGCTGCTCCATATCAGCAAACATTTAATAATGTCGATTTTAAACCCCTCTGGGCAAAAAGGGGCAAAACGAGACCTTGAAAATCGAAAAGTAGAGATGATTTCCCATCGAATGTATAATGAGTCATCCTTCAAGAAGAAAATCCTGAATCGTTACTCGAAGAACACGGATCACAGCAATAACGGAATAAGAAAAAAAACATCGAGCTGAGCTATACATTCAGTAAATTCTCCAAGTAATTAAGGTCTGTGTACTGAAGATTTTTCGCATAATATAGAATAAGAGCGGAGACCGCATATCAAGAAAACTAAAAACTTCAGAATATGGTAACAGCAACACTTTTTTCAGATAAAGATGGTATTTTCTGTATCTACTTTTATATTGCATTCTCTATCATCGTACAATAGACAACATTTTTATTTCTCCATGACTATTGCGATTTCTGTTCAGCATGGAGCTATTCCGGAAATTCTTCTCAAAGTGAATTATGACAGTAGACTTTGATGCTTTCCTTCTATGTTATGTGAAATTTGTTCCGTTTGAAAACAAAGTGTAATTGGAGTACAAGAAAAGCATTGCAGCTATGTCGTTCGATGACCCAAAGTCCTCCATTTTTTCCGAAAAGTTAATAAACTTGAACCTAAATCTCATAGAACTCTTTTTCTATCTATAATTTTTATATTAATTTTGAAACGTTCAATCAGGATTCTAAAATGATTAAATACTATTCGGGTTTTTTTTCAATCTGGAATTATGTTTTTTTTCCGTTTAAAGGTGGGACTTTGCCAGCATTCAAATGCCTTTGAATACACTGTTCAACTAAAGCAAACTATTTTCACAAATGAAAATGTTTATGGAAATTGACTTCTTACCCCATGCGAATCGAAAAACTTTGATAACATTTTAATAACTTTCTCGGGCGATTTTAGATTGATTTACAGTTTTCTATATAGTTGTAAACAATGAAATTGTCCATTAGATTCTCACTTTTAGTAATATTTGAATGCCTTAAGCAATACCTGATGACAAAAATGTGAAACAGTTTCATTGTACAATCTAAGTTTTCAAACAAAAAATCTTTAAAATAAAAAGTTGTTCTGGAGACCACGACCGATTATTTTCATGTTGAATGATTAAAATTCCTCTAGGAATAGTGGAATTATAAGCGTGCAAACCCTACATAGTTTCGTTACATAGAAGATATTCTGGATTTTGGTATGACACCTAGCCCAAGATATAGGAGTAAGACATTTTTAATGTGAATTTTTTTTTATTTCATTAACTGCTGTGACCTGTGTTCGGCCTGCAACGATCTATCCGGAATTTGCTTTCAAAGTGAATTTTTACAGCTGGCTTTTACGCCGCCATCAAATGTTTGTCGAGAAATGTGTTACGATGTTAAAGTCATTCAACTTCACCATGTTAGAAAAGTGGTACAGTCGTGATTCGCTCGTTGTGCACTTTTTAAGTGGACCGCTTTTTAGTTGATCCTGCGCTAGTTATATCAGTGTTCGACTAAAAAGCATCTGGATGCCGAAATCTCCTGTCAAATTTACTTTGACAATCAGTCTAGCAATAATTAGAGTTGTGAGCTATTGTCCTTGATTGTCCATAGGAGACGCGACGACTGTTTTCGTCACAGCAATTCGATGCTAGGGTGACCATAACAGACGAGTAAAAAACCAGGACAGTCGTAAGGGGACCCCGCCTACCCCTTTAATGCGAAGAAAAATTGGCAATACTTCCTGCTTGAACATACCTGGCAGATTTTTTTTCTGGTTTTCGGTTCAGATTTTCGTCCACTTTCAGAACCAGGTCGATTTGTTTACGTTGCGATTAGAATGAATCAAGCGAAGAATTATTTTTATCTTGAAAGAGAAAAACCAGAACAAATCAAAGCATTTCCCTCGAAGTCCATGTTCCAGGACCAGGACGTCTGGTCACCCTATTCGACGTGCGATTCATTTCAATGCTTTTCTTATAGGATGTATGTCACTTGCCAATAAATGTAGTTCAATTTTATGTAAACAAAACATATTCAAACCTGAAGCACAATTTTTCCATTGAAATGTACAACGATTAAGGGGAGGTTCTCATTCAAATGATCAAAAAGTAAGCAAAATTTGAAATTTGTTTTTGTGGACTAATGAAAAAAACAGTTTTAGAATTCATAAAGCTTATATTTTCGTCTACATTTACAAACTTCTTTAAGATGAAAAAACAAAATGGCGACTGTAGTGACGACCTGAAACACAAAACTAGGCAACCTAAAAACGGGTAAAAAACTTTAAATGTGTGTGTGGTAATGGTGCGATTTCAAACTTTAAGATCGATTTTTTAGCCCCTTTTCCACTTTAAGGCTTCACTAAAAATAGTGGACACAAAGAATTTGTAGATTTTATGTCATTCCTCCAATGAAAAATGTTTTCTTTGGAGAGGTCGAAAGATGAAGTCTTCGTGTTGAACGGTTTTCAAGTGAGATTGTAGACAGTTTTGAAAAATTATGTTTTGAGATAAACGCGTTGAATATTTTGAGAACACCTTCGATGAATTAATCGTGGTAGAATGGCAATGTTTTGGTACAATTACATGGAATTATGGGTTTTGGATATCGTTGATTACGAATCAGAAGTCAGTTTTTCTAGAGTTACCAACCGTCCTTATTTTAAATGGCATGTCCTTAATTTAGTTGATTTTGGAAAGCGTCCTTTATTTTACCGCAAATGTTCTTAATTTTAATTTTAAGCCTATTATATTATATTTCAAAATTTTTCAGATCATGTTTATTCCTAAAGAAAGAAACTTAAATCATCATTTTAATTGGCCATTTTCTTCCAGTAGGGTTGAAAGAAAATGACGAATCAAAATGATGATCTAAAAAATAAACTTGATCTGAAAATTTTTGAAATATGTCTAGGTTTGAAACTAAAATTACGGATAATAAAGAACGCTGTTGTCGATAAAATTACTTACATATATACCAGACTCTAAGCAAATAAAAACTCTTACTATAAAATGAATAAAGTCACTTAGAAATCGGATGAGATTATTTATTCTGTATCAGCGCATCTACTCGTCGGATTCAGAATATAGTGAGAGTGATTTGTTCGGAAAATAATGGCAGCTAGTCAAATCTATTCAACATTTCAATGGGCTTTCTCCAAAAACTCTTGCATATACAGCTTCCATTCCGTCGTTTTCTTGGGGATGAAATACTTAGTTTTGGGTCCGCAGTTGCAGAGTACTTGCCAGATCATTGGTTTCTTAGCAGATTTAACGGGAAAACAAGCTTGAATTTTGCTGGGCTCTCCTTACTGTAGCTAGATAAAATTTCTCTGACAGCCTTCAAAAATAAGTTTTCGACGTGGGTGCATGCAGAATAAATTTTCTGATTACGTCTTCCAACTAGCACAAACTTTCAGCGCTGAAACACGTGTATTTTCCAAACAAATCACTGTTAGAACTTTTCAAATCTAGCCACTAGAGGTGCTGCTATACAATTAGTAATGTGTCCGAATTCTACTTGCAACAGGATTTAACATTTAATTTATTATGTCCTTAATTTGCTCTCAGTCAAATTTGGTAACCCTAGTTTTTGGAAATTCAAAATGGTAACCAATATGGCGGCCCCCACAAAAATAAGTGGAATTTCAGCCAAAATCGAGAAAAAAAGGTTTTGGAATTTATAAATACGAATTTGAGTTTATATGCATCAAACTAAAAAAATGGCGATTCCAATATGGCGGACTAAAATGTGACTTACAAATTTTGACCAATGTTTTGTGTTTTTCGCCGTTGTCTGTGGTTGTTTGATGACTGATGTACTGTACACATGTGCAGTTCAAGTGTAACACGAAGCATTTTGGGAACATGCATAATGCCATGAAAAAGGTTCCTACCTGATGGGCGCGTCTCGAGCCGAGAGTGTCCCATGGCAGACAGAACGCCGCTTCGAACAATGGCTTGTATAAACCTTTTGACGCGTGAGCCGAAAACCCCGTTCAACACAATCTAGTAGACACTTATACCTTTATAGAAAGAAAAGGATAAAAAATCAAATTGTTGAAAATTTTGAATGAGAACCTCCCCTAATCAGGAAATAAGTGACTAGTCCTAGGAAGGTAAACATTGGGAAGGAAAAAAATTGAAAAGCAGGACCAGATGGCATACAAAAAAAAATTAGGAATGAGAAATGGGAGGTTGCTTTAGTAATATGGACAGAAGGGACGGAAGATTTGTGGAATGTTTTGAATTCCTGATTTGGGTAGACATAGTGTAGCATCGAGTTCTAGGTAAAGTCCATTCCATACGCCCGGTATAGCGCTGGATGATGGAAGAGGGAATGTATTTTGACAGATTTCGATACCAAATGGAAGCTTAGGGATCAGGGATCATCCATAAATGACGTAGCATTATATGGGGGAGGGGGTAGTTTTGTATTTTGTGATGATGTGTGATGACAGGGGGGTAGGAGATCATGTCATGCTACGTAGCTTCTTAAAGAAGAATAGGGGTTGACATAATGTCACGACAACCTTACCCGTTTCATCTAACTTTTTTTTTAATTTCTCACGGGGACAGGGGGGAGGTTTACCGTCAAGCTACGTAATTACCAGGGGGTATTTAGAGGCTTGTGACTAAATGCTACTATGGGGAGGGGGGTGTTAAAAATCACTCAAAAAATGCTACGTCATTTATGGATGATCCCTCAGTTGAATTTGATTAGTAACCGAAAAATTGAACCGCACTGGACGCTTGGATGTACAATGCTCTTTTTTAGATCTTGATTAAGATATAATGTTTAATCTCTGTTTCTCATGCATGAATTGATAATAAACTATTTTTTATATTGCGTAATGTAACGTCGAAAGCTTAAATAATAAGGAAGCTGATTGTTTCGCGCAAACCACATTTTATGATTTTAATTCAACTAATTCCTGTACATTTTTTGAGCCACTCGAAAATCAATGCTTTTTAAGATGATTGTGGATTTTTAGTAGATATAATAGTAATCCTATCTAATTGCTTATAGTAAGTAGAACTCTTCCACAATGCTCTAATTTGGCTTATACTGCTCTAGTTAATTGATGTTCATTCCATGTGCCCTTTTGTTGGAAATTGTTATCTAAGCTTTAGTCTACATCATAAGAACGAGCTGTTTCGCTGCAAATCTCGCTTATTCCTCACACGCTTTACGTATCCTGTTTCGCCACTCACTGCCATATCTTGCACTAGTTTTCGAGGTTGAACAGCTTCCTGACGCCCGACGCCAGCGTTCGGTTGGCCACATGTTGATATGAAGCAATCGTCGTACTGGTCACCGACGCCTGTAACGTAACTTCGGTCGGGGCCAGGAGCAAACCTCACGTCCGTACGTACTTGTACACCACTAGAAACACCAGAAAGCTAACCATCACTAGAACACAGGCGGTAACCACCTTGGCGAACGTGTTGAGCCCGGACTCGTTCGGGTTCAGTGGCCGGGTTGTGCTTTGCTCGGTGGAAGTTCGCCGTTTCGCGGCCAACCCCCGGGCAAGTGCTGGGAAGGCGAGTGACTGCGTAAAAGTGAGCTTGTGCAGTGATTCACTCATGGAGTATGGTCCCACTGAACCGCGGGCTGCCGCCCGAAGCAGCGCGTACTCCAGATCCAGCGCGTCGAACAGCGAGAGGCGGGCGGTCATTGTCGAGGCGCGACGTTGTTCGTCAACCTCGAGGCTTTCCTTGTCGCGTTCGGGTCGCAACCAAGGGTCCGAGGATCTAGTGAGATGGAAAAAGTATATTAGTAATTAACGAAAGTCATACGGAATCGGGAAAAAAGTAACCTTTGGGGATGTTGTCCTAGGTTTGCAACTGCGACTGACGTCAGGGAAGAGGTCGTGCTGGAACTAGCTGTGCAAAGGTGATTTCCAGCGACACCCATGAATTCAGTATTGTCTTCTAAAGATGTCTGAAATGTAAATTTATTTTTTTGTATCCGCATATGTAACTACACCATACTGTCGTGAACCTACTTGGTCAGGTGACGACGGTTGTCGTAGTGCAAATATCCGTGCATGGTCCGGATGCAGCAGAGACGTTGACGGACGCCGCGTGTGGTCCACCGATTGGGTTGGCGATCCACTGGTGGGTGATGCACTTGGTGAAATAGCGTTCGATACAACCATGGGATGGCAGGGCATGGCCACCGGGGAAGGAGATGCCTGGACCGAGTCGATCCCCGAATCTCCCGCTTGCAGTTGATCGACGAACAGCGAGTTCCGCCGCAAATCGTTGCTGCTACTGCTGCAGGATGGGACCGCATGGTTTAGGGAGGTTTGGTGAATTACACCATCCTGCTGACGGTCATCAGCTGCCAGCGGAAAGACAAAACTTTGTCCGTCCGCTTCGCCCCGGGGTGAGTCCTGGCTGGGCCAGACCTGCAGCAGCGGCAGGGAACATGCCGGCGGATTTCTATGGGGACTTTTGATGCTATGTGGCTGCTGGAACGCCTTTCGTCCTAGTTTTGTAGGACTTTCGCATCCGCCGGAATCCTCGGACGATGTGGGTGGCTTGGTGGTGGTACGCCAGAATTTTTTCAAACGCAGCTCGCGTCGTTTCTCTTGTTGCTGCGAAGAAAAATTGAAAATGGTGTGAAAACAGATGTGAATCAATTTGGGGTAACGAGTTAATTTTTTGCAGTATTAGTGAGGGTGCCGCAAATTACTAGGTCTACAATCGTTAAAATACATATAAATTGATATCAATATCTTTACTTCGTTCCTAAGACTGTTACAGATATTCAACTTAAAAAAATATGTGCTTCAAATTTTAAAATACTCGTGTTTGAGACAAAGCGAAAACTCGAATCAAATGCTAATGTACACCCTACCAATTTGCACTATGTTATATTTCTCCTTAGTAGAGAAATTTTAGGCAAAAACTATTTTTTCTCCACTGAGGAGCAAATTGTTTAAAACCATCTTTGCGCGTGAATAGCACCAAACCTATAACTAATTTAAGTTATGGAATTTGCTTTCGACTTCGTCTCATCAGAATATGTTGATGCAAGACACGTATTCAGAAGTAATCGATAACAAAATGCATCTGCACGAATTAGATTTTATAAGAAATGCATCTCGAAATGTTACGAAAAGCGTCACCTTTAAATAAGAAAAAATCCTACACAGAGAGACCAAGGTTAACGATGTCTGGCAAATGATTATTTTTCTCGTTTCCTATAATCGTCCTACAAGATTGCACGATGCAAACAGATGGGGTTTTTAGCGTTAGCATTATTTCGACTCATAAATTCATACTGTGATTCATAATTCGTAAAAGCGCTATAAAAATAATCCGGTCACGGTATGGCAACAAGAGGTACGTAGGTGAGAGCGATTTTCATTGTAAAGTGAATCTTGCGAGTGGGAGGAAGGAAATTACTTTTCATAATGTTTTTACAGAATATTACTTTGCCGGCGAAGCGTTGGTTTGAGCGGCTGCGTCAGCGATACAGTATTATGTTCTTACCAGCAAAGTTCGATATCAATGCTCTAAGTACAAGCTTACATGATGTATGGACATTAACTTTTCCTACCATGACTGCCGATTTTCTTCCAGTGCTTGATCGCAGAAGCAATTTAGATTTGAATTTCGTTGCATAGTGGGGGTAAGAAAAACTTTTCTAGGTAGCGTGGCTCTACACCTCTATTTAAAATCATTTGCCGGAAATGACTGAACTATGCATTTAAGTCACTCTTGTTTCGGTAATTATTTTATGAGTTATTATTTTTCATGTGGGTGTTGCTACAAGTTTTTCGATTGAATGTGTGTTAAGGGAAATGAATGTGACCATATTTTTCTTCTGCAATAGTAAGGTAATTTGTCTTCGTGGCACTCATGTGAAAAGAAGAGTTGCATTGCACCATAGACAATTCTTTAATTTATTTCTGTGGTCAATAGTAAAGGATTATTTAAACTGAAAAACTACTTTGCTTTACATTACTCTCCAACGAAATTGGATTTAACCTATTTTGGGCATGAAAGGCACAATATCTGGCGAACTGAAATGGTCCACCCAAATTTCTGTGCTTGCATATGTTTATGGTCATTTAAATTATAAGTATAACTATAAATAAAGTAGAAACGGATTTTCAGATAATCTTTCGAAAGCGACGTGAAAACCAAAATTTCTCGATCTTTTTCAGGCAGAGCCATTAATATGGAGCACCAACCGAACATCAAAATTCGGCAAAATTATAAATGTACGTAAAAAAACCCATATTTCAGCAAAGGTAGTAAACGATGGAATCACGAATCTCCGTAGCTATACATGTATGCGCACCACTCAACCTAACAGTTTTTCAGTATGTGTCAACCTCGGTTCTGTTCGTATGTGAGCTAATTCGGTTGATTTCTAAGATAGCATTAGTATCGAGTCAAATCAACCGGAATTCTGGTGGATTTCTGTCGGAATATACCAAATTCCGAGCTCGCTTTATATGAGCAGCATGCCGCCTGTGTGGATAAGCTGCTCAATCACATTGATGATCGCACTAGGGTTGTTGTTCTCGGTGATTATAATTTACCGTTGCTACGCTGGAGTTTTGATGACGAAATCGGATGCTTTATCCCTAATAATGCATCCTCTGAGCACGAGCTGTTGTTAGTCGAAACTATGATCGCTTCTGGTTTACAACAAGTAAACTACCTGACGAATGACAATGGAAGATTACTTGATTTAGCCTTTGTAAGTAGTGCCAGTGATATTGAAGTCATAGAACCACCCGTACCGCTAATGAAATTGGATCGTCATCATCATCCGTTTGTTTTGACCATTGAGACTCTTTACGGTTCACCAGTGATTGACGATGTAGATGTGTGGTATGATTTCAATCAATGCGATTATGACGAGCTAAATGCGAGAATCTCAAACATCAATTGGATTGAAATATTATCACTGGGTACTCTCGACGAGGCTGTGGACAGGTTTTATTGCGAATTGGACTTAATTTTTCAACAACACGTGCCTCTGAGAAGACGAAAGCGCCGTTGCACAAATAAACGCCCCTGGTGGAACGATGAGCTGCGCAATCTGCGAAATCGGTTAAGGAAGGCTCGTAAACGATTTTTCCGGAAAAGAGGTGAAGATGATAAATCGTTTGTGCGAGATTTAGAGCGACAATTTCAATCATTGAATGCATCTTGCTTTCGATCATACATTTCACGACTTGAGAGTAACATGAAGGACGAGCCGAAGCAATTTTGGGCTTATTTGCGGAACAAAACATCCACCCGTGGTTTTCCTGAAAACGTGAACTACCGTGACAGGACCTCAACGACACCTGCAGAGTCAGCAAAGCTATTCTCGTCTTTCTTTCAAAGTGTGCTAAGTAATAACCCACCACCTTTGTCTGAATCGTACCTGAGTAGTCTGCCGACGTTCTCCTTGAATTTGCCTGTAACATCTTTCACCGAACGCGAAGTGTACACCAATCTACGTGGTGTTGACGGTTCAAAGGGACCAGGATCGGACGGAATACAACCATGTTTCGTCAAGGAATGCTCTTCATCGTTAGCTGTACCGATATCCATGCTTTTCAATCGCTCTCTCGGTGAAAGTATTTTTCCCGCCAAGTGGAAGGAGGCTTTAATAACACCAATTCATAAAGCCGGTAACGTCCATGACGTCATAAATTACAGAGGAATTTCAATCCTGAGCTGCCTCCCAAAAGTTTTTGAAAGTATGCTGTTAGATATTCTCTACCCTGCAGTAAAACACATCATCACTACAGATCAGCATGGGTTTGTTAGAAAGCGCTCAACAACGACGAACTTAATGAGCTATGTGTCAACGCTGATTGATAAATTAGAGAAACGACAACAAATTGATGCAGTGTATGTAGATTTCTCCAAAGCCTTCGATCGCCTTCCTCATCAGCTAGCTGTTGAAAAGTTGAGGCGAATCGGATTTCCGGACTGGCTGACCAATTGGATCTTCTCGTACCTTACAAACCGCAGTGCATCTGTGCGACTTGGAACTGTACTTTCAGACCCATTCGACATCACATCGGGTGTACCTCAAGGGAGTCACCTTGGACCTCTTCTCTTCGTGCTCTTTGTGAATGACATTTGCAGCGAATTGACATCGTGTAAGGTGATGTACGCAGATGATCTGAAAATTTATCGCATCATAACAACTCTGGTAGATTGTTGTGCACTTCAGATGGACATAGATAGGATCATGAGTTGGTGTGATAGAAACGGAATGACTATAAACATTCAGAAATGCAACATAATCACCTTCACACGAATACTCTCGCCAATTACGTTTGAGTATGCAGTGAGCGCTGCCCCAGTAAAACGAGTTTTATCAATCAAGGACCTTGGTGTTATACTTGATCGTAAGCTACGTTTCATCGAACACTTCAATGCAGTTACTGCTAAAGCCTTTGCAGTACTAGGACTCATCAAACGAAACACCCAAGATTTCAACGACGTCTACTGCCTGAAGGCACTGTACATCAGTCTGGTACGCAGCATTCTAGAGTATGGAGTTATCGTTTGGGCCACACCGTACACATTAATCGCATAGAACGGGTGCAAAAGAGCTTCGTCCGGTATGCCCTTCGACGGCTTCCCTGGCGAAATCGATTTGAACTACCACCGTATGAGCATCGTTGTGCTCTTATCAACCTGCCTACGCTACGAAACAGGAGAGTTTTTCTGCAGCGACTTTTTGTGTTCGATCTTCTCGCTGACAACATTGACTGCCCTCTGCTTCTCGCCAAGCTGGACTTCAACGTTCCTGGTAGGTCTCTGCGGAGAATGGACTTCTTTCGGCGCTCTACTCATCGCACGCAGTACGGCCAGAATAACCCGGTGGATGTTTGCTGTCAGCTCTTCAATAGCGTTTTTTATCATTTCGACTTTAACTTAAGTAGAGAAATGTTCAAAGTAAAAATAGGTTTAAGTTAGTATAGTATTTCAGTCTGTACGAAAATTTATTAATTCGAAGACAATATAATAATAATATTGGCGGACAGAATTACCGATTTTCTTACTGGGTAGATTTGATAGTGAAATAATAATGTTAAAATCGATACGATGCTTTGTGCCGGTTGTGATCTTGGCCCAGAACCAGTCCTCGAGTCCTGAACATACAACGGATCCGGACCAGTTTATGAATCCGAACATGTTTAGTCTTGATCCGGACCAGTATCCGGATCTAACCCATCCTCTTTTTCCCTTATCGGATCCGGACCTGAATCAGGCTTAGACTTAATGTTTCGATCCAGACAAGTGTCTGGGTCCGAACCCTCGGTTCGGATACCTGGATCGAAACCGTAGATCTCGCTTTCCGTTCATGGTCTGTGCAGTCACTATCTTGCTGTTGACGTCCGGGATAGAAAAGAGATTTCAATTAAACACCGACCGAAATAACTTACCACTATGCCGAGTCGGTTTTTCTGACTGTGCTTTGAAGCTGGCCGAGTGTGAAATACGAAATGTGTCGTGTAGTGAAAAATGAAATCCTTCTTTTTCTAAGTACGATATGTTCACTTTGCTTGATGCGCAATACAATGACAAGTGAAATGCTACACAGTTGTAGAAAAACCGACACGTTAATATGAATTGTACACAGCAAAAAATATTTTGTAATCTTAAATTTATTTTCATGCACACATTTGGAGCACGAACATAAATTTAAAATTAAGCGCCACCACAAATACACACAACTTGTCGTGCTTTCTTCAACGAATTTTGTTATAATTTTACACATTGATTGAAAATTATATCTTCATTAAACGGGATACCAATGCACTTTAATGTATTTTTAATCCAATATTGCTGTAAAATAAATGACATGTAATGTCACACGAACAAAAGTGTAAAATCACATGCTTTTTGATGCCCCCATTGAGTGCATCGATTTCAACTTAATTTTCAATCAGCTTTTCGATTCAAGCTTTGTATGTTTACATTCGTATTCATGTCGTTTAAATTTCATTATTTTTTGGCGTGTATAAGAATTGATAAAACATGACTGGGACGCAGAGAGAATTTGAATGTGTCGATATTGCCGCTTAGACATTTTTATTTGGAAATGTTTTAGTGTTAACCGTCTTGCTATTAACGAGCGTTTAATAAAAAATGAGAATGCTTTCAATACCTTTCTGTAATTAAAGTAAAGAGCGTGATTTTTTTTCTCTCCAAAAGAATTGATCTCTAGATTTCCTAGAAATGGGTGACATGTTTCGTTTCGCTCGGGTGCTGTCAGTTCAATCGAAGATGGCGTCGAAACAGCAAACTCTCTGCGAGCGTGTTGTACGGTCATCGTGGAAAAAAAGTTTACGGTAGACCTGTTTCGGGACGAAAACGTGCCCGTGAGTACAGTTTACCGGATCCTGACATCCATGAGCCGGAAGGCCGGTAGCGGCTGTCCGGCGAAGAAAATGACGAAGAAGAAGGATAAAAAGCTGTTCGACAACAAGGACGGAACGAGATTGCGTAACGCCGGCCGAAAATATCACTGCACTGAACCCTCAAGATGGAGGACATCATCTGTCGGAAGAAGACTCGGTCCCCCGACTACACGGACGAGCAGATAGCTATCGCGAAATCGCAGTGCCGGTGAATGACGAAGAACTACCGTGGGACGTCGTTCCACGTTACTTTCCGCGCTCGAAAACCCACATTCCAGGAAATGACAGCTACTATTCCAGCGACAAGTCGGCACTAATTTTGAAAAAAAGTTATGTTGTACATCGCCATATCGGACAGAGGGATTTCAAAGCCGTGGTTGAAGCCGAGTGGTCTGGCCATCAATCAACAGGTGTACCAGGAGGAGCGTCTTGAGAAAATTCTTCAGTTGTTCTTAAAGGAGCATCATACGGATGGGAAGTACGTCTTCTGACCAGACAAGGCGTCTTCCCATTACGCCAAGAGGACGCTGGAGTGTCTTGAGCGGAAAAAGATACCGTACGTGCCGAAAAAAAGGAGTCAGACTAGCTTGCCTCAATGCCGTCCCATTGAGGATTTTTTCTGCTCCATAGTTCCCTAATGTACAAAAATAATTGGCTGGCAGGGGTTCGAAGCAGTTGACCACCAAGATCCGGAATTGTATCCGGAAGACAGACGTCAGTGCCGTCCAGCGCTCTTGTGAGAGCATCGCGCCTAAGTCGCGTCGATTTGCGGACCAAGCTCCCTTCTCCAATATTCATTGAAGTTTTTTGAAGAATAAACATTATGTTTTTAATAAAAAAACACTGAATTCGTTGAAATTTTGTTTTTTATCTACATGACTGGAAAAATTCTCATTTTTATTAAACATCCGCTAGAGTATTTTTGACTTGCTACCGTAAAAATATTACGGCCTAGTTTTGGGTGAAGGACGCCAAATTTCGTCTCATCATAGACTCGGTGAAAAAGTAAATCGCAGTAAATCGGTGAAAAAGTAAATACCTTTTACATGAGATTCGGTATTTTATTCAAACGAACAGACCACGAGAAATTCGTCGTCGCGTGATAGAAAGTTGAAAATCGATTTATATACTCCTCAACGGCGGCTATCCGGAGTTCAAGTTGCATATTTGGCCAATCGTTTTAATATGACAAAATTTGTCGTTTACCATTTAATGGTAAATTTCTCAAATTCTCGGAAGCCGGCTGCCCAGAGCAACTAATACATGATAACACTATTGGAACACTTACTAATCAATTTTCCCTTCCCGTGATACATGTGGAGATGCCGAGGATTCCTCGGTCACTAGCAGCAACATGTATCGAACTAACATTCAATCCTTCCCAAGAAGATCTGCATTCGACCGTGGCCAGCGTCGGTATTCATTAGCACAATCTAGATTGCGTATTACAATTAAGTAATGTAGAATTATTTTTTTTATGCAATTAAAGGCGATTTCTGAGGCACAAATTGAATTTTTTGGAATAACTACAAGGGGCAGCCCTATGGGGTTGCACGAACTGTAGACGTAGGACTATACTACATAACGTAAAATATTTATTTTCTTAGTACATTCAGAGTAATAGTAAATCAGACATATTTCTTAGGTATATTTTAAGCACAACCAATAAACATCGAATGTTACATATTGAACCTAACCTTCTTGGTTATCAGGTCATTTCATTTGTAGTAGTTGATCGAATCCGATTAAACTTATTTTAGAAGATCTGAAGAAAGAAGACAGAAAACCGTGACCGGACTGAAACTTCAGCTTATAAAAATTGTAAAAACTTTTCGATTGTGTGTGGTAAAAAACCCAGACCAGTGAAGAAAAATCAAATTTTAGACAATATAATCACATTTGATGTATATACCAAGCTTTCTGGTTATATTTTGCCATTCTTGTAACTTTCCTAAAGGACGCATATAAATGTAGCGAATGCAGTGGTCTTAATCATATATTGAAACTATAAATATGCAAGAATCAAAAACAATTTTATATATGGAGATGCGTTTTTGCAACTGTTTTTCGAGTGGCAGTGTATTCATTTATAAATAGGCGTTGTAGTATGTACCTAATCAAAATAAGATAGGCTGAGTGGAAATATATCACGTGAAGTGGAAATTAATCTATGAATTGATCGAACGTAAATAATAAACTTTCGTTGTGCTTTCCATCGATCCTCGTAAATTTGTTGCTAAGAAAGTTTTAGTCTTTGCTCAACGAAAGCACAGATTGCTATCATGCAGGTTACGCATGCAACCGCTAACAAACAGGGATGCCACATTGAAATCTGTATTTCGGTCAAAAATATCTGTTTACCATCTGTGATAACTAAAACAGGAAAAAAATCTTTGACAAATTGCCGAAAAATCTGTGAAAAATCACAATATTTCCAAAAATCTATGAAATTTTCATCAAAATGCCAAAAATCTGCCATCTGTTGAAAAAAATCTGTGATCAAAAATTGTGATAAAAATCTGTGACATTACAGAAAAATCTGTGAATATGGTAACCCTGCTAATAAATTAGATATACCTACCTTCACGTTCGCCTCAAACATTGAACCCAAGCTCTCACAAAGCAAAATGAGTCAACGCTGATGATGATGGGTAGAGCGAAAGAGACAACTAGTACCACGACACTATGTTAACCGTGTTTGCAAATGGAGCTCGAATGTACAAGCGATTTTGTGTACGAATAATTGTGTTCGAGGTTATGCATAAAAGTGTGCTGGAAAAGAGCACAACACAAAAGAAAGTATAGTGTTTGAAAGGACAAGCTCAGTCACGTGTTGGACGGCACTGGGTAGCGTACCTCCACAGCTAGTCTAACAGACTTCTAATTCAGCTACACTGGCAGTGAAAACACACAGCGCAGTGATCTGCTCTGCCTGCCGTTCAACAGGCAACTGAGCTTGTCCAGCCAAATCCGTTCTTTAAATAGTCGATGATGACGTCATTCATAAAAGCGTATCGGTACACAGATCTGTCGTGCTGGACTTGGGAGGCGCTGTATTCTGTGTGTAAATGCGCGATATTTTAACTAGGTTGTAAATTATTTAAATTTTCAATGCCATGATATCATCTTTGGGTTTATCTATTGAAATCTATTCTTAGAACTATTTCGGGGCGGTATGTGCAAAAAATTTGAAAGTTTATCGTGAAATGGCTGAATTATGTGCGTTTAACCCTCAAAAAGGCAAGCGGGTCTCAGAGGCCCGGCACGTTACAATTTTTTAGTTACAAAAAAATGTGTATGCAGTATAAGCTTGGGCATGGAAATTTTGATAAGTAGCTTTGAAATCTATAACAAAAATAAAGAGTTGTGAAATTTTGATCTATGGAGTGATGCGCAGCTATGTTTGAATTTTTTACATGCACAAAAAGGCAAGCCGGGCCTGGCAGGCCCGGTGTGCCTGCAATAATTACTAGGAATACCACGGGTTTTATACATTAATATTTATCTGAAAAAAACATTTTGATGAGTTCATCTTCATATTAGCAGGAATTTTATTCATGTTTTGATTGATTTTATCTTTTTACCTTTTCTTATAGAAAAAATCTTGAAAGTTTGAGCGAATTCTATACATTTCTTTTATAAGAAATGTAAAAATGGCATACGATAATGACGTGTGTAATATTTTTTTGGGTAAATACTTTTATTTCACCCACTGTGGTCTACTTGACAATTATTTGGATACAACGTAACCTAACTCTGTCGTTATTGTCTATTTTTGTTGTCTATTCTTTGTGTTATAGTTGTCGTAATTATTCAAATTGTAGGATCTAAAAGCAACGAAAAATTCAAATGGCTATAAGACGATATGCCCATGTTTTCAATCGTCTCAAAGAATCTGAAATAATGGAAGAAATTCGAGCAAATTCAACAGCAGACGATTCCGAAACTCATTTGCAAAGCGAGGAAGAAGATGTGAATGATATTGCTTCCGACGATGAATCTGATGCAGACTCGGTAGCAAAATCTGAATATGTACTCCAGTTATGCATCAGAAGAAATTAATAGCAACCCAGAAACATTTATTTGTCGTGTTCAAACGAAATGGAGATCAGAACCAATCGACAGTCGACGTGATCTTCCGAGTACTCACCTTTTGGAAAAAAATGACCTTTTTACATCCATCGCCCTATACGCTGAAATCGGGATTTTCTGCGTGTTCGTACTCATCATCCTGTAATTCCGGAACCGGAAGTCGGATCAATTATAAATTCAACAGCAGCCAATGGAAATGCTGTACCTTTCATTTGAAACCAAGTTTGTAAAAATCGGTAAAGAATTCGCTGAGAAATAGGTATGACATTATCTTAGGAACTTGGTAAGTTCCCCCGGGGCATCAAAAACCGCCATAGCTGGCCAATGTGGTCGAAGTGCCTTCGGTGGGTCATTAATGACCTAGACATGCAAAGCCAAGTAATGTTGCACATATTTTAATATATATTGCATTATTTGGACATCAGTTTCTATGGAAATTTGCTGTGTGATTGTACTCTTCAACACGTAACTCCAGAACCGAAAGTCGGATCAATAAAAAAATCAATAGCAACCGATGGGAAGGCTGTACCTTTCATTTGAGACTAAATTTGTACAAATCGGTCCAGTCACCTCTGAGAAAAATCAGTGAGATCGTTTGCCACATACATACATACATACACACATACACATACACATACAGACATTTTACGATCTCGACGAACTGAGTCGAATGGTATAAGAGATTTGCCCTGCGAGTCTCGGTTAAAAAGTCGAAATTTCGACCGATTGCATAACCTTTCTATATGAGAACGGCAAAAAGGAGCTTGAATTTAGACGGGCCTGAGAGGCCCGGTTTGCCTTTTAATATTAGGATTTTAGCTTGCCTTCACAAGGGTTAAAATTGGACCACTTTTCGTTACATTTTCTTAGAATTTGCATATCGAAAACAAAGACGTAGTCCTACGTCAAAAAAAAAATTGTTAAAGAAAAGATAATTCAATGTTCTTTAAGGCGATGACAGAAATAGGATTAAAGTGTGTAGTGCAATATTCAAGAGAAATTAATATATTTTGTCTTTCCATTTCCTAGAAATTTTTGTTTGAAAATGAAAATGTCCCCTTAATCAAGAACCATTTCCGTACTTCATTGGAGAATATAGCTTAGAAGATACTGCTACAATTTCAAATGGATCGAATCAAATTTGTCTTTTTGAAGTTTATTTATCTTTAATCTTTCCAACTCCATAAGCCGGCCTCTCTTTATAAACCAAAATTTTAACGGTATTAACCGTTTTAACAGTGGAGTTACCCCTTAACGAACGATGATGGAACATAATATGAAAAACCAATTGAAAGTGGGTGGAGGGTGACCTTCCACCTTAGGGGTTAACGCTTGGCATATGGCGTGAAACATAAGGAAAATTGATATTAGATCGCTTTCAGCGTGCAGCAGTTGATCCAAGATGTAGAAAGTCTGTTCGTCAAGAAAAAAATTGAAAAGGTAAAACGTGACCGAATTTGTTCCCTAGGGAAATTAAACCCAGTTGCGTCACCGCATTTTAAATCAATCGCTTCCTATCAATCGTGAACCCGTGCTTCAATCGAGTTTGCTGGTTTCCAATATTTCCGACACGGGATCGAATTACTAACATGTACCCTTTTTTGAGACAATGAGTATGCATTTGGAAAGCAACACCTATCAACACTTTGCGGACATTCCAATGCTCAACTGTTTACATAGTTAATTCGCGAACCATTTATCTTAACTGCCGCACATTCGAGTCGGTAAATTGGTCTACGCGACGGTGCGGGTGTTAGGATACCGGAACTGCAATGCACCCGGCTCGTTGTTTTCGAAACGGCTCATAACGGTGTACCTTCAGCTGGATGTTATGCGGTTATGTGCTGGTTGCGTTCGGGGCAGTGCGTAATGAAGCGTATCCGGAATAATTGTTTTGAGGACAGAACTGAATCGGACTGGTACAGCACAATTAGTCACATCTTTTCGAATTGGTATGCGGTTTCCGCACGGACTACTGCGCTAATGAGCGTGGCATGGCTGCCATTTCGTGTCAGATAGGGCAGCACGAGCTGAGAGCTGCCATTTTTCGTGTGGTATGTGATGTGACCGTTATCAGAACTTTGCCGTTATAGTAGTTTTAATATGAATAGAATATTTAGAAGGGTCATCGATAAAGTTTAAAATAATTAAATTAATTCGATTTAATACCAACTTAAATGGTAATGTCCATAGCGTGTAGACAGTTTGTTTTCAAACAATGTTTATATTTCATAGATACTTAAGGCGTACATAGCTTTTTGGGTTCCTATCAATTTTCTAAACGAGTTATTTCAAACGAGCATTGGTATTACTATTTAAATGGCTAAAACAGTTTGCAAACGTACAACATTCCATTGCGACACGAGCTCTTCTATTTCGATAGACGATTCATGGCCTACAGGAGAACTACACTGTCGTTATACAGTTAAATGTCCCATGTTCTATTTGATTCCCAATATACATGGGACATGTATATGTTGAATGGCAATACAGAATGAACACAACGACCCTATTCTACCATTAAGAATTCTTCCTATTCGAGGTCCGAATATACGACAACTGGCTTTAGAAATCAGTCTGATAGGGTCTAAAAAGACATCCAGCGTACGGCACGACCCTAGTGCAAACTGCAGTGTGCATTTCACATATGCTACATCAAAATGTTCTGTATCCCTCTCTCTCTCTCTCTCTCTCTCTCTCTCTCTCTCTCTCTCTCTCTCTCGCTTCCACATGTGGAATGAGTCGACTAACTTTCACCAGAATGTCCGGTGGATGTGACCACGTATGCATTTAGTCGGTGCCATGGGTATATTTACATTGCTTTCGCGTACCAACCAGTGCATGAAGATTTCAACGGAGAGCATCCGGAACGGCATCCGCATCGCAGTGGCTTGCAGAAACATAGCGCAATGGTTGGTTATGGATCCTTCCACACCGAATGAATAATCCTTTTCTGCCTAGTTTCTGTATGGACGTATCGATGCCGAGGGACATCCGAATGGAGCACGCTTCTGTCGAAAGACGTTCCGGTTCGGTGGAAACATATTCAATATTAATTAAATTTAATACTTTATGTAAATTTACTCTAGCGCAGTGAGCGTCCTCAAATGGTAGATTGTACGTGATTACTCGAGGGAACACTGCAGTGGTCAATCGTTCACCGGTGGTGTCAAGCAAAGCTGCATTGCATTGATGGCCAATGCTAACCGCGGTAGTCTTATTGATACGGTTTTCCATCCGGTTTGCGGTTTGTATGCCATCGTGCGGTGGGCTATAGGAAATTGTGATTGCAATCGCTTTGTGTGAAGTGTTTCTGGTGCAAAATTGTTCTACCTTTACAGAGAAAACTCTAAAACTGAAATTAAATCCACCTGAAGTAGATGGTCAACAGATGCATTGGTTTACGTTCGGATGCCTGATGGGCGAAAAGTTTGTGTAGATTTATTTTACGCATCTAACCGAGTCTATTCCTATTTTGGTGCCGATACTATTTGGAACATATTATTAAGAATTTTGGGAAACGACTATGAATGATGTAGCATTTTTGAGTGATTTTTGACATCGTGTTATTAGAAAAGGAAAGTAGAAAGAATGCTTATATGGATGTGGCTGTGGCACCTAAAACGGAGATTATCATTTGATTTTTTTGTTCATTTGTTATTTCGACTAACCTATAGTCAGGACCGTAGCGTCTTCTGGTACCCTTGGCGGAGTTTTGCGCTCCTTTGGTATTCATCGGCTTTCGTTTTCAACTCGACTTCCGAAGAATAATTTAGTGTGTACTATGCCGCGGTGAACATGAAGTTAAATGTTTGTAAGACAATCTAAGCGTTAAGTATTAAATATTGCAATACCCCTTAAGGGTATGTTTTTTATCTTTTGGGCGTAAATAAGCCAAAGTTCGCTATTGTTTGTGGAATAATGAAAAGGCGTAAGAACTTCCGTGTTGTGGTGGTTCAGATTTAAAGAACGAACAATTTTACATTGACATGTGAATACTCAAAAGTTGTATAATATTCCACTGAAACCAACTAATTGAGCAGGATTTTAACTCCGATAACACAAAGTTCATTCGTGAATTAGGAGGACCAGCAAACGTAACGTTACAGAGTTGCTTGCTGTTTTACCATTTATCATATACGAAGTTTTGTTGACTTGTCAAGGTGATTTCGGTGAAAAACAAATGTATACAAAAAATGTATACAAAGGGTGCAATACACCGATGGAAAATTGAGCACAATTACCACATCAGTCGGACAAATTTAAACCAACGCGAGCGCGGACAACAGGAATGAATTTTCTAGCCTATTTCGGGCAAAGCCATCAATATGAAGTACCAAAAGAATACTAACATTTTTGTGAAATTTTTAATATAAGTTGACGTCAGATTTGTTTGTAATATCATTTGAAGCTCAGGTATGCCACATTGAAATTTGTGTTTCGGCCAAAAAAATCTTTTTACCATCTGTGATGACTTAAACAGGAAAACTTAAAAAAAAACTGCGAAAATCTGTGAAAATTTCCTAAAAATTTGTGAAAAATCACAATATTGCCAAACATCTGTGAAAATCTGTGAAATTTTCATCAAAATGCCAAAAATCTGTCATCTAAGAAAAAAAACTGTGATCAAAAATTGTGAAAAATATCTGTGACATTACAGAAAAATATGTGAATATGGTAACCCTGGTTTGAAGGTGACGGACGGAGCATTTTTTCGGGAGAATGTGAAATCAGTTTACGCTAGGTATTTGAATGCAACGGACAGATGATTTCTTCCTGTACGTGCAGTAAGATTTACTGAGAAGTCGATTTATTGGGGAATTCAATATGCGTCCAAAGAATTCCTTTGAATATTTGTTGTTTTCTCCAATAGTTATATTTATTTTCGATGCTTGAAAACTTGCAAAGAAACCGAAAACGTGATTTCCAAAAGATTCTTGAACTATATACTCGTGAAATCCGTTGACGCTTGGTGTTTGAAATCGACGGAGCATTTCAGGAGACTATATACACTGGAACCTCCATTTCCGAACTAAGCCGGGGATTCGTAAAAAAAGTGTTCGTTATTTGGGAAACTATTATTTATTTAGTGAAACGAGTTCTCTTTACATTCTTAAGCCAAGTACCATATGTCTCCATCAGCCAAGTGTGTAATTCAGTGAATGGGAACGCATGATACTTTTTACTTCACAAAGCACCACGTTGCTCCATCTTAATGATTGAACTGATAATTATATGCGTGGAAGCGATAGTACATTTAGTTTGTGTGGAAAGTGTTTGGATCGATCAATCCAACCGACACAGCCAATATATCTGTCTCTACACCATCATTTTCATCTTCACATTAGAATTGTTCCCTGCGCATACATGTAACTTCATTTTCCTGCCCGTTAGCCACAATGCCTACAACAGAACGCATTCAAATGTACCGGCGATGCTGTCTGTCATTAGGACATTGAAGCGGCGGCAGTTGACGATAGTGCCGGAAAGCAATTATTTCGAATCGAATATTATCTGAATGAAACCACATGCTACGGTTCGTGGTCATCCACGGGACAGGTTGAAACAATTGAACTACGCTATGTTGGGCAACGCATTGTACATTTCCAATTTATGAGGAATTAATGGGCTTGGCGTTTTGAGCACAAAATGATCACAGATTATATCGTCGGTATAGGGATTTGGTGAATGCGTATATTCATAAGCGATATTAATACACGAGAATAAAGCATCGCTTATTTTAATTGCACTTTATTCAAAACTATTTGAGTGAATGATAAGAATATACCATTTGTGCGAGGGTCGTTGATTAAACTGTGGATCATATGTGTTTTTGAAATACACCGATATTCTCAATCCATGAAATCGATTTTTTTTTTTCAGTCAAACTTTTATTGAAACGCATGCAGCGTGTATATTGAGTCCATGCCCAAGCCTAATGGTACGGTACGATTTGTAGAAACTTTTCGAACCAACATAACAGCGTATATTACGACAATCAGCTGTACTGTGGATCTTTCGCTTACGCCTAAATTCAGAAATCATTATTCCAATATTTTCTCAGTTATAAAAACAACTTTAGAGTTACCGACATTCTCTTGAACTTCAATACATATATGCAGTTTATCTTCAACCCGGAACTACAATATATCTTAATATATAGCTAAGCCATGCATGGTACTACAATCCATTTGCGGAATTGTCACCTTCTGTTTCAGGATCCCGATTCAGGCATACAGGACAATTGCATGACTAGTGCTACGATCATGCTGATACTAAAAATCCTTTTTGGTCGAAATTCAAACATGGGATCCGTAAATTTCACATTCTGTTTCTTGATAAATATGATAAACTGATATGTTTTAACATTTTATACATTTCACAATTCCACGCGGGAGATGGAAGATGAAAAAATAAAATCAACATAGAATTAATAATTTATACTCGTCGGGTGACAGGCAGTGGCCAAAATCAGGAAAGAAAATTTCTTGATTGAATGCGATGTTCTGTTCAGCTGCAGGCAAGAGTGACAAAAAAATTGCATTTAAGTGCAATATGGAACCCAACATTATGCCAACCCCCGTCGTGTGTGTGTGTGTGTGTGTGTGTGTTTGTGCGAGAGAGAGAGCTAGGGTAAGTTGCCGCGATGGCTGGAAATAAATTATATACGATATAATGGAAAAAAGACTGCACCACGTCATGACAACTGTAGTCAACAAAGAATGATAAGTGCGCGAGTTGGGGAATGCGATGGTATGTTATTTGTTGGGGAATGTTTAATGGTTGCTCATGTGATAGCGTGGATGAAATGCGATTTTTTCGTATGTTTTGTGTGTCGGTAACATATTTCGAATAAAGTATTTCTGATTTCTCATCGAGGGAACACTAACAATTGCATCATGTTAGTATATTTGGGATTGAAAACTATGAAAAGTCTTCTGATGTACCATCTTGTTTTGAAGTATTCGTTAAGTATATTTCTAGAAACTATCAAATAATTCAAGAAATGCCTAATAAATATTGTTTTTTAACTCGATTGTAGAGGGGTCCATACGCCCGTTAAAAATAATTAATTTTCAAATTTTGCTATTAAAAAGTGTAAAAAAAATCCGTTCGTAGATTCATGAACAAAAGATCACGATTTTATGAACTGAGCGATTTACGAAAATTGTGACCAAAATCCTGGCATAGCGTTACATTGAATGTTTGGTTGGATTACTGTTGTTGTTTCCTGGACATGCTTAGTTTTTTTTATGATTCTTGTTCATAATTCGGGAATACATAACCGACAGTCAAACGATGTTCATGATTTCAGGAGCTTTTTCGCGATTTTTGTGGTTACTCATCACGTTGCCGTGCTATTTTAATCATGAGTTTACTACCGGATTTTCATGTCAGAATGGCGGGATATATGTTCATGATTTCAGGATTTTAGTCACGATTTTTGACATTTTTGTCACGAGTTGTGTGCTTTTTGTTCATGATTTCAAGATCTTAGTCACAATTCTCGTAATTTCTGTTCACGTTGTGATATTTTATTCTAGAGCTCACTTTAGAATTTGACACGTGGAGTAATGTCATTCATGTTCATGATATCTGCAGTTTTACTCTGTGAACTATATGACGAACACGATTTGTGGTGCTCAACGCAGATTTCGATTTTCTGTCAAGACATCACATCGTGACAGCAGGGAGCTGCCAAACGAGTAGTGGATAGAAAAATAAACACGAAAAATGAAAAGGTTAATTAACAAAGATTAGTTCGCAGCAGTTTTGTGCAGTTAAGAATAATTTATTAAAAGCTCTTTACAATTAGAAGTACGGTACAATCGTTATAACTAGTGATAAGCTAAAGGATTATTACAGCCAGTTGATAACGACAAGGATTAAAGTACCGTACGAGACCGCTTCCCGGAAGTTACGGAAATTAGTATCAACACTAAACGTAAGTATACAACGTAAAAGTAGATGGATTTGTCTAATCGCAGGGAAAATTTAACCGACTCATAATAAACGAATTAAATTAGTTTTGAGTTGAGTTTACGGAACTTATTTACGTATTGTTGCTGTATCGGAAACAATCACACTGAACCTTATCAAATGAGTAACGATGTTCGAGGTTCTAATAGTTTTTTTTTCTATATCTACTGCTTGTACCTATTACTGGTCGCTAGCAGCTGAACATTTCATGAAAAAGTGCATTGAACAAAAATGATTCCAAGAATAATACTCCAAATTTTGTGAAAGAGTTCACGTAAACGTTTCATTACCAAGTTGAACGAAATTGAACGTGATTAGGAATATATTCTAAACATTACAAGCACGAAAAATAGAACGTTAATCATGTACTAGTAATCATGAACTAGTTCACGAATCCATAAATAATGTTTCATGAATTTGTGAACTATTTGACAAGCACGAATGGTCAGACGTGACTATTGTACTAGGTATCATGAATCAGTTTACGAATACATGAATAATATTTTATGATTTCGTGAACTATTTCACGAACACGGACATTGGATCGTGAATAATATGTTAGTAATCATGAACCAGTTCCCGAATATAGGAGTAATAGTTGATGATGTTGTGAACTATTTCACGAGCATAAGGGCAAGTCGTGACTAGTTTATATATTCATGAATAATATTTTATAATTTTGTGATTTATTTCACGAGGACGCATGGTCAGTCGTAACTATTTTACTAGAAATCATGATCGAGTTCGGAAGACGGGCATAGTGTAGCTGGTTAGTTGATTGCCTTGTGCGAAGCTCACTTGGGTTCGATTCCCAATTCCGCACATAGGGTTAGAGATTTATTCAAAAGAGATTTCTCTAGCCCGAAAACAGGCGAATGACCCTAAGGATAAAACAAAAAATAAAAATAAAACCTATTTTAATCCACCTAGCGGTGCAACTGTGCCTTTCTCAATCATGAATCACGAGAATGTGCGTTGTTTATATTCATTAAAAGCTTTTAAATGCATACATTACATTTTATTATTGTACATCACATGACAACTATATACAGGAAAATAAATCAAAAATTTTGAAGAAGAAAAAACAGCCACGGTAATATTGAATTGAAAAAGGTGCGAAATCGGCAAAGTCCCAAAAAGTCGATTTTTACAAAAAAAATTTTTCGAGATAACATAAAATCTCGACGTTTCATGCATTTTAAAGATGTTTTGCATCAAAAATACGAATTCGATTTCTGAAATTTCATGGGGTCCCCCCCTTGAAAAAAAAATTTGAGTTCCGGTTTATATAAGAATTTCATATATGACCGGACGATTTAGTCTATATTTCCGGCCCCATATAAGCGATCCGTACGAAATTTTATAAACATCTGTGGGGATATTATAGCTGTCATTTGGGACTAAGTTTGTGAAAATCGGCCCAACCATTTCCGGGAAACTGATGTGAGTTCGTAAATTTTGAAAGATATCCGCTTTTCCCGGGCACTTCCGGAACCGTCTATGGTGGTCAATGTAGTCAACGAAAGTTTGGTTGGCCGTCGGTGACCTAGAACAGCAAATTTAAGTTGTTTGAGAGACATTTTAGCGAAATTTTTACCTTTTTTGCTTTCATCGGAGTATCGGTTTGAATCACAATTTGCTATGTGATCGCACGCCACAACCTATAACTCCGGAACCGGAAGTCGGATCGGGATGAAATTAAATAGCCATTTACGGGGACGCAATACTTTTCATTTTAGGCCAAGTTTAGTCGAATCGGTCTAGCCATCTCCGAGAAACCAATCACATCGGTTATTCTGAATTTAGATACTTCCGCCGGGGCTTCCTGAACCGATGATGGTGGCCAATGTGGCCAAATAGACTTTGAATGGATGTTAGTGACCTAATACTACAAATCGAAGCAGCTGTGGTCATATTTTCGAAAAAATTTCACCTTTATGCATTCATTGCAGAATTTATTAAAATCGACATTTTCTGCGTGTTCGTACTCATCACCCTGTAATTCCGGAACCGGAAGTCGGAACCATTAGAAATTCAATAGCAGCCTTCGGGAACGTTGCACCTTTCATTTTAGACTAAGTTTGTCAAAATCGGTTCAGCCATCTATGAGAAAAATGAGTGACATTTTTGGTAACATACACACACACATACGCACATACACACACATACATACATACACACACAGACATTTGCCGAACTCGACGAACTGAATCGAATGGTATATGTCACTCGGCCCTCCGGGCCTCCGTTAAAAAGTCGGTTTTCAGAGCAATTGCAATACCTTTTTATTGAGAAAGGCAAAAATTTCACCTTTTTACATTCATCGCAGAATTCGTTAGAATCGGGATTTGCTGCGTGATCGTACGTATCACCCTGTAATTCAGGAACCAGAACTCGGATCCGCACAAAATTCAACAGCAGCTGATGGACCTTCCATTTAAAATCAAGTTTGTCAAAATCGGTTCAGAAAATTCCGAGAAACCGATGTGGACAAATCAACAAATTTTGTTTTGTAACCATACTCTTCAACTCGTAATCCGGGACAAGATGTCGGTTGAAAATCAAATTCAATAGCAACCTATGGGAATAGTATACCTTTCATTTGAATCTTAGTTTGTAAAAATCGGTTCAGCCATCTCCAAAAAGCCGATGTGGACATTTTGTTAACAAATCCGCACATACAAACATACATACATACATAAATACATACGTACATACATACATACATACATACATACATACATACATACATACATACATACATACATACATACATACATACATACATACATACATACATACATACATACATACATACATACATACATACATACATACATACATACATACATACATACATACATACATACATACATACATACATACATACATACATACATACATACATACATACATACATACATACATACATACATACATACATACATACATACATACATACATACATACATACATACATACACACATACATACATACATACATACATACATACATACATACATACATACATACATACATACATACATACATACATACATACATACATACATACATACATACATACATACATACATACATACATACATACATACATACATACATACATACATACATACATACATACATACATACATACATACATACATACATACATACATACATACATACATACATACATACATACATACATACATACATACATACATACATACATACATACATACATACATACATACATACATACATACATACATACATACATACATACATACATACATACATACATACATACATACATACATACATACATACATACATACATACATACATACATACATACATACATACATACATACATACATACATACATACATACATACATACATACATACATACATACATACATACATACATACATACATACATACATACATACATACATACATACATACATACATACATACATACATACATACACACATACACACAGATATTTTGCGATCTCGGCGAACTGAGTCGAATGTTATATGAGACTCGGCCCTCCGGGGCTCGGTTAGAAAGTCGGTTTTTGGAGCAATTGCGTAACCTTTCTATATGAGAAAGGCAAAAGAATAGTATTTAATTAGCTTAATCAGCATGAGTTCAATGTTATCTTCATGTGATTATATTTTGAAATGTTGGTGGAATGGGTTTAAAAGTGGAGGGAATGGGGGGTTAGTAGAGTGGGAGTGGAGGATGCGTCAGAAATCCTTCATTTTCTTTTGGTATACGGGGTGGATGAAGGAAATGCGGGCGTGACGGTGGTCCAAGGGGACGGTAGTGATGAAGGAGGGAGATGTAAGGGCAAGGCGGGGGGGGGGGGGGCGGAGGGGCTCTGATGCAATACTCAGCTGCATATTTTGCCTTCCATTTGAGACTTGGTTTGAGAAAATCGGTTCAGTCATCACCGAAGAACCGATGTGACTTTATTTGTGGAATATACCCGGAATACCGGACTTCCGGAATCGTCGATAGTGGACAATATATTCAAAGAATGTTTGATTGGCAATCAGTGATCTAGATCTGCGATTAGAAGTAATTTGGTGACCATTTCAATAGTTTTTAGCCTCTGAGGTATTACGATTGTACCGATTTATATTGGAAATTCCAGTGTATCCTTACTAACACCCCTGTAACTCCGGAAGCAAGAGTCAGAACAGAATGAAATTCAGCAGCAGTCAATGGTATTACTGTATCTTTCATTTGAATTCAAGTTTGTAAAAATCGGTAGAGAATTCGTTGGGGAGTGGGTGTGATATTAGCTTAGGAACTTGGCGGGTTCCCCGGGGGCGTCATGAACTGTCATAGGTGGCCAATGTGGTCAAAGCTGCTATGATTGATCATTAGTGATCCAGACCCACAAACTAATGTAATGTTACATAAATTTTAATATGTTTTACATCATTTGAACATCATGGTGGTACCAGTTTATATGGGAATTTGCTGTGTGACCGCACTCTTCAACCCGTAACTCCGGAACCGGAAGTCGGATCAACTAAAAATTCAATAGCAGCTTATGGGAGCGTTATACCTTTCATATGAAACTAAGTTTGCGAAAATCGGTTCAGCCATCTCTGAGAAAATTGTGTGAGTTTAAATGACACACACACATACACACACACATACACACACACATACATACACACACAGACATTTTCCGATCTCGACGAACTGAATCGAATGGTGTATGACACTCGGCCCTCCGGGCCTCGGTTAAAAAGTCGATTTTTACAGTGATTGCATAGCCTTTCTTTATATGAGAAAGGCAAAAAGATCGAGTTCACGAATACATGAATAATATTTCAGGATTTTTTAAACTATGTACGAGAACAGATATTGGATCGTAACTAATATATTAGGCATCATGAATTAGTTCACGAGGATTGAATGAATTCATGAATAAAATTCCGAGTTTTGTGAAATAGTTCACAAATAAATATTCAGTACGTTTTGATTTTGTGAACTAATGTTCCTAAATCTCTGAATATCATCATTGGTTTTATGAATAATGTGTATAATGCTGTGAACTATGTCACGTACAGAAAATCAATTTGATAATCACATGGTGGAAACCGTGACTGAAGCTCACAAAATAAAAACAAATATTTTCACTAATAAAAGCGTTATGCGAGCGTTACTGAAGGGAAATTGAACATATTTATAAAACACATGATTTTTGTTCATGGTACTGTTGTCGTAATGCAAAAATGTTATTGTTCTAGAATTAATGGCACTTTATTCACGATTTTGAAAACATTTTTTCCGTGTAGAGTTGTTTATAAGACACGACCACGGTGAGATCATCTTATTACTTTGAAACGTTTCTCTCCACATCAGTTCAAATGCCTAAACCGTGGCCAAGCTGAGCCCCATATTATTCCAAAAATGGTTTCTGCAACCGAGTAGTAAATTTTGCCCAAAACTGCTGGTGCTACGAGTAACAAAACATATTTATACATCCCATTTAGATCGACCGTCTTCGTGCAACAGCAATTAGAAAAAATCAACACATTCAATCTACCGAGATTTTCAGACTTTGACAAGACTCGCAAATGTCTGTCATTTCGATGCACTTCTCAGCTGCACAAAATGAGCTAATCTGTACCAACTGACCCAATACAGTGCCATCTGGTCTCGCTGTCATCTGCTGTCTCTGAAGGAAGTTGATTTTTTCCAGAAGCAAAAAATTCAATCATCATTACCACACTTTTAGGGGACGTGATAAGCAATTAATTATTCATGAAACTCGGACAAAAAATCTTTCGATGAATATAGCTTCGGCCCGTCTTTAGAACGCTACCATGGAAAGCAAAACGGGTCGTCACCGGCAGTGAAATGAAAGTTGCATAACGTGATTGGACTGGAACCCCAAAACCCACTGAAAGGAAGACAAATTTATTCAGATTTATTCCACAACACTCTCACAGTCTCTGTCCAACGGATAGCAGCCGGCAAAAAGAGCCATATGGACGAGGTCAAATTGATTTATAGTTGATATGGTTGATTTTCTTTCCTCTCTCGTGGTTTTATTTCGTCCCGTTGGTGTCATCGCTTTTTTGATTCGGTTAGCCGTGATGTTTCTGCTTCTGGATGGTAGAGTGTGGATTTATTTTTTTGAATACTAAATTTTACATTTCACTTGCTTTCTGGCTTTGAATTAAAAACTTCTGATGACACGTTTTGAGATACAAATCTCGATTCCACCTAATCAAATTATTTATTTCGTTATTCAGTGCGGATTAATATGATTACATACGAAGTTAAATTTTTTTTCGCAATATATAGAAATTAGCGCAATATATAGAAATTAGCGCAATATATAGAAAACAAATGTAGGTGCGTAAAACTTTCGGTATCTTAATTTAAGTTCCAATGTTACTCCTCCCGAAGAGTGTGTTTCTTAATTCGAAAATACGGTTGTTCTTGAATTGCACTTTTGTATTGGGGACTCACACGAAATGTATTTTATCGTATGGATGAGTTTTCAAAACCTGTCTATAACCTCACCTGCATCGTGTTCCTGTCGTCGCTGGTCGCCCTCAATTGTTTTCATCCCCACGCACTGTAGTATTATTGGGCAGCAATGAAAGCGGATCAATCTAGGTAGATGAAAAAAACAACAACACAATATTAGGAGGCAAATTTATAACACGTTATAGGCAATGTGATCCTAGGTCGGTCACCTTGAGAATTGGAATTTTATTTCTTATATTCAAAGGTATTTTAGAGCCTTAATCAAAACGGAATCATACCAAGGTTTCTTAAAATTAAGGTGCAGCTAACTAGATACTCTGAATTTAAATAATTTTAAGTACCGTAATATTTTTACCGTGCACCCTTCATGTTATGAACAATGCAAGACAGATTGACACTTAAGGTGATTATGACGGACAACCTTGATTAATTTATAGATTCAAAGAAATTTCAACAAAGATTCAGAACTATTTCGTTATTGCTGGGTACTACTGTAGCACCTCTGCGCTGATGTGCCGGTTTTCTAAATCTGTTCAGAACTTCACTGGTTGAACTGAGAAAGCCCAATTTTGAACATGAAAAAAAACAGTTTTTTGCACATCGTTGGCAAAATCTTCGTGAAAATCAATAAGTAGTATATTCCCATAATACTTCCAATAAATTTTTTTTTTTTATTCAAATCGTTTATTTGATAAGGCACGTTGCGTTAGCTTAAAGGTGCCAATTTTGTTTTGTTTTACATTTTAAATTGCTTAAAACTAGGGGATCACATATTGATTTTTTTTAAATGAAACTAATGCGATTTTATAGCTATCTTATATATCTACACAAGGGGATAATATTATTTTCGTTAGATTAGGGGTGTCATTTAGTTTTTGTGGCAATATGGTTTGACATTTTTATCAGTGAGATTATTGGAGCAAATAATGTTTAATTAAGGGGGACAATTTTTTACGACTAACTTAAAACTAGGCATAACTAGAGGGCATGATTGAATTTTGTAAAGATTCGTAATTATAGTTATTTTTGTGGGTAGTAGAGTTGGGCAATTTCAACGAGATTATATAATATAATAGTTAAGACTAGAAGAGACAAGAAGAGCTAAATGCTTCGTGATGATATTGGGGGGGGGGGGGTAGGAGTGTTTCTTCTGGGTATAAGAGTCAGGGGAGGGGGGGTAGACAAAGATGGCAGGGAGAGAAAATTATTTCAGTTTCAGGCATCGTGAGATCAACGGATGGATTACAAACTCGGGTGGCCTTCATCAGGGGAATCATGTACTGGGACGCCGGGTGGTCCTCCTCAAGATGGCAGGGGTTTTTCCAGACGATTTCGTAGTACGGCTCAGATGTGGATCGGCTACATTTCGAGTTAAGCGTGTTATGTTCGTGCCGTAGGTCCCGTGTTTGTTGGCTCATTCGATACAGATGGTTTGATACAGGTGGAAGAGCGTTCTGAGAATGATAAGGAGATAACAAGGGGCAGTTAGACTTGTATATTGATGGTTTTCACAAAGGTGTATACAAGGGACATATAGAGAACATCGCGGCTTGCCAGCACATCTCGAACCGGGACGTTGGTTGGTCTTCCTCGGGCCCGCAGGGTATCCATTAGACGAGACCTAGCGGAACTGTACTCGGTGCACGCCCAGACAATGTGCTCGATGTCGTGGTAGCCGTCGCCACAAGCGCAGATACCACTATCCATGAGCCCAATACGCCGGAGATGTGCATCCAGCGTGTAATGGTTTGCCATGAGTCGGGACATCACACGAATGAAGTCACGACCCACATCCATCCCCTTGAACCAAGGTTTCGTCGATACCTTAGGGATTATCGAATGTAGCCACCTTCCCAGCTCTCCACTGCTCCACGAAGTTTGCCAACTTTCGAGGGTTCTCTGATGAGTAATACTGAAAAATTCGCTGAAGCAAATTGGTCTTTCGTAAACGTCTCCTTCTAAGGCACCCACCTTAGCTAAGGAGTCTGCCTTCTCATTGCCCGGAATGGAGCAATGAGAAGGGACCCATACCAAGGTAATCTGGAAAGAGTTGTCAGATAAAGCACTCAGTAGCTCCCGTATTTTCCCCAAAAAATACGAGGAGTGCTTGCCTTGTTTCATCGAGCGAATAGCGTCAATGGAACTGAGGCTATCCGAGACGATGAAGTAATGGTCTGCGGGTAATGTTTCAATGACTCCAAGGGTATACTGAATGGCAGCTAGTTCTGCGGCGTAAACTGAAGCAGGGTCACTGAGTTTGTAGGAGGCGGTGAACTTTTGATTGAAAATACCGAAGCCAGTGGATCCTTCGAGGTTTGATCCGTCAGTATAAAACATCTTAGAACAGTCGACTTCTCGGAATTTATTATAAAAAATGTTTGGAACCACTTGTGGGCGTATGTGGTCCGGAATTCCACTAATCTCGTCTTTCATGGATGTGTCGAAGAAAACAGTAGATTCAGAAGTATTTATGAAATGCACACGGTTGGGATTGTAAGAAGAAGGGTTAATATTCTGCGCCATGTAGTCAAAGTACAGGGACATGAAACGGGTCTGAGAATTGAGCTCAACAAGCCTTTCGAAATTTTCAATCACGACCGGGTTCAAGATATCGCATCGAATGAGCAATCGATATGAGAGTTCCCAAAATCGATTTTTCAACGGGAGAACGCCCGACAGCACTTCGAGACTCATCGTATGGGTCGACTGCATGCACCCTAAGGCGATACGCAAACAACGATACTGAATTCTTTCGAGTTTGATGAAATGTATGTTCGCGGCGGACCGAAAGCAGAAGCATCCGTATTCCATTACCGACAGTATCGTTGTTTGATACAACCTAATTAGGTCTCCTGGGTGGGCACCCCACCATGTTCCGGTTATTGTACGAAGAAAGTTGATCCTTTGTTGGCATTTCTGTTTCAGATACCGAATATGGCATCCCCAAGTACCTTTCGAGTCGAACCAGACCCCTAGATATTTTACTGTGAAGACCTGAGCGATAGTTTGACCCATTAATAGAAGCTGTAGTTGTGCTGGTTCACGCTTCCTTGAAAATACAACTAGCTCAGTTTTCTCCGTGGAGAATTCGATACCCAGCTTAATAGCCCAAGCAGACAAATTGTCCAGGGTATTCTGTAATGGTCCTTGTAGATCGACAGCTTTGGGTCCCGTAACAGACACCACGCCATCGTCTGCAAGTTGCCTTAACGTGCAGGAATTGTCAAGACATTCATCAATGTCGTTGACATAGAAATTGTATAAAAGGGGGCTTAGACATGAGCCCTGGGGAAGGCCCATGTAGCTAAATCGTGATGTCGATAAGTCACCATGCGAAAAATGCATGTGCTTTTCCGACAACAAGTTTAGTAAAAAGTTGTTTAAAGTCGCTGAAAGACCATGCTGGTGCAGCTTCTCTGAAAGAATGTTGATCGAAACTGAATCAAAAGCCCCCTTAATATCTAGGAACACTGATGCCATCTGCTCTTTGCTAGCATAGGCCATTTGAATTTCAGTTGAGAGCAACGCAAGACAATCGTTCGTCCCTTTGCCTTTGCGAAAGCCAAATTGTGTATCTGACAGTAAGCCATTTGCTTCGACCCAATTGTCGAGGCGGGATAGAATCATTTTCTCGAACAACTTCCGGATACAGGATAGCATTGCGATCGGACGGTACGAATTGTGGTCGGAGGCTGGTTTTCCTGGTTTTTGGATGGCGATGACCTTCACTTGTCTCCAATCGAGTGGGACAATGTTAGCCTCGAGAAACTTATTAAATAAGTTCAACAAGCGTCTCTTGGCAGAGTCAGGCAGATTCTTCAACAAGTTGAATTTGATTCTGTCTGGTCCCGGAGCTTTATTGTTACACGACAAGAGAGCAAGTGAGAACTCCACCATCGAAAAAGGTGTTTCGTTCGCGCTATCGTGAGGAGACGCGGCGCGGTTAATCTTCTGTGCCGGGGCGGAATCCGGACAAACCTTCTTGGCGAAATCGAATATCCAACGGTTTGAATATTCCACGCTCTCATTAGTACTGTTTCGATTTCGCATACGTCGGGCTGTTCCCCAAAGAGTGCTCATCGATGTTTCTCTCGTTAATCCGTCGACGAACCGGCGCCAATAACCGCGTTTTTTGGCTTTCATCAAACTCTTCATTCGCTTGTCTAACGTCGCGTACTGTCGAAAACTGGCGGGTAACCCGTCGTTCCGGAAGGTCTTAAACGCGGCGGCCTTCTCTGCGTACACGTCTGAGCACTCTTTATCCCACCAGGGATTGGGAGAACGTTTTTGTATGTTCGCGCCGGGTACTGGCCTAGTCTGAGCTTGATTCGCGCTGTCGAGAATCAAGCCAGCCAAAAAGCTGTACTCTTCCTCCGGAGGAAGTTCTTGGGTAGATTCGATGTTGTCGGATATCGCGGCAGCATAGCTCTTCCAATCGATATTTCGTGTGAGGTCATACGAAATATTGATTGATTTCAATGGCCTTGAACCGTTATTGATTGAGACTACAATCGGCAGATGGTCGCTGCCGTGGGGATCAGGAATTACCTTCCACGTGCAATTTAACCGCAGCGATGTTGAGCAAAGGGACAAGTCTAAGGCGCTCGGGCGCGCTGGAGGAGCAGGAATCCGTGTCATTTCACCCGTGTTTAAAATTGTCAAATTGAAGTTATCGCAAAGATCCTGAATTAAGGAAGACCGGTTATCATCATAGAGGCAACCCCATGCTGTACCGTGAGAGTTAAAGTCTCCTAAAACTAGTCGCGGTGCTGGCAGGGATTCTAAGATGTCTTGTAGCCGTCGGTGCCCAACCGCGGTGTTGGGGGGAATATATATGGAAGCTATGCAAAGGCTTTTGCCTTTGGTTGTTACTTGACAAGCGACAACTTCAATACCTGTTATCGAGGGGAGGTTAATTCTGTAGAAGGAATAGCACTTTTTGATCCCCAAAAGCACTCCTCCATAGGGGGTGTCTCGATCCAGGCGAATAATATTAAAGTCGTGGAAGTTAAGATCTACGTCGGAAGTTAACCAAGTTTCACATAATGCAAATGCATCGCAACTCAAATTATTTATTAAAATTTTGAAGGAATCGATTTTCGGGATGATACTTCTGCAATTCCACTGTAGAACAGTGATCAAATCCGTGACCTCGTTCGATGAGTTAGCCATCGAAGGATACAATCGCTGAGAGGAGGGGCCATTTAGCAGTCAACTGCTTCAAAAATGTTCTCACTGTAGGGAGAAAAGCTAACATAAGACTTTTAATAGGATCAGTAATATTGAAAGTTTTTATTATCCAGTCCACTATGTCCGAGAGTTTTATAATTCCAGTGCTGTGATTACTCTCGAACTGAAACAAAGGAACACTTGGGATTTTTGATGTTCCTGGAAGTGCTGGGAACTCCTTCTCTGAGCTTAATCCTCCGAGACCAGGAGCTAATTGCTTCGGTTTGGTTGCAACACTTCCAATAGATGTGACTTTCGGAGCCCCCTCAAGGGACACCTTCTGGCCTTTACAAGGAACTTTACGAGAGGAAGTGTTCCTCCTCTTCCTATAAATTCTAGGCACCCTAGTAGATGTTCCCTCTTGTGGGTTACCAGCCTCGCCCTCGTCAGGAGGCAAGTGAGTATAGATGTTTGCTGAGGATGGTGGCGTAGCATTCTTTAACATTTCTGCGAAAGAATGTTTGGATCGTCCCGCAAGGGAACGTTTCAGTTTATCCCCGCGTAGTTTGTACGCGGGACATGCCGAGATATCATGCAGACTCTCCGCACAGTAAGGACACTTTTCGGCTTGCCTACTGCACGAATCATCTAGATGATTCTCCCCGCATTTTCCACAGCGGGCCTTGTTGCTACAATGGGTGGCTGTGTGACCCAGTTGTTTACACTTTGTGCAATTCATGACCCGCGGCACAAACAGACGCACAGGCAGACGAACCTTGTGCAAGAGGACGAAATTTGGCAAAGCGGTACCAGCGAAGGTCACCCGATAAGAGTTTGATTGGGGGTACGTTTTTGAACCATCCCCCGCAACTACTACTGAGTGCAAACGTTTGCACTCAAGTATTTTAACTGGCTGAAGTAAGCGGTCTCTGAATCGGCCAACCCCGTACTTCAGCAGATCCTCGCACGTCAAACTCTCATCGGTTACGACGCCTTCGGATTGTACTCTTACAGCTGGAATATACACGTTATAATCCCGCGTAAAGTGCTCACAGCAAGCAATATCGTTTGCCTGCTTTGAGTTGGCTAGCAACACCCTTATCTTGTCCGAGCGGACCTTTGAAATTTCGGTCACAGCCGAGAACCGTTCCGTCAGGTCTCTAGAAATCTGAAGAAGATTCAGTGATTTAGTCTTGGGCCGAAAGAAGACCACAAATGGACCAGTTGAGAGTTCTGGATAGCATTTGGGCCGGGGGGGAGCCTTAGAAGTTGAACCCGATTCAACTTCCATTTGACCATCCGGAGAGGGAACCATAGAAAACGTCAACGCACGGGGTCAGCGCCCGCGCAGACGGAAGAAAGCAATAAATGTGTTACAAAAGACAAAAACCACTTAGCTTTAAACTGGTGTCCAACGACGAACCGATCCAGCTTATACAGCTGGCTATTGTTTAATCCTCACACGCGAACAAAAGACTGAGGACCGAACCGAACTGGCAAAATAACCTTGAATGCGGATTAAAACTATTCTTATTCTTTATCGCCTCACACAGCACTACGGACTAGAAAAAACAACCTCTGTCTCGATGGAGAGCTCGAAAACGAATGGCTTCCAATAAATTAATTGATTTTCATGAAGATTTTGTAAGGGCTTTCTCAGTGCACCTTAATGAAATTTTTTTTTTCAGTCACTCTCGCTTATGCAGTTTAAAGTTCATCATTTTATTGGATATAAAAAGTTTGATTTTAAATCCGCAGCCACAAATTTCTTGCTATATAAGCTGTTTTTGGATATGTTTATCGACAACACGGATTTGCTGGAGACATCATCTTGAGCTGTGACGGAATGAAACTTTTGTACCTGCCTGAAACCCATCTTGGCATTGGTTTCGTCATCCAATAGAAGGAATGTTTTGTACTTCGCCAGAACCTGGTCGTACTACACCTTCCGGGCGCATGATCTGTCCAAAAGATTCTGCTTTATCACCATGCTCGGTTTCTTGGAAGCGTGGACGATATCGACGTCATGTCGATTAATTTTGATTGATCTAAATACTTTCTAGCTCATGTGATCGAAAGAAGCACACTCAGGAGCTTGAAAAGATCTATCAATCGTTTGGGGCGATGCATAGTGCACATACGCCAATAATGCAAAAAAAAATATTTCGGCGAAAGCGTGTTGTCATCTCGCGATTATATCGTTATATTTTATTGTTTCAAACTTGATTTTGCCGAAAATGAACTGATGTGTGTAGAAGAATGCATAGGATGGTTCGTTATTTGGCGATAATTAATTAAAAAATGTCCCTAATCTTGATTGTCAAATTTTTTCTACCGAGCTGTAATTATCAATATTAGTATTTTTACCAGACATATTAGTTGTGTATTGAACTATAATTATAGGGTTTTGGAGAACACGGAGTACGGAAAAACTGCTATATTTGTATATGTATTCGAAGAATTTAACTAAAAATATTGAACATGGCCTTAACTTTTTCCCTCGATATCTGTTTAGTACATGATCGGGAAGCAGAACGGAAAAAATTGGGGCAGTTTGAGGCCCAGGAAACCCGTGGTGAAGAAATCTTCGAAAAAAATTAGAACGGGGCTTCACAGATTAAAACCAAAATTTGTGTGGAGAGCTAGGGTTGTTCAAGAGGGAAGATATTAATGAAAATGGTCATATTGAATTTTCGCATAAAATCTTACATAAAATGCCTATTAAACCGAAAAAGGAATCTATGCAATTTTTTAGCTCAATCAAACATTAAGAGGGAGTGCGGCGTTTGATTATTGATTTCATAATATTCCAAAAAATCCAAAGGGGAGAGAGTGAAATGTTGAAAATCGATTTTTTTTGTCGAAATATGTATAAAAATGCATGAAACATCCACATCTAGTGCCAAAACAAACGAAAACCGCTAAAACAAATTTAAAAGTTTTAAGCTCCAAGAACATAGCAATTTTTGAAAAAACATTAAGATTTTATTGTAATGATTAAGTTGGAACCCCAAATCCCTGCCATCTTTTTATTTGTTCTGCTCCCAAACCCAGTTCGCAGTGATTTTTTTTTAAATCATAAGGCGTTACATTAAAATTTTTGATATCCGAATTTTTTTCAAAAATTTGGAACTAAAAAAAAATCAAATTTGTTTGGTTTTAATCTGTGAAACCCCGCTTCAATTTTTATTTAAAAAATTTCTTCGCCCGGGGTTTCATGGGACTTTCGCCATTTTTTTTTCGTTCTGCTCCCAAAGAAAAATTGTATTTTGTTTCGCAGTGCTATTTGTTAAAATGGTCCTAAAACTATTCAGTGCCACTTAAACTAGGCTTCAGATGCGTATCTCTGCGCTCGGAATACTCAGTGAATCTAAGATGTATATGTTTTACGAGATAATACAAGACGAAAAGCTTTATTTCACATTGTCGAATTATGTTATATTATTTTATTTTTATCCCAATTTTTTTAATAATTTACCTTAATCATTATTTTCCCATAATTTCTTATCGATCGGATCCCTACCGTAGGTTGATGGGACAGACGGTATAGTAAACATCACCAAGCCACAATAGAGTCAACAGAGTCAACTACACCCAAAATCCCACGGGTATGTTTCTATTACTTCTGGGTAAGATTCTATTGTGTTTTTGGTAACAGACCTTGCAATTGCGCATTGCATATTACCGTAAAGGTAATAAACGGTGGAATGACGAAAGTAAGTTTAATAGCGAAATAATTTTTTTTGGCAGTTTCCAGATGCGGCCTAGTTTTCTGATCCGGCCCAGTTCCCGATCCGGACCAGTTCCCGGATCCGGACAAGTTCCCGGATCCGGACAAGTTCCCGGATCCTGATCAGATCTCGGATCTAGACCAGTTCTTAGATTCGGACCAGTCCCCGAATCTAGTCGATCCCCTTTTCCCTTACCAGAGTCGGACCTGAAGCAGGCCCAGTCTGATGCTTTGATCCAGACAAGTGTCTGGATCCGGACCCTTGGTTCGGATACGCGGATCCAAACCGTAGGTCTTGCTTCCCGTACAAGACGGGAAGGATTGTTCATGGTTCGCGTTCATGCTTGCTGTTGACGTCCGAGTTAGAAAAGAAATTTCAATTTATCACCGACCGAAATACCCCACCACTACTCCGAGTTGGTTTATTTCTAACTATGTTTAGAAGCCGATCTTCAAATACTAAATGTGTCGTGTAGAGAAAATCGAAACTCGTCTTTATCCACATTGTGTTCGCTTTGCTTGATGCGCAATACAAAGTGGATAAAGACAAGCGAAGTACTTCACATTTTTAGACAATCCGACGCGTTAATATTTATCGTGTTAAAATTGATGAAACATGTGCGCGACGCATAATGGATTTTAATGTGTTGGTATTGCTGTTTAGGGACCGTTTTAGTATTAATTAATTGCTAGTATTAATTGGCATTAGAGATTTACGTAGTTACAAACGCTGTCTCAAACGCCTGTGTTCGTGCGATACTGTATCAGTAACGTCCGAAAATATTTACTCTCCGTCCTAGCAACTTAGGTCCATACGTTCAGTTGGACCAATCAAAAAATAACGTTCATATCCACTAGACAACACGTTCCATGGCGACATGACCGGGAACTCTAGTGATATTGAAGAACTCATTTTCTTCTAGTATCTGAACTATACATCGAAAATTAAGTATTAGATTCACGGTCCGCGCGCGATCATCCAAGAACACACGC
Organism: Topomyia yanbarensis; assembly: GCF_030247195.1. Taxonomy (NCBI): domain Eukaryota; kingdom Metazoa; phylum Arthropoda; class Insecta; order Diptera; family Culicidae; genus Topomyia; species Topomyia yanbarensis. Next base: position 53,184,077 of record NC_080672.1, read on the forward strand.
GAATATGCGAAAAGGGTCACACGATCATAAAATAGAATTTAAACACGCGAAGTTATACGTTAGCACACGCGGCATACAAACGCACACGCGACATAAAAATGCACCCGCGATCGAACATATTAACGTACAAACGCTCGAGCTCTTCGCGATGACACACGCGCTCGCGGAATGCGTGCACTCGCACATATCTGAATCCTTCCGAGAATCTAGTCCCACAGCTCCAGTAGGCTTCCAAGATGAATATAAGAAATCGGTTAAAGGTAGACGTCTGGTGTAAAAGTGGTCAAACCGAAAGTTATTTTGTTTTACGTTTTGAAAGGTAAGGCAACAATGGATCTTTTGTGTAATGTTGAGATCTATTCATACATTCTTTGTGTACAAAAAAAAAATATTTTCAGTCACGCAGAACCACACATACGAGAGTTCTAAGAGTAGAAGTCCAATCGTTTTCACATCGAGGAGCGCCGCGGCGAACACGATAACTCTTGATAAAGTTGTCTGACATGGGAAATTCAACAAGATTTGTAAAGCTACAAACCTATTGTAGTTATTCGATGCACGAAAAACAAAAATAGAAAAAAAAAATCGAGTTTCGGAAAATGAACACTGAACAATCTCAAATTTTACTGTAAAATTCGCTCGCTTTTCTTCAAAATAATAGGGAGAAAAAATTTTAATTTTTTGTTTTGTGGTTCATCGACAAGCTACCGTCTTCGCCAATTTGAAAAACACGGTTTCGAGAAAAATGCTATTGAAGCGTTTCCGACATCAAATTACATTATAGAAAAAATGGTGTAGAAAAAAAACATTGGGTATTTTCTCTTGAAAGTTCGGGTAAAAGTAGCTTAGAGTGTATTGTTTGCGCTGTATTTTTATCGCTATCAGTTTTTCGAAAAATGTTGCCGATAGATTGAAATCTGCGTGTGTAAGCGAGAGAAATACATGGCTATTTAAAACAAAAAAAGTTTATTGTGGCCACCGAGATTGCGGGAGACTATTCTAGATTTTCGGTACCAAAAATTAAGCGGATAAAAATGAAGTTGATTTTTGCCACTATACCAGAAGCTCCCCTGAAGAATTATTTATGAAATATCTAAAACTCAAATGTAGTTGAAAAGTTACTGAAAAAACTGGGTACCAGTGGCAATTCGCAATGAGCATATCTATCAACTGTTATTTTGCTTTAGTTAATTTTTGACAGCTAAGGTAATGGTATATTCTGTGTGGCTCAGAATTGTTTGTATAAAGAGTGAGTCGCTAATTATTGCGACACTTTCAAACTAGCGTAACTTTTTTCTTACATGACCGAAAGTAACAAAATTTTGCCCAGTTTCTCTTTAGAGTACATCCGCTAAGTTTTGCAGTTGTCAGAGAGTTATCGGTCGAGGTGGAAGAAAATCAGCAAACCGTGCGCCAAGGGATTTTGTCGCATTGTTCCTTGGAAAAACTTTTGAATATACATCATTCGATCGTCTCAAAGGTCCTCCAAAGATTCCAGGAATGGATGACAGCAGACCACGAGTCAGGAGCGGGACGAAAATCGGGAAAAACATGTAAAAACCGACAGAGTGCCAATTGCTCATTTCAAGCGGAACCCAAACATTTCGTCGTGAGACTAAGCCAAAAATGTGATATGTCGCAAAGTTTCGTCTAGAGGACCACGAAACGATCCGGATTGAAAACAAACAAGAAAATTCGAATCAGTTGCCTGGACCGAAATATTTCACAAGTAAGGGCAAGTTTGTTGTGAAAGACCGTTTTAAGCGAAAGAAGCTGCCGAAATTTGTTTCGAAGTACTTGATTTGGCAAGCCATATGCACTCGTGGCAAACATAGTGAACCATTGGTGACCATTGGTTCCATAGTTGGGGAGATTTACAAAACTGAGTGCCTCCGAAAACGGTTTTTACCGTTTTGGATACAGTATAATCAAAAACTGCTATTTCGATCTGATTTGGCGTAATGCAACTGTTCCAAAACCGTACAGGTATTCGGCTAATTCAGTGAATTTTGTGCCGAAAGACATGAACCTACCAAACTGTTCTGAGCTTCGTCCGATTGAAACCCATTGGGCCACGATGAAACACGAAGTTCAGAAGACCAAAGGAGTGATCAAGGACGAAGGAAATGACAAGCAAGTGAAAAAACTGCGAAAAACGTACCGTAAACGACTAGCGTTAATCGCAATAATCGAGCATTTTACTCATTTCAAAGCTACACCGACGTATGTAAGTTGAAATAAATGCATACACTGAACTTCTATAAATCTTTCGTTTCATTTCGTTGAGTATAGCCGATTTATCAATCAATCTGAAGTGTCGATATAATTAACGACTCACTCTTTGATAGAAACTACTTATACTATACAACTCTGCGGTAGTCCAGTGTACGTAGGGTGTCCATTTTCGTTCCATCTCTCCTCCTAGCGCAGCATGAAACAGGAAGGTCTTTTCTAATTAACTGCCTCGTTTCGTAGGTGGGTAATTAAGTACCTGTACCTTTTTAATAAAAAAAGCTCGAATATTTGTTTCATAAGCCGAACAGGGAACAATGGCGTAAAAAGTAATATTTATTCAGCCTTTTCATAGCGTACTCGAAAGCTCCAATCGTATAATGTTCTGTCTGTTCGGAAGGAGTTGTGGGGCAAAATGTGGCGTTGCATAACGGTACCGAAAATGAAAAAAAAAAACAAGTTTTCACAGTTAGGTATATTTATGTTCCCAGATAAAAGCAGAAGTTTGAATTGAAATGTTCACAAATAGTTTGGCACAAAAATAAGTGCACAACTTTCCCTGCGCTACTCATCGGGCTTGAGCGATTTGTAAAACATTTTCCTCTGAATTTCAATATGCATAATACACCTCCAGCACCACGACGGAGCGATAAGAGCAAACAAATGTTTTCGCCATGTTCAGCTATCGGGTCCGGTGCGGCATACGAACGCAGGCAGGGATTCAGTTTAGTAGGTATGCATTCCGGATTCAACGATTGCGATTGGTCTATAGGTAGCAGCAGAGCAGATGAAACATGCATTGGATTTTAGTTTGAGAAGTATTGGTTTTCCACCAGAAGAGGATATACCAGTGGAATGGTTGGATTTGTGGTCTGTCCGAGATTTTTCCGCATTTACAAAGTTGCCACTGTTCGTGGTTGGATGGTTGGTTGGTTGGTTGGTAAGTAATTTTCTTCTTTCGGAGAAGATTGATAACGAAAAAGGACACTAGATCCAACATGCATCATGTAGTTCACTTAGTTCAACTCATTCGTCTTGGCTACCTGCCACTGGCAGTCGTGCATTTCAGATTTCTTTAACTTACCTTATTTGTAGCTAGTTGTGCCATTATAGAAGCAGTTTGAAAGAGATTGAATTGGCATGCGGTGCCCAAGCTGTCAGTTAGCGTTATTCGAAACTTTTTTGCTTTAGTGATTTGGACAAAATTCCGACTAAATAGAACGAACAAGTATTTGTTGACTGCCAAAAAGGGAAGTTGTCTCAGGTTATATTTCTCGAATTATCATGAATTTGAAGTAAAAATGATCGAATATCATTGATTTATTCATTCTCTTAGACATCAAAGGAACAAAATACAGGTTCGCCAGGCCAAACATTTCTGAGGATTAAGGATATTTCTTATTCGCTGAGCAGCTGTGTGGTAGAAAAAGGTCGTACTTATTTTGGCATTCAAACGAATAGACAAAAGTTAGTTGTAAGGATAGGTTGGGGTTAGGCATTTATTGTCCATATGCCTTTGTACACACTGAATACCTTGGACCCTAGATATCGGTCCATCAACATATGTACTGATGACAATGGCTTTACTTTCCTTTTAAAATAAACATGTGATGAGAGATTTTTAGGCTCAAATCGAAAATACACTATTGTTAGAAGCCATAGAGAATTTTTCCAAAAACGGAAGTCGGCATCTTGAATTTTAAAATGGCGTCAGTCATAGAGTTCCGTCATTAACTACCCATAATACGTTCTTGGATAACCTTTAGCATCCACTGAACTCGATACCATATCGAACTTAGTATCACGACCCCCATGTTATATGCAGAGAATACTAATGTTGTAGATAACTTATTATTTTTGTGCTCTTATAGATTTTAAATCCTGTAGTTCAGAAAGTTCTTGTAATGTAAAGGGAAAGTTTAAAGATAGGGTAATGAGTATTTTCCTATTATCGCCCTACCTGTATGAAACGGTTGGTTAAAGCAGCGTTCTAGCGGCCGTAGTCCACTTGGAGGTTGATAACAGTTTATTATCTTTCATTGGACAAACGCCGTGAGGCATCTGGCGGGTTAAAGTATCTCAGTCAAGAATTGACCCACTGGCTTCCTGCTCCCATGCCGTAAGAGGCGACTGAAAACAGAAGTGCCTCTCATAATCGGCGGTGAAGGAAATGCCCACCATATAATTTGAGGTAGCTCAGGAAACTATTGAAGAGGCGCTTAATTAAGGGAATACTAAAGTAGTACAAATCTGCATATACTCAAAGTAGGAAATCGCCCAACTTTTACACGATCTGGCAAAGTAGAGGTGTTAGATGTAACTGTCTGCTCTGATGGTATTACGCATGAGTTAGCAAATTGACTCGTACCAAAACGAGCTCGAACCGTCGATATCTGGTCATAAGTACATCGTCTTTGATCATTTAAACGTCTCGCTAGATACCGTCAAATATCGTAATCCCAAAACTACGAACTGGGACCTCTACGTAGAGGGCGCGGCGACTAAAATTCATAAGTATTTTACGATGATTGGGTCTCCAAGTGACTTGGATGAGGTCGTGGATAAAACAAACTCACTCATAGTAGCAGCATACCAAGAGGCTTGTCTGCTCCGGGTAATGCACGCTTCTACAGGAATCCCCTGGTGGAATACCGAACTTGTTCGACAGTTATGTAGAAGAGCTAGGAATCGTAGACGCAGGGACGGATTGGATGCAAAGCATATAGGAACACCCTTCGATCCTCTGAGCGAAGTTGTTGGAAATGCCTCTGCACAAATGTCTGAAGTCTCAAAGAGACTAGTAGATTAAATAAGTAACTTTTGAAGTTGAAAGACATTCATGTCAGTTCAATTGGAACTACTAATGATGAATACTCGTCTGACAAGACGTAATACTCAATTGTCTTTTTGACACACACTTTCCAGGTAGTACGAATCCATCACCGACGACTGCACCTGAGTTTTTTCAGCTTGTTCTTGTTGTTGGAGGTCGTAGAATTGTGACAACCGAATCGTTCAAATGGACGATTGAATGTTTGGCTCCGTCTAAGTCTTCGTGAAGAGATGGAATTATTCCAGCTCTACGTCAAACAAAATATGACCACTTCAGGCACGTTTTGAAAAAGTTCTTACTTGTAGTCTTGCAACAGGATGCACTCCAAAACAATTGTAAAATTTATTCTCAAAGGTGCCGCGTTACTTATGAAGAGGCCCCTATTCAAAAGTTGACATGGAAATTAGCTTGGGCATTAACAAATATTTCAGATTAGTTGATGATCTTATGACACAACTTACAAATGGGAAGAGAAACAGCAGGATAGATGTGAGTCGTGACAGTTGTCACGAACACCAAGGAAGAGAGTGGGGGTGGACGTGTGAGGAATGGTAAGTGATGATTAGTGCTGTTATATTATTTTTGTATATTGGGCGATATTTTGATTCCTTACCTCCTTATTGTAAATAATGCAACTGGTAAATTTTACGCCATAACCAACATAAATCTTGCAAAAGAAGTCAAATATTCACTAGAATTCTGTGATTCAAAAATACAGATGCTATTGGTGACACTACGAGTATAATATGAATATGAATTATATGAGACATCTATTTTATTACTATTAGGTGGATTACTTGATGATCTGTGTATTCATGTATCACCCCATCTACGTCACTACTCAACGTAATGCTCAATGTAACGGGTAAATACATCAACTGGACAAATTTTCACTTTGAAGTGAACTTACATATTAATTTTTGAGAAATGGTTAATTTATTATTCAGTTATTTCACAAATTGTTTTCGGAATTGAATTTTTTGAATCACGTTGAGGTTTTTCATACTCCCGGTATTGAAAAATGGTTTAGTTTTACCGCTAAAACATCAGTAAAGCAATACTCTTTATGTAACGATTTCATTTTCATTTATTGAAAATTGTTAAGTGAGGAATAAAAACATAAAATGTTTAATATTTTCACCGTTCGTGAACGGATTTAGACACTCTACGGCTTGTTAAAAAGGTATTTTTAAAGAATTTCTATTTATGAGGGCGACTGATTTGCCTGTTAGAAAGTTATTTGCTTAAAACATGTTGTGTTTTAACAAAATGATCTCTTTGAGAAAGTAAACAACATATCCAAAGACAAAAATGTAAATGTCAAATGGTAACGTAAGGCCTTTCATTTGAAACTAGGTTCGTTAAGATTGATTCAACCGTTGCTGAGATAATTACATGACATTTGTGCACATACATACATACATACACACATACATACATACATTGTCCCTATTTGTCGAGCTGAGTCGATTGGTATATGAAACTCGGCCCTCCAGGCCTTGGAAAAAGTTTTCAAAATTTGAGCGAATCCTATACCTTTCTTTTGTAAGAAATGTAAAACAAGTTTTTTTATAAAGATACGTCTGGTTTTGTACTTGTGAATGACTTTTTCGATGTCCTCGTCGTCGCCAGAGTGTGGAATGGAAGTTGTGTATTCCGGCTCACGTGTTTGCTTAGCTGTGGGATGACCACGTTTGCGTTTTTTTGCACCTTGAATTATTATATTGTTAACTCAAGCGAATCTGATGCGCTTTCGCTTACGAGCATTTTCCTGTCACACGAGCACGTAATGAGGTTGATCAAATACTGGCCCCATCTCAAACAGCTGCAATTGCGTTCTTTATGTCCTCTTCACTTCGTTTTGGCGCACAAAATTACGCACAATTTTCCTGTCAAAATAACTCAAATTTACATTATAGTGGTGTCCTATAGTGCCTCCAAATGACTCCAAATATCGTTCCTTCAAGCATATATTTCATGTTGTTGTCCGTATTTTTTCAGTGCCAAAAATATCGAAAGACCAACACAAACTCAAGTGCAGCATTAACTGTTACGTAACAAAAAACTCTCTTGACAATTTTTTTACATTGATTAAATGTACTGTACTGAGGACGTATCACAATACGTTTTCGCAGAACAACACGTGAAAAAATAAGCAACGCCATAGTATTTTCTGATCCACGATAACAGCTGAAATGCCAGCCGTCAACGATATTCTATACCATGTATCTAATTCGCGCAACACGAGCGACCTCTGCAATAACATAGCAACGATAATGTAATATACCCATTGTACCCCCACTCCTATTTGACCCCGTTCTACTCTAACTAGCTAAAAATATGTTAAATTATATACAACTTCCGTACTGGACGTCCTTAATTTTTTCATGAATTTGGTTCCCAATTCTGAATTAAGTTCGTGAAAAAAGTTACGTAAATCTAATATAACGTAAAAAAGAGTTCGTTAATGGAGGTTTCAGAAAATCGGAATCCTAAACAGGATACCGTCATCAGATTCCCAAGAGAGTATCAGAAACTGATTTCAAAGCGACCGAACTCGGTAAAATGACATTTTATCTGTTAAAACGGTTTGAGGTACTGGTTTTTTATTCAGTTTGTTTATTTAATAGGCTCAAATGCGTTAGCTTGGTGGTGCCAAATCGCTTTTTTAACATTTTGAATATCTTAAAACTATGAAGAAATATTTGTTTTTTAATATTTAAAGGAACATTTTTTACTGCTATCTTAATACTAAAAATACGATTCGATACACAAGATTGAGCAATAGTTTTTTTTAAGAAAAAAATTACAGCTATCTTAAGACTACGAATACATATTAATATACAAGAAGAGGAACAAGTTTTTATGAGAAATTTCACAGTTATCTTACAAGATGGGGATGAACAGTTTTTTTATGAAAAAGTTTAAAGCTATCTTAAAACTATGAATATAATACAAGTTTGTTTTTTGTAACAGTAGCAGAAGTTGTATCAGGAACAGGGGAGAGTAGGCGGATGCGATGGCAGGGGAAGAAGAACAATACTTGCAACTGCAACTGAGTTAGAACCTCAGGTTACTAAGATGTCAAGGAACGGGAATTCGTCGGACCCGCGGGGAATCCTTCAAGACCATCGACCTGCTCTCACTTTAATTTCTTTTTGTGCAGGCATGGTAAGGGCGACGGCAGTAACATAGAGGAACTCTGGTGCTGGTCGGCTCCACAAGGCAGGACAGGGACTTCTAAAAACGAGAATAAAGGAGATGGGCTCAATTAGGATATTTATCGTTTTGATAAAAATGTAAATGAGGGACATATATGGGAGATCGCGATTTTCCAGAATATCACGAACTGGGACATTGGGCGGTCTACCTCGGGCCCGAAGGGAATCCTTTAACTGAGACCTGGCGTCACAATACCCGGCGCACACCCAGACAACGTGCTCGATGTCGTGATAGCCCCCGTCACAAGCGCACAGACTACTCTGCGCAAGCCCAATACGCCGCAAATGCGCATCCAAGGTGTAGTGGCTGGACATATGCCGGGACATTACACGTATAAAATCCCGACCCACATCCATCCCCCTGAACCAAGGCTTCGTTGATAGCTTCGGGATAATAGAATGTAGCCATCGTCTAAGTTCTCCATTGCTTCACGAGCTTTGCCAACTGTTGAGTGTCCTCTGATGACAAATACTGAAAAATTCATTGAAGCAAATTGGTCTTTCGTAGATGTCACCTTCTAACGGCCTTTTCATTACCCGGGAAAAAGCAATGAGAGGAGACCCAAACAAAGGTAATCTGGTAAGATTTTTCAGATAACTTGCGCAGAGACTTCCGTGTATTCTCCAGAAAATACGGGAATTGCTTTTTAGGCTTCACCGCAAGACGAGCCTCGATAGAGCTGAGACTGTCCGAAATGATGAAGTAGTGATCTGTGGGCAAAGTGTCGATGATCCCAAGGGTATACTGAAAAGCAGTTATATTGGCGACGTAAACTGAAGCAGGATCATTGAGCTTGAATAAAGCGGTGACATTATCATTGAACATAGCGAACCCATCGAGGTTTGATCTGTCGGTGTAGAACATTTTGTTACAGTCGACTTCTCGGAATTTATTATAAAATATATTAGGGATCACTTGCGGGCGTATATGATCCGGGATTCTACGGGTCTCTTCCTTCATGGGTGTGTCGAAGAATACAGTTGAATCAGAAGTATCAAAGAAAGGGAAACTGTTTGGGGTACTTAAATTTTCTCTAGTCAGTAATTTATTAAGTTTTCAATAGAGTTTTGAAAAAGTATCCAATTTCTAATATTAGCGAATTAGCACTACATACATTCTTGTTGAAAATTAGTTCTCGCTATCAGAGAACTTATGTTAACTGAAGAGAAACATAGTGAAATTAAAACGTGGCCGAGTCGGACTGCCATGATACTGATGAGACGAGCTGCAAACGCAAATTCCTCAACTAAAATTAGCTATTATGCCCTTCTTAGTTTAATCCTAATTTCTTTGCAAACTTACTTGGTTACTATTCAGCTTATTGAGGATTACCATTTTTTCCTAATACTCGAAATTGCTCACACGTGTGCGAAATTATATCGCTTTAAATCCTTCATAAACTCTGGTTATTGCGTTATAATGGAATTTCTAGCCAACAACGGAAGCAATTTAAGAACAAAAGCTATTAAACATCGTCCCATGTAGCAACAGGAAAATACTTCTATATGGACTAGGGCTTCTAGTACCGACCATAGTCCCGGAATTGCAATACTAAAGTACAGGTACTAGAGATGGGCGAGTGAATCGCAAATAAATCGAAAGAAGCTTCTCTTGAAAAAGAGTTAATGAGCTACGATTCTTTTTGAAAAAGTTGTAGAGCGATTTATTAGATTGTTTAATTACAACATTTAGACCGGAATATTTTGTGGTAGTTGTAGTTGCTCATTCATCATTACAAGATACTAGCATTTGGAGTGAGTTGCTGGGCAGCTTATTGTTGTCATGAATCACCTAAAAATAAAAAATCGCGATGAATGCTTATTTGTATAGATGGAAGAAATTTTTTTTCTTCAAACAAAAATCAAATAAATATTTTTGTAATATTTCTAAAAGAGTTACTTAATCTTTCAAAAATTGATTTTGTGAGTAAATCGAACACGTTTCACTCTCTAAACTGAATCGATTTGCCCATCACTAACGGTAAAATAACCGGTAAGTAATCGATGATTTGATTTTATAAAAGAAACAATAAACCATACTAAAACATGCTTAATGTGTCCGTGCGTAAAAATGCGCACTTTTATTTAGCATCGGGTTCTGTACGCTTTGAGTACTGATAAGCGACTCGATGTGAAAATGCGAGAAACCATTTTACAGCAAATCTCAGCAAGAATGTTAGTAAATGCCGATCCAATTTACTCGTTTTCAGTCAGTACCGTTATAGCGATCAAATGATTCGGCGGTGTTCTCGGAATTTTCTGAACCGATACTACCGGTACCACAACCCTAGCGTTGACGGTTCAAAACGTACACAACCTGTGGAGCTGATCGTTAGTGTTATGGGCAGTCCTGACCTGGTTATACTCAGTAGGGTAAGACATTAATCGATTTCCCACCTTTCGTGGTGGGAGCCGTCAATTTAATGCACTCGGGCACCTATGGGTGGACTCGTCGGAACGCTTTACCCGTGTGCTCGATGTCACGCTGCTGGCGCGAATTAGGTAGTTTCGTTTATACATACAAGCACAGAATACACGGTCGCCACATTCGCATTGTCAGGTGGACGGTGCTGGTCTAACTCGAAGGTTTATCGTTCATAGTCATGGTGGGTAATAATAATAATAATAATAATACTAATATCGGGTGGAAGCAACTATGTTTGTCAGCGATGAGTAATGACTTTATTCCTCCCAGTTTCTGGTTTGGCGAAGGCGGTAACATTGGCCGTCAACCTTGGCATCGGGTATATTTAATAGTTGCGGTTACGAGGGTCAGGATAAATGGCGACGACGCAACACACAAACTACCGTTGTGTAGGCTCTGCGGAGTTCATTTTATTGCGTGTTGTTATAACGATTCTCGGAACACGATAATTATATCCATAACCGTAGCTTCTCTGAGTAATGTTCTGGCCGGGATTTGGAACTGGACTACTTCCAGTGGATCACTGAGGATGAGGTAGGAATTTTCAACACCGTGCAGGACAAATGGTAGATACACAAATTAGGTGTAATAATTCCCAGACAAATTCTGATATAATCAGGCATTTGGATTGGTACGGCCCCGTCGAACTCATGTTAAATACTAGAAAGCATGAAATATGTCTTATTTTACGATCTGGCAAAGCATGTGTATGGTTTAGTATGAGTTTCTTTGTTTCGCAACAACACTGCCAGAATGTCGCTCTTGGTTTGCTTTTGTATAGGAAATTCTTTAAGTTGCTGTTCAAGTTGCAAAGTGCGACGTTTTCCGACCCACAAAAAAACTGTTCGCAATTTTTCTATTCAGACCTTCAATGTTTTCGTAGATTTGATTTCACCTTGACAAACATTTTATATATACAAGATTTTTTGCCATCGGTTTCTCAGTGACGGTCCAGAGCGCATATCGCATCGACGGCTCCTACTCGAATATGTACAGGTTAGAATGAGGATATCAAAACTTTCGTTGAGAAGGGGTCAGTTTTAAGTTTCCACTTTTACGGTATAATGCAGTGGGTTAACGGTATTAATAAACTTGGAAAATTAAAACTTTCTTAGCCACTAACGTGAGTACGAAATTATTCTACGTGCATCTTTTCTGGATGTTAAGATGAGTTTTGCGATTTTCAGTCTTTACAAAATAGTATCAGAATAATACTTAAATTCATTGAATTTTTATTTTCGCTGTGAAGTTTTTACAGCATCCTTAACTCGTATGAATTATAAATTCTATGCGAGAGATACTCAATCAAAAATTAAAAGTATAGGTGTTAAAAGCAAGCTCGCTTTTATGATATATGAGGTAACTAACGGAGCCCATTCAATTAGTCACATCCACAAACAATCTGCCAGTTTTTTTTCCTGCTAACCGTATTGAAATACGTGAAGACAAATAAGAAACCTTTGTTTTGCTTACCGGAGGCATTTTCCCACCCTCACGGTTTCCGTTTGACAGCCGCAATTTAATTTTCCCTGCACCTGTCGGCGGCGACGGCGGCCTGCTTCTAGTGCGGCGGTGACTGTATGTATTTACATTTATCAAGTTAAATAAAACAGCCACCGTTCACGCACAGCCCCCGGTTTCGAACCTTTTTGCGCGATTGAAATGGCTCCGACACGGGAACATCAGTCAGCAGCGTGGGGGATGGGTGTGGGATGACACCGAACAGTTCCGGTCGCCACGGTGCGCGGTGCGTTGCCTTCCGGCATGCTGAACGTTCAAATCATCCACGACGTCTATATCGTTGCTTAATTTAATGGCAACAATGTGAGAATAAATGTTCGCTTTATTATTCATGGAGAATCTACACGATGCTGGCAGACGGAAGTGGTGAAAGTGTATCGCACTGAAAGTTGGTCGGCCTTTATTACTCTGAGGGGGTGAGTTATTTAATAAATGGAAAACAGGAGGAGGAAATAATTTTCATTTACACGGACAATTTGGAAAACTTTCGTAGAAAACTACTGCTATCAGGAACTGTGTAAAGGCCAAGCACTTTCCTCAGCTATTGAAACATTCTTAGAATGTTAAAAGTAAGCGAAATGGAAGAGATAGGTCAATTGTGCTACGAAAGATGAAAAATTTACCCTAGAACGCCCTGTTAGAAAATATACTGTTGAGGTTTGTTATTTCGAAATATTTGTTCGAAAAAATATCAAAAGACAATTCGGTCCAACCGAAATCAAAAAATGCCGTGGTATGTGTCCACAATGCTGTTAAAACTTGGGAGATGTTTTTGCGATGAAAAAGCTACCAGGCCATATTGGACTAATCGACGGCCAACAATTCGTTGTACAGTTTAAAAACACGACTTGTCATAGATTGGACCATTGCAAGATTCTGGTTAATGGCTCGGTGAGAGAGATCAGGATGTTATAGGTATGTGCACAAAATTTGGTCACGCTTCTGATGTTCTTCCAATTCCATTGCACAATTGCTATTGAAACGTGCACTGTGTAAACAATATAAATTGAACAAATTTCACCCATAAATTTTAATAGAAAATACCTAATGAGAAAAAAAAAAAAAAAAAGGTACAGCAATTTGAAAGTGACGCAATTTGATACACCCTATAGAGAGGAATTCCACGAAGGTTTGTCCGGAAATAATTAAAATCAAGACCGACCATCTTTGATTTAAACGCTTCACATGCATGTAAGACGAAATAATGGTAATGTGTGGGGGGTAACCACTCACTGTATACCCCTAGCTATGCCTTTGTTAAAACACAGAACCCTTTATAGTCAAAAAATCTCGACGTTTCATACATTTTAAATACATTTTGCATCAAAAATGCCAATTCGATTTTGAAATTTTCTTTGACTCCTCCCTTTGAGCATTTTCAGTATAGTTTATATGGGAATTTGCTGTGTGGCCGCTCTCTTCAACCCGTAACTCCGGAACCGGAGGTCCAATAACTCAAAATTCAATAGCAGCCGATGGGAAGGTTGTAATGTCATACAGTCATCGGGGAAGGAAAGGAATGTTAGTGTAGCAATCGTTGTTATGGAGACCGTATATACCTCTGCACCTTTGCCGAAAATTTATGCTAGATTTATCATTCACTGAATTAATTTTGAAATGCTCGGTTTATAAAAAACAATTCCAGTTCCGGACAGATGAGAGCCGGTAGTGTTGCTTATATTTAACTGAATCAAATGGTAGATGAACTATTTTATGCTTCCTGATTCCGGGGAAACAAGACATACAAAAAATAATACAATATAATAAAAAGTGATTGCTTTTAGTTTCTCAAGACATTTTTGGAGATACCTATGTTATTGAAGATTTCGTAATATAAGCAACATTTATCGTGTACAAGCTTTGGCATTATTATAAAAATAAAATTACAATTCTGTAGGGTAAGGTGGGGTAAATCCGACCTAGTAAATGGTTTTAGCTGTAAAATACTCATTTTACATTGGATCAAGTCGTTTTATATACCAAATTAAAGCTTAGACTCCTGGGCAACTTTCTATATATAGCATTTTATTTGGATCTTGGGAATATTTTGTGATACAAGCGTTTTACGAAAATGTTCATTTTTGCTGTTTTCAAAAATGGTGGGGTAAACCCAACCCCCTATGTTTTTGGTTGATTTAGTGCAGATATTATCCAAATCTTATGGTTTTTCAATGATAAATCAATGAATGTTGTGTTATTGAATTGCAACATAACGAAAGTGGAGTTCAATGTCAATCTTGGAATGCTAAAATCACGAGCAGTAGCACGTAATGATATTCGCATTTGCATCGGAGCAATACAATATATTCATCACGTTTTTGTGTCTTTCGTTTGTATTTATGAACCATTTTGCATAAAAATAATAAATAATAACAATAAAAATATATTTCAATTTGAAAAATAAAAATTTTCTTAGCAAAAAAGCGGTCGGATTTACCCCAATAATTAGTGGTCGTATTTGCCCCACTGCGTCATTTTTCATTACGATGCAATTAAAAAAAATATGAAAAAAGTTGAGCCAAATTCGTCTACGCACATTGTAGGACTTTAATCAAATAATTTAAATCCACTTACATTTATTATGCAATCACATTAACAATCAGAAATATCCTGTAGTCAATGATGCACAGAAGTCAAATCAAAAGTTGTAAAAACACACTTTTTGTCGTTTGAGCGTCTCAATGTAGACTAATGAAATGCTATCATACCACCATTATGATTATTTTCGATGCTCTACAAGACAACATTAATATTAGTTCGCGTAGTGCTTCTGATTTTCGGTAACAGAGGGGGTCGGGTTTACCCAACGGTCGGATTTGCCCCACCTTACCCTATTAATTTTTTTCTCCGCAGGCGATAAATTCGTATATTAGGGGCCGTACACAAATGACGTAGCTTTTTTTCTGCGATTTTTGACCCCTCCCTCCCCCTTCGTAGCATTTGGTCAAAAAATTCTAACCTCCCCCTCGTAAATAACGTAGCATTTACCTATCCCCTCCCCCTCGTCCCATGCAAAGCGCCCTGGTGATGAAAAAAATTGCATATGTTTTTCATTTATTTTTAACCCTCCGGAAGTCGCGCATATGGCCCACTCAACGAGCAGCCTCCGGTGCCCAAAGACGATTAGCTAGCTTTTCAGAGCAGCATGCACTCAGTGCACCAGCGCGACTGCCGGAAGCTTAATACATGTACTTTCAAAATGTTTGACGACTTTTATCAACATTTTCATTATAACAGCAAATTGCGTGCAAAATGAGCCCATTTCATGACAAATATAGTGTTGATAGTTTTGTTTTGAATTTTATATGTCAAGGGGAGCATGAAGACAAGTTCTCTCAGTTTAAAAACGTGCAGCTGCCAATGATTCTAAGAACCATACGTTCATCTAAATTACTAAATTTTGTTTGGTTGAATCCGAAGTGAAAATTTAATTCAGCTTCCAAACTAAGTCTACTAGTCAGCAACATTAGCTAACTAATGTAGCAAGTTAAATCAGCATACAAAATCTTTTCGTATTTTTGCGAACTTGTAATTTCGCGAATCGTAAAATTTACCTCATGAAAAACCGCATCAAAAATAACTTGTTTGCATTTAAATTGATTTTTCTTGGGAATGGAGGATCATTAAATTGTTTTCTCTAAACAATGGGTACTTAATGCTACGTCGTACAACTTCTGACCCTACCCTCCCCCTCGTCACACTTCGTCACAAATTTGGTATTCCCTCCCTACCCCCCAAAATGCTACGTCATTTACAAACTGATTTTTTTTTATTATTTTTTATCAAAAACTAAACCAATGAAGGTCATAATCATCTCACAATCCAATGAAACTCAGTTTGTGAGAAGATATTGTCAACTAAGTATATTTTTATTATTCAAGAATCCCATAGAAAAGAGTTTATGTCATTAAACAAATATCATTTGTCTTCAAACGATCCTCATGCATACTATTTTGTATTAGATCTACATAAGTTAAAATTTTTTGGTTCATCTTCTGAATTAGAATACCTTTTCACCTCTACTTTGACACCAGAAATAGGCACAAAACTGTGGAATTTCTGAGTGCCAGATATTGTTTTGGCGTTATTATACAGATCTTTGAGTTCTTCTGACATGTTGTTGTAATGTTCAGTGGATATGTAGCAGAAATTAAATTTTGTGATATTTTTATCAGTTTGTTCAACTGCCCAGTTATAGACCTCTCGAGGAGTTGTTATGGTATTTCCATAGTCGCGAACAAGACTGGTTCTTTTTGCCATTCGCTTGAGAGTGCTACCAATAGCATCACAGGGTCCTTTTCATGGGAAGTTGCAAAAAAAATGCCATTCTGTGCTTAGTTCATACTTTGACTGGAATCTACACAAGCTTGAGAAGTTTTTCTTATTTTTATATTGTGCTGCTGCTCCATCAGACATGGAAGACATCCAGTCTTCCAGTCTTCCAGTATTCCAGTCTCCAGACTTCATTCAAGTTTGTTATGAATGCATACCAAATTCAGTACTGATACTTTTTGCATGTATCAGGCAACTAGTGGTTGGGAAATTGGATTCTGAGATGATCATGACTTTCATTGGCTTAGTTTCCGATAAAAATGCACTGAAAAAAAAAATCAGTTTGGACAAAGAAAACTTTTTTCAAACAACTTTTTTTCTTTGAAAGTACCCAACTTAAATTTTTGACGGTAGGTAGGGTACCTGGAACAAAATTTCATTCAAATCAAAGATGGGGTTTTTTATAAATCGACTTTAAATTTTAAAAGTCGATTTTTTTCAGTGTAGGAGTCAATGAAAAACTTTTTTCAATATTTTTATTCAAAATTTTGACTAATTTTGTAAAAATCACTCCTAAAATTTTTTTTTTGCAGCATTTCTCATTTTTAGACTACAGCCGTTAAAAAATTGTTAAAAAAAGTTTGACCCTTTTCAAAAGACAGTCTAGATCTTTTTTTGGAATTGTTTTTTTGGAAAAACAAAGTATGTAAAGTGGCTTTTTGTGACAAAGTTCTCATGGACAGAAAATTTCATTAAAATCTGAGAGGGTGCTGCCAACATTTGGTCGAGTTGGCGTGAAATTCGAATTCCACGCGCACCTAGCCTTATTCAGAACGTCACCACGGGCACCATTTTGTTTTTACTTGTCTTGAAAAAATTGAAGATGAAGACGAAATTATAAGCCTATTGAATCAATCCCAAAACTGTTTTCTTCTATGTATTTGCATTGGCCCACAAAAAATTCCTAATTTTGCTTACTTTTTGGTCATTTGAATGAGAACTTCCCCTTAATTAATTAATTCTGTTCGATTTTTTTCTATTGTAGAACATATGTGCTTCACGTTTCTAAACAGGTTAACGCTTCACATAAATTCTGCAAAATGATAAATAAAACTTTGTGGTCATATATGCAATGTCTCATCTCATCGCTCACATGAAATAAATTAGGATTTTCGTTCTAAATCAATTGCATCCTCTTCAATTGCGCGATTAAATTCTAAAGTGTTCATTCAGTGAAGTCGTATCGTGTTTTTCAATGTTTAATGTAGAATCCACAATAAATTATAAGAATTATACAAATTCAGAGGCTAAGCATGGCACAAATACCCTACCCTAGTGATGTAATTGATCGGTTCTTTGACCCCGAGAGCTTCCCACAAAGCGAACTTCAAGCATGGCAACAAGTCGAACGTGACTCCCGTTTGCTAAAGACGGCCCATCAATATTGGACAAGGGCCAACAGTAGACCGATGGCTTGTCATTACCCGCACCCTTATCGGATCGAAATTTCACATCCAAACGGCTGGAACTGAACGATATAGTGCACTCCGAAGTTGGCGTATGCAAGAGTGGGCTTGCTGTGCAGGTAGTTAGGTACACATACCAGCATTTCAAACGTTCGACCGACTACTAATGGTAACAGTTTATCATAACCGATTTGTTAGCCAGTAGCAACTTACAAACAGACCGGAAAACGATTTATAGCTCTCATTTGCTTGATTTCGGGCAAAATCCTTGTGGCTAAGTTGGGACGGTCAATATGTGTGGATGCCAATAGAGAAGCAGATGTATAGCTGAATTAGTGCAATTTGGTTGCGGAGAAAATTAAAATCGATCGAAGTGAAGCCCGTGTCGGTCGAGTGTTTGGTTGCCGGCTAGCTTTGTATGGACTGTCGATAGAAGAGTAATGCATATTCTCGGTTGCCAGCGTCCATGTGCAACATCGAGAATATGTTTGAAGATCGTATTTCAAAAGTTGCTCGAAATTCAATAGTGCTGAATAGAAGCATACACATATCTTTTAAGCCTTTTATATTTCCTCTTTTCAGTTCAAGAAAGATACTGGTGCTCATAATTTTTAATCATTTTTTAATTGGCATTAGTTTTACAACTATACGACTATGCTTGTTTGAGAAATTATACTAGCAAATATACATCCTCATGCATTAATTAAAACAATCGTACTGAGCTTTAATTTGAATCCATTTCCATTTTCATCAATGATTACTTTTTGTATTTGGCAACGGATGAAACTGATTTGTTTATTACAAAGCGTTATCCCAAGCAACTAGAAGTGGTTTAAAGTTACAACTATGCTTCGTGCAAAAATCTAATTGGATAACTCTATTAACAGTCGCCTGTTTTTCTGCAACCCAAACTCGTCACCACCGGATTCCCTTGAGCATAAAATGCACGGTTTCCTTTTAAATTCCAATAATGTAAAATGCTTTCTAAAAACGAAACGATAATAGCTCAAAGTGCTCTGCTGGCCACCAACCAAACGAACCGAGCATCGTTTTCCATATCCATTTTCCTTTGCCTGCTTCACTTCCTTTCTTCAGTCGTTTATTCAAAACAGTGTTAGTGCCGGTGCAGCCACAGCACTTGAAGCGGAATAATCGAACGCTAGGATCGTTTTGGTTCGTTGAACAGGCAGCTGAGTATTGCAAATTTATGACCCTGGCAGCTTTTTTAAATTAGGGACTAGGATTTACCCGAAAAAGTAGGTTAGAGAGGCAAACAAATCGTCGAGAGAAGGAAAAAGGTTTGATTGGAGAACGGATGTATTTTTAATGGAATTCAAAAACTCGCAATTCAAAAATGGTATTGTTCCGAAAATTGTTGGTTGGTGAAATTTTTATTATTCTGCTCAATCCGATAGGTCTAAGCATAGAAGAATAAATGGTAGTCAATCTGATGCAAGTTGTATTTCTTTAACTGGAGCAGTGGTAATATCCAAAAGTTTACTTAGAAGGGGGTTTGGTTCAAATTGTCGATTTATTGAAACATTATTCAATATCATAAAAGAGCTAAAGTTCGTATAGTCATAACTCAAATAAAAAAAATCCGGTGCAGAGTAGCTGAGAATCCATTAAAGAACGCTTTCATCTTTCAACTATTTCTAAAGTCCTAGTATATTTTCACCGTTGTTGAATCAAAGTCATAAAATGAAAATTCATGTTCATAATATCTCCCTCCTAAAAGAAACTTTGTTGAACCAAGACTCCAATGTTGATAGTACTTTTAAATTGACTTCTACGGCTTAAACAAGTTGAACAAAATATGTCGTTCCTGTTTTTCACCTCGAACATAAGCTCTACAAACTTAACTCGAACTTTTGAAAAGAAAACACAAAACAACCACCTACCTACAACGTTAAACACATACCGACAGCAAAGGGTAAGAAAACAAATTAATTATTGAAAACTTTGCCATCACCAACGCCAACGGCGAGTTGTTCTTTTCCGACGGTAATCACCGTAGAGTTTGTATGGTTGTTTTTGTTTGTTTGAGCAAGGTGTGCCAAGGCGCCTTCTAATGATATGAGCGTTGTTCAACTCTGCATCAGTGCCACTTTTCCACTGAGGCCAGGGACAGAAAACATGGGAACAATCGGTAAGTTATAAGGGAGTGAAAGCTGGGACCTTGGGGTCATTTACCCTAAAATGATGACGATTTTAGAATTCCTTTGCTATGTCTCAATCAGCTACCATTTATCATTAATTAATTAATTAAGGGGGGCATATGGCGTAAAGTGCTCAAACCGAATGCTATTTTGGTTTACGATTTTGAATGCAAGGTAACAATGGATCTTATTTGTAACTTTCAGATTTATTTATACATTTATTGTAAACAAAAAA
This sequence comes from Topomyia yanbarensis, assembly GCF_030247195.1. NCBI lineage: Eukaryota > Metazoa > Arthropoda > Insecta > Diptera > Culicidae > Topomyia > Topomyia yanbarensis. The sequence goes on from NC_080672.1 coordinate 53,204,441, forward strand.
ATATTTTTAGTCACGCAGAGCCACACATGCGAGCGTTCCCAGGGTAGACGTCCAACCATTTCCACGTCGAGGAGCGCCGTGGCGAACACGATAAGTCTTGGATAAAATTGTCTGATACGGGAAATTCAATAAGTTTTGTAAAGCTTGTACATATAGTTACTCGCTGAACCAATACAAATATGGCTTCATGAAAGCCAAAAAATCTCATTTTGCTGTGAAATTCGCTCACCTGTCTTCTAAATAATAGGTAGAAATTATTTTTATTCAGTTTTCTGTAGTTCATCGCCAGGCTATACAAATTGTGTATTCTCATTTTAAAAAATCAAGTCAATTCGTTGATTAGTTTTTGAGTTATCGTCTTCTACATTTTGAAAAACGAGGTTTTGAGAAAAACGCTATTAAAGGATGTCCCACATCAAACTGCATAACGAAAAAAATGCTGTAGAAAAAAAACCCACTGGGCATTTTCTCTTTAAAATTTGTGTAGAAACAGTTTAGAGTGTATTGTTTGCACTGTATTTTTATCGCTGTCAGTTTTTCGAAAATTGTTGCCGATAGATTGAAATCTGTGTGTATTATAGAAAAAATACGGGCAAGGAGTTCATAGCTGTTTA